>NC_135724.1:36055440-36370231 GCF_964656455.1 Halichoerus grypus
ACCTGGGATTTTGATTGTAATGACATTCAATCTGTAGGTCAGTTTGGGGAGTATTGCCATCTTTGCAATATTTAGTTTTCAAATTCACGAATACAGGATGTCTTTCTATTGATTTAGGTCTTCCTTTATGTCTTTCAATGACATTTTGTAGTTTTCGCTGTTTAAGTCTCGTACCTCCTTTGATAAATTTATTCCTATGTATTTTATTCTTTCTGATGCTTTCCTGTATTTCATTTGCATAGCTTTTCTTACTAGTGTATAGAAATCAGGTTGATGTTTGTATATTGAGCTTGTATCCTGTAACCTTGCTGAACTTGTTTTTTAGTTCTACCAGTTTTATATGTGGATTCTTTAAGGATTTTCTTTTTGTAAGATTGTGTTATCCACAAATAGAGATGGTTCACTTCTTCCTTTCCAATCTGGGCAACTTTTATTTCATTTTCTTGCCTAATTGTCCTGGTTAGAACCTCTAGTGCAATGCTGAATGGAAGTGGTGAGACCAGATATCCTTGTCTGCTTCCTGATCTTACGGGCAAAGCGGTCACTCTTTCACCAGTAAGTATGATATTAGCTGTGGGGTTTTTTGTAGATAGCCTTTACCAGGTCAATTAAGTTTCCTTTTATTTCCTAGCTTCTTATATTTTTACATTATTGAGTATTTACTGTGTGCCCGGCACTGTTCTAAGTAGCGGAGACATAAGAGTAGACAAAAGAGAAGCTAGTATGAGAGTGATAGAGAAAGACCATAAACAAAGAAATGTAAACTATGTCAGGTAACAGATGTTATGGCTCAACTGTGTAATTAAAAAAAAAAAAACTGTACACACTCATATAAATACAGACAACAACTCAAAAGGCACACAGGACCCAAGGGGCAGGAGCTGACTCGGGGGCAGCCACCATGGCTGTGGCTGGAGTAAGAGGGGTCTCCCTAGCCATTCCCTACCCTCCCTTGGCACATTTTGAGTGCTGTGTAAATGTACTACCTAGTCCAAAAAGTTAGTTCCTGGGGAACACCATATGCCTTGGCCACGGTCTTCTGCAGGGCCAGGAAGGCTTTTGGGAGAAGCCTGCTTTGGCCTTTGGTCCAGTAATTTTGCAAATCCAGGCAGCCATGTTAGATTAGCTAGAGATGTGATCTTGGGAGGAGTCAGTTAGCATCGTGGTTAACAGCGCGGAATCCCAGTCAACCAACTTGATTGAATCCTGCTCTACCACTAGCCATTCTGGGTCCCTGTTCCTTCATCTGCAGATGGGATGGGGGTTAAAAGAGTTGGTAAACAGAGCCCAGTTTAGTGCTTGGCACACAGTAACACTTCATGAGATTTGGCTATTATTAGAAGAATCAGGCAAATGATCCCCAAACCCACTGGCATTGGGTCTTCAAGAAGGAAATTCCAGGGTCTCTTCTAGATCATGCTTCTTCAGTTCTCAGTTCCACATAGGGTGAGTGGCCATCCACTGGCACCCTGAGGCTTCAAGAACCATTTGAACCACATCTGAAAATTCAATAGGCTCCCTTCACCAAGACAAGGGAATTCCCATCCCATTGGTTGGGCAAAATATTTCAGCATTTGAAGATTAAGCATGTAATTATCTAGAGCTACCCCTTAACCAGATAAACTCTCAAACCCGCACAAAAACTATGAGGGGAAGGAGGAAGGGGAAAGGAAGAGGAGGTGAAAGTTATGTTATTTTGTTTTGTTTGTTTTTCCCTGCCCCATGAGAGAGAAAAAAGTGGATATGTTCCAAGATTCCCAGCTGTGGGACGGGTGGATTTAATCCACAAAATGTCTATTTGAAGTCTTAATGTAGAGGAAATGCTAGGAACTTGCACTAGATAGATAGAGAGATAGACAGACAGACAGACAGAATACAATACAGTAGATGTTAAAGGGGCTCTGAAGGCCAGCCTCAGATCCTGGCTATCACATTTAAATTTTCCATTTAAGGGAAAAGGTGCTGCCCTCTGAGGGACACACGTGAAACAAGTAGGGGCCCAGAACATACCTCTACTTTCCCAGGGGAGTGTTGAGGGGAGAGGTCAGCCAGTGATGGGTGTGAGGGACCAGAGCTGGAGGATTAGGGGATTAAGCAGGTGTGGTGCAGAAATAATTATGGACTGCATGCTAACAGCCTCTGAGATTTGCTTCAAAAGAATGGGGAGCCTCCTTCCCTCCCTCCACACCTGTGGGTGTTCATTGTACCAGCCTACTTCTCGGGTGGAAATTTCCGAAATAATACCTGTCAGGGACGGCGGGCAGAATCGGGGGGGTGAGGTGCTCCTCCACGTGAATGTGCCACTGGGAAGAATGGGGAGGTAGTAGAGAGGCCCCAGAAGGTCCCCTGTCTCCCTCCTGAGATTCCCTACTGAAGTACAGACAGGAGACACACAGAGAGGAGGCCACAGCCCTGCGAGCCGCCAAAGGGACAAAACGGTCACTACCCCAAACACGAGGGAATGACCCAGAAGAGCTGAAATCAGCTACCTGATTAATGAACCGTGAGATCGCTATTGCTGTTTTGCCACAAGCTGGGGCGCAGTCACAGTTGTTCATCTCGACACAGTAAGTACCCCTCAAATCCCGGTGCCTGCTGCCGCCACCATGCCCACTTACCTTCTGTCCCTCCCTGCTCCACCCGCAGGCCGTTCTAAGGCTCCAGAAGACCCTCACATGAGGTCCGTGGCAAAAGAGTGAGACCCCACCGGTGTGGGAGCCCTCCTGCCCTGCAGCAATGGCTGGGCAAGGCCACGGGGCCAGGTGGAGCTCGATTTAAAATTTATTTATTTTTAAAGATTTTATTTATTTATTTGACAGAGAGAGAGAGAGACAGAACAAGCAAGGGGAGCGGCAGGCAGAGGGAGAAGCAGGCTCTCCTCAGAGAGCCCGATGCGGGGCTCGATCCCCTGACACTGAGATCATGACCTGAGCCGAAGGTAGACGCTTACCGACTGAGCCACCCAGGCGCCCTTCGATTTAAAATTAACCAGCCTGTTCTGCCTTGCGGAAATCAAAAGGACGTTGTGATCCCGGTCTTCGTGTCCAATTTACAGGCTCGTCCTGTACTTAAAGCTCACACTGCACGGTTTGCTAATGCGAGTGCCCCAGCGAGCTAGAGTTCGGAGGCATTGTTCTGACTGTACGAGGGAGAAAAATGAGGCTTCGAAAATAAAAGATGCTGCGAGCTCAGCCTCCAGACGCTGTACCTCTCGGTCCCAGCCGCGCGCGCCCCCCGAGGCGCGGTCCCAACCCGGCGCACGGGCCAGCCACGCACTGCACCCGTCCGCAGGCGAGCACCTGAACAGTCAGGGGCTCCGGACATTCCTGCATTCTGCAACCGTGGCTCCAGTCGGACCTTTAAGCCGGGGGTCTCGTGGCAACCGAGAGCAAAAGGAATCCCTAAGCCAGACCCGCGGACGGCGAGGACAGGTGAGTAAGGAGTAGGTTGGCGCTGCACGACGGGAAAGTCTAAGGAGCTAGAGGAGCAAGAAATCTTGGGCTGCAGGTGGGACCTCAGGGAGCCGGGTCCACGAAGCGGACGCGCGGACACGTCCGTTCAGGTCTTTCGATCCAAAATGTATCCCAAATAAGGTGAGCTGCTCCCACCTAGCGCCACAGCTCCTTCCACGTCAGTTCCAGAACACAAGCGCCCCCGCCACGTCCTCCCTGCCCACCCCACACAGGTGGCCCGGACGGCCTCACCTGCCAGGCGGCTGAATTCCCGCTGGCGCAGCTCCCGCAGGCTGCCCGGGCCATAGCCATAGGCGAGCGGCTGCTTGCTCGACTCCCGGAACCTCGCGAAGGCCAGCAGCTCGGCACCCCGGGGCGCCGCCCCGCCGGCCATGACCCAGGGCCGCCCGCCGCGCCGTCCAGGCCGCCGGGCCGGGGGGAAATGCCGAGGCCGGCGGGCGGCGACTCCGCCCCCGCCGCACCTCCCGGTCCTCCAAGGGCACCTGGTCCGCGGCCGAGGGCGGCGCCTCTCCGGGCGGCCCCGCTTGCCAGCCGCGCTGACTCACGGAGTTTCACTTCTTTGCGGCCCTTTGCCTGGGGGCGGGGCAAGGAAATGCCCGTTTTCGTGATCTTTTTAAACTTCCCAGTGGAGCCCACGGAGATGCCGCCAAAGACCCGTGGAACACGAAGCTCTCGTTTATCCATGGTCCCACGAAGAGGCTGGTGGCAGAAGTAACGCCCTGCTTTTTCCTGCGAGGCATCCTGAAACTTGGCGATCCTCCCCGCCCGGCTCTCCCTGTCCCCAGCCCCGCACAGCACCCAGGACTCTCTGTCGGCGGCGGGATGCTTGTGGGCGTGGCGTTGGCCGGGAGACTTCTTGCTGCTCCCCACTGGGGTGTGTGCTCGGCGTGTCTGAAAATGCGGCTGAGCAAAGTGTGGAAGAGGAAAAAGATTGGGGATCCGTGAGGTTGGTTAAAACGGTCTCCGTGGCTGCGCACCGTCGAAACGGTAGCGCGGATGCGACTCCTACGCCTTGGGCCTGCAACCTGGGTGCCGGAGTCAGAGCGGCTCTGTCCTGGGGCACCGGTGCCTCAGTACTGCGCGGCAGGCCAAGGCCGGGTGTCGGAAGCGCGGACCGGGCGCGGGAGCGAGTGGACAGGTGCACAACGCGGGGCTCAGGTACGAGGCAGGGAGAACTCAGCTGCGATCCCAGGGTCGGGGCCTGCTTCGGAGGATGGAGTGAAAGATGACCAGGTAATGGAGGCCCAGGCGAGGTGCCTGGTGTGGAACCAAGTTAGGGGGCTTAGGGTAGAACCTAGTGTGGAGGGGGACAAAGTGCCGGGAGCCAGGTGAAGTGCCTCAGATGTGGGCCCAGTGGGGCGACCGACCCAAGGGGGGGTGGACCACTGGCTTTAGAAGCATACCGTGGTGGGAGGAGGTGGGAGGAGGTGGGAAGGGCGCCCATGCCACAAGCTCACCCCCTGCGCCGCAGCCAAGCCTGCTGTAGCCCAGTGCGGGTGCTTCAGGCCCTCGGGATGCGTGATGATGTCCAGGCAGATCCCTGGGTCCAGACTCTGCCTGTATAAAAAGCATCCCGAGGGCTGCAGCTTGGCCCAGCTTGAGAGCCACCAGAGGGCCAGGCAGTGTTGCCCCTCCTGGCCCAGCCCCCCAATACCAGGTTGCAGTGGGGCGGGGCGCAGGGGGGGTCTATAACGCCCTGGCCAGAGGTTCCCCATCCTGGGGCTGCAGCTGTAAGAGCCAGTTCCCTGGGTGCCCCATGCTCAGGTGGTCTCTGCCTGCAGGCAGGTCCGGCTCATCCTCCTCACTGCCAGATTTCCAGGTCCTTACTGGACAAGCATTCATACTTGTTCTGGAAGGAAGGAATGTATTCATGAATGAATGCCTGAATTTGCTCATTGGCATCACTGACCACCCCCATCCTCTCCTGCATACCTTCTGCCTACACTTGGAGCTAGAACCTTGGGCACTGGTGACATCTTGACCCCTCTCCACTGCACTCTCTCCTGAAATGTGACTTTTGGCAACCATAACAAGAGCAGGTATGCCCTGGGCACCTGTTCACTGTTACCTGTATTCATTCTTCCACAGTTAAATAAGCAGATCTATAGGGTGGCTCTTACAGGCGGAGAAGCTAAGTCACAGAGACGTAGAGTAACTCCCTCAAGAGCACACAGCTAGAAGGTAGACAAGTCAGCTCCTGTGAAATCAACTTCCAGGTCGGTCCTCAGGGCCTCTGTGGTCCTCAGGGCCTCAGTTTCCCCATGTCTAAGTTGGGAGAGGGCTGAGAGTTGGTCCTCCCAGAGACTGTCCAGTGTGTATGCCACTCACCCCTCCTTCAGTGCTCTTCTTCCCAGGGATGATCTCCTCCAGGCGAGGTTTTCAGGCATTAACTTGCAGGAATCGCCTGGAAGTCTATTAAATACAGATTCCAATTCTTTAAGTTTGGGTTGGGGCCTGAGGTTCTGTGTTTCCATCAAGCCTGGGTGATGCTGTTACTCACTCAGGTCCTTGAACTACACCCTGAGGAATGAAAGCCTTCATTATTTCCCTAGGAATGTAAGGAGTATGTACCTCTCCTCAAGATGTTCTGTGGCCAAGTAATAAATCCCAGCTCCACCAGGGTGCTGCTTTGGGACAAGCTTGCCCATTGAATCATCTGAATGGGCCAGCTCAGTGCAGATCTCTTTTTTTTTTTAATTTTTTATTTTTAATCGTGTATAGTATACATAAAATTTGCCGATTTAGCCATTTTTTTTTAAGATTTTATTTATTCATCAGAGAGAGAGCACAAGCAGGGAGAGAGGCAGAGGGAAAGGGAGAAGCAGACTCCCCACCCAGCTGGGAGCCTGACATGGAGCTCGATCCCAGGACCCTGGGATCATGACCTGAGCCGAAGGCAGACGCTTAACCATCTGAGCCACCCAGGGACCCCTGACTTAGCCATTTTTAAGTGTACAGTTCAGTAGTGTTAAGTATATTCACATTGTGTACAACCAATCTCCAGAACTCTTCCCCTCTTGCAAAACTGGAACTTCCTGTCTTACAAAACTGAAACTGTTTCTGTCCACAAAACAACAACTCCCCACCCCACCCCACCCAGCAACCACCATTCTATTTTCTGTCTCTATAAATCTGGCTATATTCGTGGAATCATACAGTATTTGTCTTTTTGTGACTGACTTATTTCACTTAGCATAATGTCCTCAAGATTCACCCATGTTGTACATGTGTCAGGATTTCCTCCCTTTTTAAGATGGAATATTCCATTGTGTGAATACACCACATTTTATGTATCCATTCATCCACTGATGGACACTTGGCTATTGTGAATAGTGCTATGAACATGGGTGTGCAAATACCTCTTTTGAGACTCTACTTTCAGTTCTTTTGGATATTTAACCAGAAGTGGGATTGCTGATCATGGGGTGGTTCTATTTTTAATTTTCAAGGAACTGCCATACCGCTTTCCATTAGCAGCTGCACCATTTTTCATTCCAAAAGAGCACAAGGGTTCCAATTTCTCCTCATTCTCACCAATACTTATTTTGGTGTTTTTGGTTTTTTTTATAGTAGTCATTCCACTGGGTGTGAAGTGACATCTCATGGTGGTTTTAATGTGCACTTCCCTAATGATTAGTGATGTTGAGCATCTTTTCCTGTGCTTTTTGGACATTTGTATGTCTTCTTTGGAGAAATGTCTATTCAAGTCCTTTGCCCATTTTCTCAAATCAGTTGCTTTTTGGTTTTTTGTTTTTAATTGTTGAATTGTAGGAGTTCTTTATATATTCTGAATATTAACCCTTATCAGGTAATTTAGCAATGTTTTCTTCCATTCTATAGATGGCCTTTTCACTTTAATTGTATCCTTTTATGTACAGTGCAGAACTCTTGAAGATCATTAAAAATCACTGAACTACCATTCAGTCAAGAAATATCTTTGGGGTGCCTGGGTGGCTCAGTCGGTTAAGCGTCTGCCTTCGGCTCAGGTCATGATCCCAGGGTCCTGGGATCAAGCCCCGCATTGAGCTCCCTGCTCAGGAGAGAGCCTGCTTCTCCCTCTCCCTCTGCTGCTTTCCCTGCTTATGCTCTCTCTGTCAAATATATAAATCTTAAAATATATATATATATCTTTAAGTTCCTGGCTCTGCCCAGGGCACCACATGCTCAGGAGGATGGGAAGAAGGATTATGCTTACAGAGCCATGTAGGGAAATGAACATCCAGCCACAAGACCATGTGGCCCGAGTGCCCCACCACTGCTCCAGGATGCAGGTGTAGAATTGCAGGGGAAAGGAGCAGAGCTACTTCCAACTAGGGAGTTCAGGGAAGGCACCCTGAAGGAGCAAGCCTTTGACCTGAGCCAGAGCAATGAGCCTATGAAGAAGGGAGAGGGAGTAGTAGGGGACGCCCAGAGGCTCAGCCTCTAATTGACACCCTCAAGTTTATTTCGCCAAGATCCCCAGGCCTCTCCTGCCAGAAAGACTGTCAGAAATCAGACTGCGCATTCTTACCCTGCCTAATGCAGAACCTCCTGCCTCCATCAGTGAAATGTCTTACACAGGTTCATCACTCAGTGGGCTCCTGGGCCCTGTGCTGGGGGCCTGCCACTGCCTTGTCTGTGGCCTGTGGCCTTGGAGGAGCCTGAGCCAGGCCATGCAGAGGTCCCAAGAAGCTAGCTTCTGCACCCAACGTTTAGAGCTTCGTAGGGAAACAGCTCTTCAGCTCCTACTTACAGCCCTCTCTCACCTTGGGACCATGAAAAATATGTACCTACAGGCCAGATTGGGCAGACATGAGAGACAGCCCTGATTTTGCACTTAAAATCTCTCCCCCTGGGTGAGGCTTTGTCCCTGGTCCAGCCTACTGAGCTTGGATGAGATCTCCCCCAAACCCCTTGCTCCCATATTAACAGACTTCTATAGGACCCTACCTCCAGGGTCCTCTGGCAATGGACTCCATTGGCAAAAAATCTCCACTATACAGAAGGCATTCATTCACGTATTCTTCAGTCACTCAGCAAAAGTTCGATGGGTACCTGTCAGAATTGAAGTCTGTAGTGGTTGAAGAAGGCAAGGTTGATTTGGGGGTAGGTTTTGGAAGGTTGTAAGTCAGGCTAAGGGACTGGAATTTCATTCTGAAAATTTTTGAGCACAAAAGTGCTCCGAAGAGGTGATTTAGGTAGCTCTAATGGCCACGACCAGGCTGGATGGGGTGCTGAGAACTGGGGGTAGGAGACCAGCTACAACCTCCTGCGACCTCCAGGCTTGAGTCACTGAAGAGGAAAGTGGGCGCTGGCAGGGGCATCCCCCAGTGCTCACTGGTGAGCTGCTCCCTGCGAGCAACGTGCTCGGGCCTGGGAAGCCAGCAGGCAGTAAGACAGCCCGTGTGCCTGAGAGGCCCCCAGTGAAGGAGCTCGGCCAGCAGCTAGATCATCCCCTCCACCCTGCACAGTGCTGGAGATGGGGGCTGCCCTAGGAGGTTGAGGCTGTAAGGGAGAAAGCCTCCCCAACCCGGGACTCTAAAAGTCCTGAAGAGAAGGTGAGGTAGGGAGGGCAGCATTCCATGCGCAAATCAGAAAATTACAGAAGCACGACCTTCAGTGAGGCTGGGGCACCGGCTGTGGTTGTGCGGGGATAAGGGGTGGGGACAGGGAGTGACGAAAGGGAGGGGGCCCAACTCTGCAACCAGGAGGGACAGGAAGATACCAGGGAATCCCTATAGGAGAGTGGCTGTGTCAAAGGTGGGCCTGACATCCCAGCAACACTGAGGAGAGGCATGCAGGGAGGCTGGCCAGAAGTCCTGGCAAGGAGCAATGAGGGCCCAGATGGTACGGAAGTGATGGAATTCACTTGGGGACTGAGGGCGGACTGGCTCGGGTGACTCGGCACTGTCGGGAGTGGGTGCCTTGGTGGATGCAGGGCGGGGGCTCGGACAAACGCAGACAGGCCGGGTCAGGACATCTAAGTGGAGATTGGGGCTCAGGGCTCAGGAAGGACAGTGTCAGGGGTTGGAGACACAACTCATGGGAGAGGCTTGTGGAAAGGTCACTCCCTAGGCTCTGAAGTGTTCAGGGAGAGGCGGAGCCCCGGGCAGAGCAACATGTACGCGGTACCTGCCTCCGTGCCACTGACTGGTGGGAAGGTACAGGCGGAGAGGTGGGGGGCCAGCCAGAGGAGAGCACCTTGGGGTACTGGGGCTGACGGGCCGGTCAGGACAAGGGCCAATCCGATCAGTGAATGTGCTGGCTAGGTGGTGGTGCGGTGACCTTAGAGACAGTTTGGTTCGCTTGGTGGGGATGGAAGCTCCATTATAATGGTCAACTTTTTTTGTTTTAGATTTTATTTATTAGAGAGAGAGAGAGAGAACGAGCAGGGGGAGCATCAGGGGGGAGGCAGGCTCCCCACTGAGCAGGGAGCCCAACATGGGGCTCGATCCCAGGACCCTGGGATCATGACCTGAGCTGAAGGCAGACGCTTAACCGACTGAGCCACCCAGGCACCCCTATAACGGTCAAGTCTTAAACAGTGAGGAAGGGTAGAGGTTTTCCTACTGGCTAACCCCCGAGGCCTCTTGATCCTGGAGGTATTTGGGGACTGAAATTACGAGGGATCCAATTTCCTGCCAAGTAGTTGGGATGAAGGGAGGGTGTTCCAGAGGCTAAATTTGGTTTGGATGGTGAATTTATTACTTCCTGCTAGAGTGAAAAGCATCCTTCTGTAACAATGAGAACCTGCTAGCCGACACTCTGAAACCTGAGAAATGAGAAGAGAGTCTGCAGAGGAGAGAGACAGCATCGGAGCAGGTTTCTCTCCAGAGCCTGCCAGAGTAGAAGTTCTGGGAGAAACAACTTGAAAGCAGTGGAAAGGAGATCAGAAACCCCAGGAAGCTCCCTCCCCTACAGGGACAGGAGAGCTTTTCTGTGAATAGAAGCTAAAAGGGCAGTTTGGAATCATGAACAAGGCTCCATTATATCTAAACCCATAACGTTCAAAACAACAAAACCCCACCGGCCAGTACTAGGCAGACCACAGGAGTGACAGGGTGGGTGGACCCAGACGGCTTACTTTCCTGAGGCTCTTTTCCTGGGGTCTCAGCTTCTCCCTGTGTTCATTCAGGGGCAGGTCCGCTGGGCAAGCCCCTCCACCCCCGCCTTGGTCCCTTCTGCGTTGACACCTTCCCTCCTGCTCTTTGGCCCCTACCCCTTTATGCCACCAAGACAGGGAGAGGATCTGACACCAGTTATTCTATTTACTGACTAGTGGGTTACACTGAATCCTTCCTCCACCAGCCAGCCATCTGTGTTGTCAAATTTACTCATCCTTAAATGCAGCAAATATTTGACAATACACCACTAGACACACACGCTGTGCTAGATGCTGTGGAGAGCTAGAAAACCAATCTGATGCCCCATGTTTAGGCTTTAGTAGGCTTGTACAGTGGGAGTTCGTTGGTTGCCTACCCAGCACCCACTGCCCCTCTGACTTTGCTTTGGAAAACCACCCCACATAGAGCAGCCATGCGGTCCTAATGGGACGACCTGCCTCTAACTCCAGAGTAATCCATGGCTCTTGCCACATCAGATGGGCAGGCCTAAGCCACTCAGTGTGTGGGTCCCTCCCCCCACCGCCCATTGTGATTAGTTCAGGATGTTTGGGTCAGAGTAAAGCTAGGGACTTAATGTTTAATTTATTCCCTTTGATATGAGCAAGGAAATCTATAACTTCAACAGCTGCTTTCATCCATGGGGGAGGGCAGCCTTGGAAAAAAGCTGACCCCTGGAGAGGTCAGCTGAGAGTAGAGAAAGGGTCACAGTGCCTTGATGAAACCTTACGTGAATTCTGTCCTACCACTGGATTGTTTTCAGTTATGTGAGCTAGTAATTCCCTGTATCATTTTGAGGCAAACTTTCTTACCACAGAAAGAATCTAACTGACATAATGTAAGATAGATGTAAATAAAAGATAGGAAATGAGAAATGTGATTAAAAATGATAATACTGTGGAATTTAGAGAAAGGAAAGAATACTTGAAACAAGGGGATTAATAAAGGCTCTATGGAGGTGAGCTTTATTTAACCCTAACAGTTGGTGTCTTATTATATATATCCAGACCCTGAGCTAGCATTTTTCATATGCTAGCTCATTTAGTCCTCAAAACAACCCTACAAGGTAGTTGCTTTTTACAAAATGAGACTTTTCTTCCAGAATAAAGCACCTCAATTCCCAGCTGAACATGTGGCCCCTACAATAAAAAATTTTATTTCCTTGGGACACCTGGGTGGCTAAGTCGGTTAAGCGGCTGCCTTTGGCTCAGGGCGTGATCCCGGGGTCCTGGGATCGAGTCCCACATCGGACTCCTTGCTCAGTGGGGAGCCTGCTTCTCCCTCTGTCTGCTCTGCCTGCTGCTTCGCTCCCCCTGCTTGTACTCTCTCTGACAAATAAATAAAATCTTTAAAAAAAATTTTTTTTTTATTTCCTAGTTTCTCTTGCAGTATGGCCACAAGACTAAATTCTGGCCACAGAGATTAAGCAGAACTGTGTGGACTCCCAAGAAGTTTCCTTAAAGCTAGGGACAAGCCTTTCCTTTCTGTTGGGTGGAATGCAAAGATCATGGCAGGAGGCCAAGCAGCCATCCTGGATGGTGAGGAAGCCACACACTGAGGATTGCAGCCAACAAAGAAAAGGAGCCCAGGTCCCTGTTCATGTTGAGAAGTCTCCCTGCCCGTCCTGGTCTGCTTTCCTTGATTTCTTCTTTTTTTTTTTTTTTTTTTTTTTTTGAGAGAGCGAGAGAGAGAGAGCAAGGAGGGGCAGAGGGACGGGAAGAATCTTAAGCAGGCTCCACGCCCAGCGTGGAGCCCAACATGGGGCTTGATCTCACAACCCTGAGACCATGACCTGAGTGGAAATCAAAAGTCGGACACTTAACCGACTGGGCCACCCAGGCGCCCCTACCTCAATTCCTTTTGAGAGAAAACTTCTACCTTGAACAAGCCAGAGAGAAAACTTCTACCTTGAACAAGCCAGAAAGAACATTTGCCGTCTCCCCACACACAGCTGAATGGCAGTCAGGCTGATGCACTAGTGTTATCTCCACGTAGAGACGAGGGGAAACGCTTCCCCACACTTCCTGCCAGCGTGAGCTGGGGTCAAACATGCTTCGGATTTCTCAAGTCCAGGTTCCAACCCCCAACACCCCCAGGGGCCTTGAGAAACACACAGGGGTTTGTACAAAAGTAGTTCACAGAAGGCCTGGCATTCCTTAAACCACCCAGGATTTTCTGTGGTGGCCAGAACTTCTCATTTAAAAGAGAGAATGAGTCTGTCCTTGCACTTTATTCCTGAATTTGCAGTCTCCCTCCAATTCCCACAGTCCCCCTTTGGAATCCATAACCAACTCTGCTTCCCCTGAGGCTACTGGGAAGTGATCTGGCTCCGTGCTGTACAAGGTAAAAATGTACTCCGAACAATCCAATTACCTCTCCCCGCGTCTAGGAAGGTTGTACACGTCAGAAGACAGCAACTGCTTAGGCTGGCGCTCGGCATCAACCTGAGCTCTGATGCTGTGAATCAGGCAGAGAAGTGAGAGGTCGGGGAAGGGGGCAGGGCAGGGCAGGGCCTCAAATACTCCTCCACTCCCCTGGAGCAAAGTTCTAAGAGGTCCTTTTTGCTCCAGGTATGATGAACAATGTGGTTCATAGTACGATATGGCTCAAAGGGTACTCTTTTAGTAGATTAAGAGGCGTGTAAAAGTACAGTGTATGCGCATGAATTACAATGCAGACTGCCTCACTGTACAGCAAGTCCTCTGAATGCTTACTGAACTCAATACCCAGGTGGTTACCGAGGAAGATGCTTCAGGACAACTTATGAAAACTGTCTGATACAAACCCAACTGAAAAAACAATAACCACGAATTCAGTCTCTCGGAGACTAGGCTATTTTCAGGGAACCTCAGGGGGTTGAGCTCTGTGCATGAAAATGTTCTAAAACACCAAGTTAGTTCAATGAATCTGCTCTGGAATCCCCCATGCATGGGATCCAAACGAATCCCTGTGTGCCAATGGGGGTGAAGACTTAGATCCTTTAGCTGAAAAGCAAGGAGACCGTACTTCAGGGCGTCCTGGTTTCTGAGGTTGAGCACTCCGATCCTCACTGCTTCAGTGTACGCGTGCACACATGTGCCTGAGGGCATAAGACAAGTTTATACAGACTCAACAGTCTAGAACTGCACAGTCCAAATACGGATGGCCACGAGTGACATGTGGCTACTGAGCCCCTGAGATGTGGCTAGTCCAAACTGAGATGGGCTCTAAGTATAAAATACATTTCTTATTGTACAAGGACTTTATACAAAAAAAGTAATACCTCAACTATCTTTTATGTTGTGAAACGATACTATTTTGGATATACTGGGTTAAAAGACGTCACTAAAATAAATTTCATCTGTTTGTTTTTATTATGTAGCTACCAGAAAATTTTAAATTACTTATGTAGCTCAAATTATATTTCTATATTTCTAGAAATACTGGATAGTGCTGGTCTAGAAATCTCGATTTAGACAAAATATCACAACCCCTGTGGAAGCAAAATGTCACATTAGGTCATGGCAAACTCCAACCAAGAAAATCCTCACCTCCCCCCCTTTCAGCATATTTATTACGCACAGTATTCATTCCATTGCCAATTTCTCAGATGACTCTGGGTCAGGGAAAGCTTCCACTCTCATGCCAGTTTTCCCCCGAGCTTAACCTCCCTCCACCCAACTCCCAAAGCTCCCAACTCTCGTGGCCCACGTCCCAAACTTCTGGCACAGACAATATTCTGCTTCTAGCATCTTCTTTCCTTTGCTCCCACTACACACTCACCCTCAGGGGCATCCTTTCTCTCATGACTCATGTATGTGACTTCACATCAACTCATGATTCAGACACAACTCTCCTTTTCAGCGCCTACATCCATCAGGGTAAATGTCAGGATAGTCTGCTTTCAGTCAAATTGTGAAAGAAGAATCTACGTACTTCTAAAGAATACAAGAAAGAACTAACTGCAGTTCAAATTCACAACTGCCTGCCAAATTCCTAGAATGGTGGGTGTGTACTGGAAGAAAGGGCAAGACCACACAAAGTGTAGTCTGTTTATTTACAAAACTGTTAAAATCAAAATTGAGTAATCTGGGTTTTCTCTCTTTTTATTTTCTATGTCCTCTCTTTGAAGAGGGTAATAAATAATGAAATGTCCCAAAGAAGGGCATATGAAAAGAAAAGGCCCAAAATAACACAAAATTAGGTAAACTCATGCAAAAAGAAAGAATAAACAGAGGTTCAGACACCAGGGTGGCTCAGTTGGTTAAGCGTCTGCCTTCGGCTCAGGTCATGATCCCAGGATCCTGGGATTGAGTCCTGCATCAGGCTCCCTGCTCAGCGGGGAGCCTACTTCTCCCTCTGCCTGCGGCTCCCCCGCTTGTGCTCTCTCTGACAAATAAATAAAATCTTTAAAAAAAAAAAAAAAAAGAGAGGTTTTTTGTTTTTGTTTTTTTTTTCTCGAAGAGGTTCTTAATCTGGGGCACATGGATGCAGGTCTGAATCCCTGAAACTGTGGGCCAGGTTCTGAGGGTGTGTGCACATGTACATCTGTGAGGAAAGAGTCTGCAGCTTTCATCAGATTTCAAAGGGTCTCTGACCCAGTAAGTTCTAATGAAACTCGATGAAATTACAAGGTAAAGAAAGTCATCTATTTACAGGATAAATATCTTAAGACACCAATGACGACACGCCCACAGTTATTAAGCCCATCACAATGCACATCTGTTAACTTTGTATATCTTCACAGTGTGATCTTCACCACAACTTGCGAAGTGTAACCATTCGGCGCCTTCTGCTTCATTCTGTTCAGTTTTTCCATTACAATTCTTCCAGCATAATTTTTTGATAGCAAGTGTATGACTTTGGCTAAAACAAAGATAGAGAAATCATGAAAGGAATGTACACTAGGACTACAAAATATTTTACCTATGTATTAATTTAATTACCCTGCCCCTGCTATTAATGTTAACATGAATGGAAGTCAAAACCTGAAAATCAAACTGTATAGGTTTTACAGAAAACAGTATCAGACCTACAAGTACAGAGAACAAACTGATGGCTGCCGGAGCGGAGTAGGGTGAAGGGTTGGGCAGAGCGGATGAGAGGGAGATTCAGGCTTCCAGAAGTGGAACGGGTAAGTCATGGGAATGAAAGGCACAGCATGAGGAACACAGCCAATGACACTGTGATAGTGACACACCAGGGAGAGATGGCAGCTACACTTGGGGTGAATGTAGCATAACGTGTAAACTCGTCAAATCACTAAGCTGTACATCTGAAACCAATGTAATACTGTATTATCAACCATACTCATAAAAATAAAATTGTAAAAAGTACAGGTTTTTAGAATACCATCACTAATACTTTGGCAATTTTATTCTAAACTTGAAAACATCTTACTCTATTTACTTAAAACTGTCAGACTAAATATCTTACTCACTGACAAAGGATACCACCAGAAAGAGCAAGAAAAAGACAATGAATTCCTGCCAAATTTTGTTTTAATGATCAGTGGAATTCATGAAATGGCTATTAAAGTCAGATGACATTACTAAATGTGTTTCTTTTTAAAGAATTCTAACTTGCAACATATTCAAAATTATTTTACTCTTTTGACATCCCTGTGACACAGAGAGACTCTTAAGTTTTTACTGTTCGGTAAGGAAAGATAATGAAAGATTTAATAAACTGCCCAATGAAACAATCTTGGTTTCCAAGATTGCTGCATGACCTTGGGCAAGATGCTCTTATTAATGCCCCTTCAACCCCATGACAGGCCTAGAATGCTACCAAACATAATTAATAAATCCCTATGAAAATATAATACCCTCTAAAAATTTAACCTGCAAATTAAACCTCCAAACCGAAGAGGAATAAGGTTAAAAACTTAAGTAGGTTTTAAGGCAGTAAACCCTGAAAACAGCATCAGAGCACAGTATAATCTGAAATTATACTTTCAGATTCTGAGGATGAAAGGGAGGAATGAAATATAACCTTGAGGTAATGAAACACATTTTAAAAATCAGCATACCAGAACCTATGCAACCACACAACTGTGAGCCCTTGCAGGTGGTCATTTTGGAGGTTACACACACTTCAACAATGCTATTGTACATTAGTGTTTCCTGAAATTCTTCTCAAGGCAATGCTTCCATACTGTGCAGGCTGTGACTTGAACAGTATCTCAACTGATAGTGCATCTTTCGTGAGTTTGATTACTGAAGGCAGTCAAGAGTCATCAGGAGATGAGCTTAACAAATGAAATCAATGCTGAACTTAAAAAAAAAGTGATGAAGTGAGTACAATTAAAAAAGGTCAAGGTATTTAATTGGCTTTCTTGCATCACCAGTAAGCTAGTTCTGAACACGATTCCTAAAGAGAAGTTCCAAAAATATCTTAAATGACACCAACATGACTAGAATCTCGTTTGTTATTGATAATATTGAAGATCTCTCATTTCATGAGAGGAATGGTTTGAAGTAGTGACATTACTGAAAGAAGTATATATAGTACAGCTGACCCAATATGGGTTGGAACTGCATGGGTCCACTTACACATGGATTTTTTTCAATACATACACTATAGTACCATAAATGTAATTTCTCTCATGATTTGTTATTTTCTTTTCTCTAGCTTACTTTATTCTAAGATTATAGTACCAAATACATATACAAACTATGGGTTAATCCACTGCTTATGCTATCACTAAGGCTTCCAACCAGTCAACAGTAGGCTATTAGTAATTAAGCTTTTGTAGAGTCAAAAGGTATACACCGCTAACCCCACGTTGTTCAAGACCAATTATATATTGCTTCCCAGGGGAGCCACTTTGAGGAACAGTACTTATTTTGCTATATAAGCTTTAAGATGGTGGGTTTCATTTTTGGGGGTAATACTCCCTTTAAATCTAGCATGTTAATCACGTTTAGAAGACAGGGAGTTTAAGGGGAGCCAACCTAAAAGGCAGTGTTTGCTTGTATTACCTTTGCATCTCATTATTAGCAAAAACTTTCATTTGAAAGGTACCTGAAATTTGGTAACTCCAAATAATCCAAATAATACAATGCGGTTAAGTCAGGAATTAGTTCTTACAAATCTAACACCATCACAATGACTAAAAAAAAAATCTTAACATAAAAAATACAAATTCTGTACTTGTCCCGTTCTCATGCTTTCTAAGGGGCTTCCTGGCAGTATCCCACATTCAGGATCTGCGGAGGAGAGTGAGCACCATGGGCAGGGCAAGGTTAAAGGAAGGTGAAAAGAAGGGAGGGGAGCCCAGGAAGAGAGAACATTTCGAATGCCTGGAATATGGAATTTTCACTGGAATACTTCCCTCTTCAGTAAGCAACAGCATGAACTATTTCAATTGCTAAACCCACCATCAGAGGTGGGAGAGAAGCCAAAAGGGCAGCAGGAAAAAGGTTAATTTTAACCAATACAATTATTATAAGCACTAACATACTTTGCCAATAAGGAGACAAACTCCCCTGGATGAAATATCTTGTAAAACACATGTGCTCACAGGTCTCTCTCCACCAAGCTCATCACTTTCATCATGATACTGTCATTTGGAATTGTATTTGACATTCTATTTTGAACAGTTCAGATATATGAAGGTTGAAGAATCAAAAAAAAATGTAACAGAATGAGGTTAGTGATTTTTTGATAATTTGGACATTTTTAAGGAATAGTTTGGGTTAAAAATTAGATTAAAAAAAGATCCTGCTATCTAAGCAGGTGGGGTTGGGGAGAGGGTTGTAAATTACAGGTGCTCTAAGCCAGCTCTGGAGGCAAGAGCCCAGGCCTGAGGCATGAGGCTCAGGGAGCACTTACTGTGCGTGAAAGCAGGCATGTGACTTTGAGGGGCACCTGACAGTTTGCTCCGCCATGGGATCTGAGCTGAAGTGTTCAAACACAAGATGAGGCTACCAAAACACAATCTATAATGTTTCAAAAAATCACCAATATTTTTAATCCAATTTTATTACAAATCTACTGTAGTCACTTTCTAGATGACATCACTATGAACATCACTTTCATCTCAAATGTGTTGTCTATAAAGATATTATGCAAACAAGCAATCTGTTTAAGCAAACTTTTAAAAATCAAGTGCAATATAGTAACAAACATCAATCTCAAGAGACTACCACAGTACCACTTAGTGGTAAGCACCATGAATAGAGATTTATGTCCCTCTCCGTGTAAATATGACATAAATTTGCCACTAAAGACAAATACTACATGATCTCACATAGAGAATCTTTAAAAATTAAAAACAAAAATCCATAGGAAAAGAGATCAGATTTATGGTTACCAGGTGCAGAAGGTAGGGTGAGAGGGAGTCAGAGGAAGGTGGTCAAAAGGTACAAACTCCCAGATATAAAACAAGCACTAGACACGTAACCTAGACATGGTAACGACAGCTGACACTGCTGGATGATGTACAGGGAAGCTGTTAAGAGAGCAGATCCTAAGAGTTCTCATTACAAAGAGAGACTTTTTTCCTTTATTCTCTTTTTCTTTCCCTTTTTATTGTATCTGTATGACTAAATGGATGTAAACTGAACATACTGCGGTAACATTTCATAACGTATGTAAATCCTGCTATACGCCGTAAACTTACAGTCACCTATATGGCTTACTTCTCAATAAAACTGGAAAAAAACTGCCACTAAAACCTTGATGCTTGGGGCGCCTGGGTGGCTCAGTCGTGAAGTGTCTGCCTTCGGCTCAGGTCATGATCCCAGGGTCCTGGGATTGAGCCCCATATCGGGCTCCCTGCTCTGCGGCAAGCCTGCTTCTCCCTCTCCCACTCCCCCTGCTTGTGTTCCCTCTCTCGCTGTGTCCCTCTCTGTCAAATAAATAAATAAAATCTTTAAAAAACAAAACAACAACAACAAAAAAACCTCAATGCTTTGGGAGCCTGAGTGGCTCAGTCGGTTAAGTGGCCAACTCTTGATTTCGGCTCAGGTCAAAAATCTCAGAGTCCTGGAATCCAGCCGTGTCCGGCTCCCCTGCTCCGCAGAGAGTCCACTCCCTTTCCCTCTGCCCCCTCCCCCTGCTCGTGCATGCTCTCTCTCAAATAAATAAATCTTTAAAACAAGATCTACAAAAGAGCAATTTATTTTTTAAAAATTAATTAAGACTCGATGCTTTATAACAAATACAATTATAATTTGTATAATTATAACAAAATCTAATCTGATAAAAGTAAAAATAGTAAGAAAATACCTTTGACTTGTTTCTACACAGTGGGTCCAGTCATTTATTTCTGGAACTTGATCAGTCTTTTTCCAGGTGTATAAACAAACCTTTCCACACTCTAATCCTACTGCAACAACGTATCTGTTTTTAAGGTAGGAGGGGAAGACAGTGATCAATTAGCATGAATTTCTGTTATCTGTCTTCACTCTAACGGAGTTCTACCATGTTCCCAACTGTCCGTGGCTTACAGAAGGCTCTGGTTCAAAGTGCCAGCCCAGGAGAGAGTGCACTGCTCCCACCCCGCTCTCATGGAGCTGCCTCTCCATCAAGGGTGCACAGAGTTTTTCCTCTGTCCTTTGCTGGCAAAGTGCACAAGCCAGTGTTTCCCTGGCAGGCTGCAGGGGCCCTCATTCTACTGCAGACATTTGTTACCGAGAAAGCACCACAGTTCCAAATTTGGTGAAACAAGAACCTTTGAGCCACACTCCCAATCCCCATTTTCCCACTCTGCATATCATCGAGTTCTATCAATTTAACAATTCTTATAAGAAACTAAGCATTATGAAAAAAATAGCAACTCAGAAGCTAAGATCAACCACGAGTGAAAATATGAGAGGGCTACATATTAAGAAATCAGGTGTTCACAAAAATGTAAAACAAAGCCCCACTCGGACACTGACCGTTGGGAAAGGCTGAGCAGCGGGCAGACGCCAACGGCTGTCACTGCTCCACCCACGTCCAGGACCGAGGAGCAGGGCCCGATGCTGTGTTCCATGGAGTCATCACTGGAGTCGCACTCGCCCCACGCAACCACCTGACAGAGATGGATCAGACTCTAAAGCTTTCTCTCCGCAGGGCTTCCAGCAATGCATCCGAGTATCGATGGCGCAGATAATGCACACTATTCACTCTAGCGTTTAAAAAACGCCTCACTTATGTTTGCAGATGATGTTCCAGGATTTCAGAGTATTTCAGGCATCACAGAGAAGCCACGGTGTAGCAGACACAAGTCTGTGAGACCTCAGTTACCTAAGTGTGCTGGTCCAAACACGGACTGTCCCTGCCCAGAGACCAGGGATTGTCTAGCACGCTCAGGAAACCAGTTCTACTCCAGGGAGAGTCTATCAGTCACATCATCACAAGAGGCTCGTACACATCTCCAAGAAGTTACCACACAATGCATGGGGACCAATCAATCCCTGGCTCTTCCTCTATACCAACTGCTCAGGGAAACAACTGAGCAGTCAGGAGCACTTAACCTTGATGATACCCTGCATAAGAAATGACGCTTCCCTGGAAGTGTTAGGAGTTAGTTGGAAAGTTAGGCAGTCAGGGCCAGGGTCCCCAACAAGAAAATATGGAGTCAGGACAGCTAAAATAAAATAGCACTGACATTCTGGTTTTGCAGTCTTTGCAGAAATGACTTCTACAAAACATCCTACAATAAGACAATTAACCACAAAAGCATTTGTCAATGTCACGGGCAAGGGGCAGTTAAGACCTAAGCCCCCAGATGTCAGCAAAAAAAGGACCATGAGCATGTGGACATTAACCTAATAGGTAGACAGATACATGATCAAAGCCCTGATTGGCACAACTCAGCACACCCTGACCGCTTAAAAAAGTTCCGCAAAAGCAGAACTCATAAAAACCCCTAAACTTAGAAACTCCAAGGGCAACCCATTCCTAGGGGCGCCTGGGTGGCTCAGTCGTTAAGCGTCTGCCTTCAGCTCAGGTCATGATCCCAGGGTCCTGGGATCCAGCCCCGCATCGGGCTCCCTGCTCGGCGGGAAGCCTGCTTCTCCCTCTCCCGCTCCCCCTGCTTGTGTTCCCTCTCTCGCTGTGTCTCTCTCTGTCAAATAAATAAATAAAATCTATTGTAGAGAAAAATTTTAATTCATAAAAGTATGAAAAAGAAAAGAAGCCAACTGTTTTCCTCCTTACACGCCTCCACCCCCTCCTGCTCTCCTAGTTGGTTAGTCTTCAACCATTTCATTCACTACTTTCTTTCCCACTGGGGCCATCTGATAAATACCATGTGTCTGAAAGGTTTTCTTTTCATATTTGATATTTCAGAGAAACGTATTTATAGAATTTAACAAGAAAAGCCTTTTTATGCATGCATAAGAAAAAACACAGAAGAGAATACACAGATTGATTTTTTAATTGTATCAGAAAGTCAGGATTATGTGTTTTCTATCCAAACACACCTGTATTATTATTTTACATTTGAAATAATACTAAGTTAAAAAAAAATTACCTTTTTGTCCCGACTCCCAGTGAAGAAATATTTGCTATCGGGACTCCAATCACAAGACCAAATAATTCTACTGTGCACAGCAGTTACCTTGTTGGTGAAGGCGAAGAGGCTGAAAACTGGGTCTGAAAGAAACACCATATACACTACTCACAAGGCAGACAGAGCTGTTTTTATCTGGTAGAAATCTATGCTTATGTGCCATATACATCACACCCTTTAGCAATCAATTTATACATGTGGACTTTTGCAACAGACTAGGTTGCTGGCCCTCACCAGAAGGCTATGGACATACAGGTACTTTTCCAGTAGGGAATGCTTTTATGTTACTAGTCACTCTTCAGTGACTGGTGACAAACATCTTCCAGGCACTTAACTAAAAATTCAACTTTATGCCCATGAAAGAAGCCTGAGCAATTTAACTTTACTCAGGAAGTAGCCAGATTTACACACATGGAAAAAAGATTAATGTACTCTTAAATAATGAAAAAACCCCCAAATGAATGAAAACCTTAAAAAACCATTTTCCCTTGTAAGATTTAAGTGTAAGGTAACTTCTAGCCCTCATATGGACTACAGCTAAAAAATAAAATTACTTATGAAGAGGGAAGAGGAATGTATCTATTAATCTATAATCCATAAAGATATAATAGATTATGGAGGTCTCATTAGTATCCCAGTAACTTTTTAAAAAGTGAAGGTTGCATGTTAGGAAATCAGTAGTTGCAAAAGAAATCAGTCTGTTCTAACATGTACTGTTTAATATGTGTCAGTCTCTAAAATACAAGAAAACTAAGAGACTAGGAATACCACAAGATCAAACTGCATGCAAGTTATACCAATGGAATGATTATAACAGAATTAAACAACATGAAGATATTTTAAACACTCTCTAGATTTTACCCAAAGAAATGGGGGGAATAGAAACAGGCCATGCTCCAACAACACAAAGGTTCCACCCCTCTTTTGTTTTTAATTTATGCCAGGCTCAGAGGAGAATGCAGGTGGGTGTTAATATCCTGCCCTGAGGTCACGGTATTCACAGATGGATGCCTAAAATGTCCTTCCTCATTATCAAAGTGACAGGGGTTAAGCAAGAAAAAGGTAAAGATAATGGTCCTAATAAGTTTCATAATTTAACTGTATCTTCATTATTCCTGTCCCATAAAACCCTAGCTCAGAATATGGCACCTATTCAAGTTTTATGTTGGCATTCTGTAACAATCCACAAAATCTATATTTTTTAGATTTTTATGTTTCTTTTAACTGAGATGCCATCCTGACTATATAATCACAAGGAAGTTAACTCAAAGATCACTGCATTTAAATCTTACAAGGAAAGTTGAGTCTTCCTCAGAACACAACTTTGAAAGACTTCACAACAGTGAGACTCTGGCCTTCACCCTGTTATCACTTCTAGTCCTCTTCACCTAGTAGCTCCACAAGGTATATAAAATGGACATAAGTATTTCACTAATAACCTTCCAATTAGAAGCTGTTTTACCTAACTCAGGCGAGATTGTGTCCTGCCTTTTCCACAGTGACCAGGTTCGATCTCTGGAAACAGCTAGTAAGAACTTGTCGTTAGGTGAGAAGGCCATCTGCGTGACAGTCAAACTGTGAAAAACTAAATTCTGCACCTGTTTCCAAGATGTAGTGTTCCAAAGAATGATGGCTGCATGCTCTTTCTTAGCTGCCTGGAGGACAGAGATGAAACAGGCAATTTAAGTAGAAATAAACTGGAAAAAAAAAACTCACATTTTTTTAAAATAACATTGTTTCTATGGGTATATTTTATGTATCTGTATAAACGGGGAAAAATTTCTGAGGAGATACATACTACAAGCAGGTGTAATTTCCGGGAAGAGGAAGACTGGGATAAGACTAGGTGACTCATCAGAGACGGACACTGTCATCACAGTGTTTCAATGTTTTACAAGAATACGTTTGTCTATTAATTTGTAATTAAGAGTTTAGAGACTTTCATTTCTGATCAATATGATGGAGTAACAGGGACCAGACTGACTCTCTGTATGAAATAGCTAAAAAACCAAACATAATATCTGAAAATAATGGCACCCCAAAATATGAGGTATCTGGCAACAAAAAACACTGATCTCTGAGAGACAAAATGAATTTGAGTGGAAAAAAAAAGAAAAAGAACCTCACTAAACTCTGACAACTTCAAGCAGCCAAAGAGGTGTAACTCAAGCCCCCAAAAAGGATGAAAAGAAAAATACTTAAAAAGATAATGGCCAAAAAATTTCCAAATTTGATAAAAACAGTAAACATACAGATCCAAGAAGTTCAGTAAAACCGAAGCACAGCAAACATGAAGGAAATTATATAGACAATAATCAAATTGTTTAAAACCAGCAATAAACAAAATTGCAGTGGGAGGGGAAAAAACCCATCACCAAAAAAACAAAAAAATTATAGTAGACTCCCATCAGAAAAAATGCAAATAAAAAAAAATGGAGCTACATCTTTAATGTACTCAGAGGAAAATGAACAATTTCTTACCCACTATAAAAATCATTCGAAAATTAGGGAGAGATAGAGTCTGTCAGACAGGCAGAAGCCCAAAAAATTCATGATCAGCAGAAGTGCATTACTAGGAATGTTAAAGAATATCTTTTAGGCAAATGAAAATGGTATCTGCTGGAAAATTTATTTAAATCTCTTCAAAAGGTAACTGCTCAAAGGAAAAATGACAAGATCTTGTTGGATTTCTATGAAAAAGTAAAGTGTCCAACACTACCACAGAGTAGGGGGAAACAAAAGTATGCTTCTGTGAAGTTCTTAAATCATACATGAAATAGTGCAACATTACTTGGAGGCAGACTGTGGCAAATTATAGATGTATAGTATAAAATGAAAGACAACCAATAAAATAACACAGTGGTTATATCTACTAACCAAACAAAAGAAATAAAATGGACTCATAAAAAGCAATCGATCAATCCAAAATAAGTAAAATGAAACAAAGAAAGGATGGATGAAATAGAAAACAAATAGCAAGATGAAAGATTTAATCCAAGCATACTAATTATTATGTTAAATGTAAACAATCTAATAAATGCCCCTTTATGTTAAAATGGAAGATTATCAAGATAAGTGAAAAAGCAAGACCCAATTATGCTAAGCAAAATAAGTCAATCAGAGAAAGACAATTATCATATGACTTCACTAATATGTGGAATTTGAGAAAGAAGACAGAGGATCATAGGAGAAGGGAGGGAAAAATGAAACAAGACAAAACCAGAGAGGGAGACAAACCATAAGACATTCTTAATCTCAGGAAACAAACTGAGGGTTGCTGGAGTGGAAGGGGGTGGGAGGGATGGGGTGGCTGGGTGATGGACACTGGGGAGGGTATGTGCTATGGTGAGCGCTGTGAATTGCGTAAGACTGATGAATCACAGAACTGTACCCCTGAAACAAATAATACATTGTATGTTAATTTAAAAAAAAAAACTTAAAAAAATTAATTAAAAAAAAAAAAGCAAGACCCAACTGTCTGCTGCCTTTAAGAAACCCACTTGAAAATAAAAGGAAACAAATAGCATAAGGGTACAAGGATGGAAAAAGATACATATTTCAAGCACTTCTCTAAAGAAAGCTGGAGTAGCTATATTAGCATTGGACAATGTAGATCTGAGAGCACAACATACTGCCAGAAATAAAGAGGAATTCCATAATGATAAATTAGTCAATCAAGAGAACATAACAAATCATAAAGGTTTTAACAGCAGAGCTTCAAAATACATAAAGTAAAAACTGACTGAAATACAAAGATTAAAAGATAAGCCCACAGTTATAGTCAGAGATTTCAAAATGCTACTCTCAATAAAACTGAAAGGATAAAGAAGACATGAACACCATCAACCAATCTGACGTAATTCATATTTTCAGAACACTCCACCCAACAGAAACAGAATCCACATTCTTTTCAAGTGAACATGGAAATTTACCAAGATTAAATTTCAAAGGACTCAAATCATACTATGTTCTCTGACCACAATGAAATTAAATTAGAAATCAACAACAGAGGGGCGCGTGGGTGGCTCAGTCATTGTCTGCCTTAGGCTCGGGTAATGGTCCCGGGGTCCTGGGATCGAGCCCCGCATCCGGCTCCCTGCTCAGCGGGAGGCCTGCTTCTCCCTCTCCCACTCCCCCTGCTTGTGTTCCCTCTCTCGCTGTTTCTCTGTCAAAAATAAATACAATCTTAAAAAAAAAAAGAAAGAAATCAGTAACAAAGATATTTGGAAAACAGTATCTGGAAACTAAATAATAACTTATAGGTAAAAGACAAAATCAAAGGTAAATTAAACAATATTTTCAGTTAAGTGAAAATGAATAGAATGTACCAAAATTTACAGAATGCCTCAAAAATAATACTTAGAAATTTATAGCACTCAACACCTATATTAGAAAGATCTGAAATCAATGGTCTTGGATTTAACCTTATTAAACTAGAAACAGAAAAGGAAATGGAATCTAAGAAAAAAATAAATGGGTGCCTGGGTGGCTCAGTCAGTTAAGCGTCTGCCTTCAGCTTGGGTCATGATCCCAGGGTCCCTGGATCAAGTCCCATAATATAGGGCTCCCTGCTCAGTGGGAGTCTGCTTCTCCGTCTCCCTCTGCCCCTCCCCCTGTTCCTGCTCTCTCTCTCTCAAATAAAATCTTTAAAAAAAAAAAAAAAAAAAACAGCAAAAATCAATGAAATAGAAACAAGAACTCAGTAGCAGAGGAAAATCAACAAAATCAAAAAGTTGGTTATTTGAAAATATTAAAGAAATTTATTATTTTCCTGATTATCAGAATGCTTCCCTCACCAAAACAAAAAATGCCGGGGCAGGGGGTGCGGTATGAGAAAGAAGACACAAATTGCTGACAGCAGCTTTAAGAAAGGTGACATCACCAGAGATTCTACTGATATTAAAAGGATCATAAGAGGGGCGCCTGAGTGGCTCAGTCGGTTAAGTGTCTGCCTTCGGCTCAGGTCATTATCTCAAGAGTCCTGAGATAAGCCCCACATCGGACTCTCCAGGGACCTTGCTTCTCCCTCTGCCTGTCCCTTTGCCTGCTTGTACGCACTCTCTGTCAAATAAATAAAAATAAAAGGATCATAATAGAGTATTATAAATAACTTCATGTCAACAAATTTGACAACTCAGGTAAAAGGGACAAATTTTCTGAAAGATACAAACTACTAAGGTTCACTCAAGAAAAACTGGGTAACCTATACAATCCTGTATCTATTAAAGACATTATATTTGTAGTTAAAAACCCTCCCACGAAGAAAACTCTAGGATCAGTTTGCTTACTGGGGATTTCTCTCAAACATTTAAAAAAGAAATAATACAAATCCTACACAAACTCTTCCAGAAAATTGCAGAAGACGAAAATATTTCTAAGAGGCTAGCATTACTCTGAAACCAAAACCAGATGAAGCTATTATAAGGAAAGAAAACTATACTACAATATCATCATATATTATATATTAAAGTTTTGAACAAAATTTTAGAAAAATGAGTCCGATAGTACATAAAATGATAATGTATCACAAATAGGTGGGGTTTGGTTCCAAGAATGCAAAGTTGGTTTATTATTTTAAAAGTCAGTGTAATTCATCATATTAATAAACTAAAAAGGGAAAACTGTATGATCATGTCAGTAAATGAAGAAAAATATATTTACAAAATCTATCATCCATTCCTGATAAAAAACTTTCTGCAAACTAGAAATTGTAGGCAACTGATAAAGAATCACAAAAAATCTACAGCAAACATCACCAGTAATGGACAAAGAAGGAATATTCCTGAGGTGAGGAATAAAGCCAAGGATTTCTGCTATTACCACTTCTATCCAACATTAAGACATCCATATGGGAAAGGAAGAATAAAACTTCCTTTATTCATATGCAACATAAGCCTCTATCTGGAAAATGCTACAGTATCTATAATAAAGCTAACAAGAACTAATATAAGTTTAGGAGGCTCCCAGGATATAAGATCAATATACAAAAAGTAACTGTACTTCCATATGTAAGCAATGAACAGATATAAAATATACGAAATAAGGGTAAATTTGACAAAATTGTTTAAGACCTGACACTGAACACTACAAAAGATTCCTAATAATATTAAGATGTTAACACTGGGGGAAACTGAGTGAGAAATATTCTATGTACTATCTCTGCAACATTTTGTTAAATCTACCATCATTCTAAAATAAAATGTTTACTTAAAACAAAAAATCATTCCTAAGAAATTAAAGACCTAAATAAATGAAAGACATACTGAGTTTGTGTGTAAAAAGACCTATTATTGTTAAAATCCTCCCCAAATTGATCTATAGAATCAGTGCAATGCCCATCAAAAAATTCTAGTAGGTATTCTTGTAGAAACTGTCAAGCTGATTCTAAAATTTATATGGAAAAGTAAAGAACCTAGACTAGCCAAAATAACTTTGAAAAGTAAGAAGAGAGTTGGTTCCTGATTTCAAGACATATTACAAAAAGCTACAGCTATTAGGAGAATGTGGTATTGGCATCAACATAAGAAAAAAAGATGAATGGAAGAAAATAAAAGTCGAGAAATAGACGCACACATATATGGACAGCTGATTTTTGGCAAAGGTACAAAAGGCAGTCGGTAAAGGGATAGTCTTTTCAACATATAATGGAACAACTGAATACCACATGTGAGAAAACCAACTTTAACCTATATTCCAAATGCAAGAATTAATTAAAGATGTGTCATAGGTCTAAACATAAACCTTAAAATCTATAAAACTCCTAGAAAAAAATGTAGCAAATCTTTGTGATCTTGAGTTAGGCAAAGATTTCTTAGATATTACACAAAAAGCACAACCCAATACAGAAAAAAAATTGGTAAATTAGGCTTCACCAAAACATACAACTTCTGCTCTTTGAAAAACACTGTTAAGAAAATGAAGACAAGTCACTGGGAATAATTACTAAATAGCATTTATCTGATAGTTGTATCCAATGTATATGAAGAACTTTTCCAAATTCAGTAGTAAGAAAACAATGCAATAAAGAAATCGGCAAAAGACTTGAAGATACTTCATCAAAGAAGAGATACAGATGGAAAATTAACACATGAAAATATGCTCGACATCATTGGTCATTAGGAAAATGAAAATTACAACCACAATGAGATGTTACACACCAAATAGAATGGTTAAAAAGACTGACCATAACGTACAAAGTGTTGATGAGGGTATGGAGCAATGGGAACTCCCACTGCTAGTGGGGCTATAAAATGGTATAACCATTTTGGAAAATAGCTTGGCAGTTTCATAAAACTTTAAATATACATCTAGGGGCACCTAGGTGGCTCAGTCGGTTAAGCATCTCTTTTTATTTTTAACTTTATTATGTTATGTTAGTCACCATACAATACCTCGTTAGTTTTTGATGTGGTGATCCACAATCCATTGTTTTCGTATAACACCCAGTGCTCCATGCAGTACGTGCCCTCCTTAATATCCATCATCGGGCTAACTCATCCCCCCTCCCACCTCCCCTCTAAAACCCTGTTTGTTTCTCAGAGTTCACAGTCTCTCATGGTTCATCTCTCCCTACGATTTCCCCCCCTTCATTTTTCCCTTCCTTCTCCTAATGTCCTCCATGCTATTCCTTATGTTCCACAAATAAGTGAAACCATATGATAATTGACTTTCTCTGCTTGACTTATTTCACTTAGCATAATCTCCTCCGGTCCCATCCATGTTGATGTAAAAGTTGGGTATTCATTCTTTCTGATGGCTGAGTAATATTCCATTGTATATATGGACCACATCTTCTTTATCCATTCATCTGTTGAAGGGCATCTCGGCTCTTTCCAGTTTGGCTATTGCGGACATTGCCGCTATGAACATTGGGGTGCATATGGCCCTTCTTTTCATTATATCTGTGTCTTTGGGGTAAATACCCAGGAGTGCAATTGCTGGGTCATAGGGTAGCTCTATTTTTAATTTTTTGAGGAACCTCCACACTGTTTTCCAAAGTGGCTGTACCAACTTGCATTCCCACCAACAGTGTAAGAGGGTTCCCCTTTCTCCACAACCTCTCCAACATTTGTTTCTTTCCCTGTCCATTTTGGCCATTCTAACTGCTGTAAGGTGGTAACTCAATGTGATTTTGATTTGAATTTCCCTGATGGCTAACGATGATGAACATTTTTTCATGTGTCTGTTAGCCATTTGTACGTCTTCTTCAGAGAAGGGTCTCTTCATGTCTCCTGCCCATTTTTTGACTTATTTGTTTTTTGGATGTTGAGTTTGAGAAATTCTTTATATATCTTGGATACCAGCCCTTTATCTGTAGTGTCATTTGCAAATATCTTCTGCCATTCTGTGGGTTGCCTCTTTGTTTTGTTGACTGTTTCCTTTGCTGTGCAGAAACTTTTTATCTTGATGAAATCCCAAAAGTTCATTTTTGCTTTTGTTTCACTAGCTTTTGGAGATGTATCTTGAAAGAAGTCATTGTGGCCGATGTCAGAGAGGTTACTGCCTATGTTCTCCTCTAGGATTTTGATGGATTCCTGTCTCACATTGAGGTCTTTCATCCACTTTGAGTTTATCTTTGTGTATGGTGTTAGAGAATGGTCGAGTTTCATTCTTCTGCATGTGGCTGTCCAATTTTCCCAGCACCATTTATTGAAGAGACTGTCTTTTTTCCATTGCGTATTTTTTCCTGCTTTGTCGAAATTATTTGACCATAGAGTTGAGAGCCCATATGGGGGTTCTCTATTCTGTTCCATTGGTCTATATGTCTGTTTTTGTGCCAGTACCATGCTGTCTTGGCGATCACAGCTTTGTAATATAGCTTGAAATCGGCCAACGTGATGTCCCCAGCTTTGTTTTTCTTTTTCAACATTTCCTTGGCGATTCGGGGTCTTTTCTGATTCCATACAAATTTTAGGATTGTTTATTCCAGCACTTTGAAAAATGTCATTGGAATTTTGATCGGGATGGCGTTGAAGGTATAGATTGCTCTGGGTAGCATAGATATTTTAACAATGTTTATTCTTCTGATCCATGAGCATGGAATGTTGTTCCATCTTTTTGTGCCTTCTTCAATTTCTTTCATGAGTGTTCTGTAGTTCCTAGAGTATAGATCCTTTACCTCTTTGGTTAGGTTTATTCCGAAGTATCTTATGGTTTTTGGTGCTATTGTAAATGGAATCGTTTCTCTAATTTCTCTTTCTACAGTTGCATTGTTAGTGTATAAGAAAGCAACTGATTTCTGTGCATTGATTTTGTATCCTGCCACATTACTGAATTGCTGTATGAGTTCTAGTAATTTGGGGGTGGAGTCTTTTGGGTTTTCCATATAAAGTATCATGTCATCTGCGAAAAGAGTTTGACTTCTTCTTTGCCAATTTGAATACCTTTTATTTCTTTTTGTTGTCTGATTGCTGTTGCTAGGACTTCTAGTAATATGTTGAACAATAGTGGCGAGAGTGGGCATCCTTGACGTGTTCCTGATCTTAAGGGAAAGGCTCTCAGCTTTTCCCCATTGAGGATGATATTCGCTGTGGGTTTTTCATAGATGGATTTTATGAACTTGAGGAATGTTCCCTCTATCCCTATACTCTGAAGAGTTTTAATTAGGAAAGGATGCTGTATTTTGTCAAATGCTTTTTCTGCATCAATTGAGAGGACCATACGGTTCTTCTCCCTCCTCTTATTAATGTGTCCTATCATGTTGATTGATTTGTAAATGTTGAACCACCCTTGCATCCCGGGGATAAATCCCACTTGGTCATGGAGGATGATCCTTTTAATGTATTGTTGGATCCTATTAGCTAGGATTTCGTTAAGGATTTTGGAATCCATATTCATCAGGGATCTCGGTCTGAAATTCTCCTTTTTGATGGGGTTTTTGCCTGGTAAGGGGATTAAGGTAATGCTGGCCTCATAGAATCAGTTTGGAAGTTTTCCTTCTGTTTCTATTTTTTGAAACAGCTTCAGTAGAATAGATATTATTTCTTCTTTGAATGTTTGGTAGAATTCCCCAGGGAATCCATCAGGCCCTGGACTCTTGTTTTTTGGGAGGTTTTTGATCACTGCTTCAATCTTGTTACTGGGCATTGGCCTATTCAGGTTGTCAATTTCTTCCTGTTTCAGTCATGGCAGCTTACAGGTTTCCAGGAAGGCATCCATTTCATCCAGATTGCTCAGTTTATTGGCATATAGTTGTTGATAATAATTTCTAATAATTGTTTCATTTCCTTGGTGTTAGTCGTGATCTCTCCCCTTTCATTCATAATTTTATTAATTTGGGTCCTTTCTCTTTTCTTTTGGGTAAGTCTGGCCAGTGGTTTATCGATCTTATTAATTCTTTCAAAGAACCAGCTTCTAGTTTTGTTGATCTGATCTACTGTGTTTCTGGTTTCTAATTCATTCTGCTCTAATCTTTATTTCTCTTCTAATGTGTGGCTTAGGCATCGTTTGTTGCTTTTTCTCTAGTTCTTTAAGGTGTAGAGTTATTAGTGAATTCGGGATTTTTCTATTTTTTTGAGTGAGGCTTGGATGGCTATGTATTTCCCCCTTAGGACCGCCTTTGCAGTATCCCATTGGTTTTGGACCGATGTGTTTTCGTTCTCATTGGTTTGCATGAATTGTTTAAGTTCTTCTTTGACTTCCTGGTTGACCCTAACATTCTTGAGCAGAGTGGTCTTTAGCTTCCAAGTGTTTGAATTTCTTCCAAATTTTTTCTTGTGACTGAGTTCCAGGTTTAAAACGTTGTGGTCTGAGAATATGCAGTGAATAATCTCAGTCTTTTGGTATCGGTTGAGACCTGATTTGTGACCCAGTATGTGGTCTATTCTGGAGAAAGTTCCATGTGCGCTTGAGAAGAATGAGTATTCTGTTGTTTTAGGGTGGAATGTTCTGTATATATCTATGAGGTCCATCTGGTCCAGTGAGTCATTCAAAGCTCCTGTCTCTTTGTTGATCTTCTGCTTAGATGATCTATTACTGAGAGTGGAGTATTGAGGTCTACAATTAATGTATTGTTATCAATATGACCCTTTATTTTGGTTAACAATTGGCTTATGTAGATGGCTGCTCCCATGTTGGGGGCATAGATATTTACAATTGTTAGATCTTCTTGTTGGATAGACCCTTTAAGAATGATAATAGTGTCCTTCTGTGTCTCTAACTACAGACTTTAGTTTAAAATCTAATTTGTCTGATATAAGAATTGCTACCCCAGCTTTCTTTTGAGGTCCGCTGGCATGGAATATGGATCTCCATCCCTTCACTTTCAGTCTGGATGTATCTTTAGGTTCAAAATGAGTCTCCTGTAGACAGCATATGGATGGGTCCTGTCTTCTTATCCAATCTGCAACCCTGTGCCATTTTATGGGAGCATTTAGGCTGTTCACATTGACAGTGATTATTGAAAAGATATGAACTGTCATCATGTTGCCTGTGAAGACGTTGTTTTTATAGACTATCCCTGTAAATTTCTGTTGTATATCACTCTTGGGGTCTTTCTCCTTTTATAGAACCCCCCTTAATATTTCTTGCAGGGCTGGCTTAGTGGTCACATATTCTTTCAGTTTCTGCCAGTCTTGGAGCTCTGCATCTCTCCATCCATTCTAAAGGACAGCCTTGCCAGATAAAAGTATTCTTGGCTGCATGTTCTTCTCGTTTAGTACCCTGAATATGTCTTGCCAGGCCTTTCTGGCTTGCCAGGTCTCTGTGGATAGGTCTGACGTTATTCTGAAGTTCCTCCCTCTGTACGTAAGGAATCTCTTCCCCCAAATGCCCTTAAGATGGTTTCCTTGGTTCTAAGATTTGTGAGTTTTAATATTACATGCCGGGGTGGTTGGCCTGTTTTCCTTGATCTTGGGAGGGGTCCTCTCTGCCTCTAGGACACGAATGTTTGTTTCATTCCCCAGATTAGGAAAGTTCTCAGCTATGATTTGCTCAACTACATCTTCTAGTCCTCTCTCTCTCTCCACTCCCTCTGGTATTCCAATAATTCTGACATTGGAACGCTTCATGGTATCACTTATTTCTCTGATTCTATTTTCATGGATTCTGAGTTGTTTTTCCCTGGCCTCCTCTTTTCCCTTTTTATCTATTAAATTGTCTTCCAGATCACTAATTCGCTTTTCTGCCTCACTTACCCTAGCTGTTAGATTATCTAGATTAGATTGGATCTCATTGATAGCACTTTTAAGTTCTGCCAATTCAGCTTTCATTTCTGCCCTCAGAGACTCTATGTTGCCATTAATTGATTTCTCCATTCTAGCTGTTGTCTTCACAATTGCTAACCTGAATTCCACCTCCAACATCTTGGTTATATCTGCATCCATTTGTAAATCTGCGGCATAAGTCATAATCTCGGAGTCTTTCCTATTTTGGGGGTTCCTCCTCCTAGTCATTCTGTTGAGGGGCGGTTGAGGGAATGTATAGAGTCAATTATTGACCAGAACCCAAGTAAGATGCACCTGTTTTCTAGGGACCTTAGGGTTGCTGGTCTCTTGTTCTCCCAGCCTGTCTTCTGGGGGAGGGGCCTGCCACGCTGGTACTCAGGCAACCCTGTTTGGGCACAGTTGCCCTTCCCCCTTGTGGTGGGGTATGGGCTCAGTGGGAACCATTTTTGGGGGGCTTTTGTTCTCTGGCGGCTTTCCCTGGTGGCTTTCCGCGTCTCTTCCAAGAGTCAGAGCAGAAGAGACCGTTTCCAACCCTCTGCCTCAGAGCAGAGAGATCACAGTCTGTTCTTCAGTGAGCTCTCCAGGCCACACTGTCTCCGTTTCTGTCTGTGCTGCTATAAACTGCAGCGTCCTGGGTTGTGCGCCCCTCCGCAGTGCTCCCAGTCCTGCCTCCAGGTCGGGGCACGTCTCTGCCCTTTGTACTTCTAAAACCGCCAGCCACTCCCAGTTCGCACACGTGACCCCGCTGCTCCAGTTTCTGTCTGGGGAGCTGCCCTAAAGTCCTTGCCCCACCGCTACCGGTCTGCGAGTCTGCCCGTCCCCAGCGCAGGAGGCTATCGCTCACTGGCGGTGTAGGATCCCCACGGCCAGGCACCTTCCCACTGCCGTTTATCCTCCGATATCTGCCCGCGGAATCACAGCTCCCCACTTGGTACCTCGAAACCAACCGCCTGTGATATTGTTTGTAGAGATCCAGATCTTCTTACATCTCAGGCTGATTTCATAGGTGCTCAGAGTGGTCTGGTAGATATCCAGCTCAATTCTGGGGACCAGTTGGAATAGGGCCCCCTACTCCTCTGCCATCTTTTCCCCCTTCCTCCAAGCATCTGACTCTTGATTTCAGCTCAGGTCATGCCCTCAGGGTCTTGGGATCAAGCCCCACACTGGGCTCGGTGTTCAGTGCAGAGTGCACTTGTCCCTCTCCCTCTCCTCCTCGCCCTGCTTGTGCTGGCTACCCCCACCCTAAAATAAATAAACAATTTTTTTTAATAAATAAACATACATCTAGCAATTGTACTCAGAGGTATTTATTCAACAGAAATGAAAGCATGTATCTGTATGTAGACTTGTATACAAATATTCACAACTGCTTTATAGGTTAAAGCCAAACACTGGAAACAATTCAAATGTCCATTAGTAACTGAATATATCAGGGGCACCTGGGTGACTCCGTGGGTTAAACATGTGCCTTCGGTTCAGGTCATGATCTCAGGGTCTTGGGGACGAGCCCCACTTTGGACTCCCTACTCAGCAAGGAGTTTGCTTCTCCCTCTGGCCCTCCCCCAGCTTGTGTGCTCTCTCTCAAATAAATAAAATCTTAAAAAAATATATAAATGAACAGATCAACAAACTGTAATATATCTATAAAAGGGAAAACTCTTCAGCAATAAAAAAGAATAAACTGCTCATATATGCAACAACATGGGTGAATCTCAAATTCTTGTACTGAACAAAAGAAGGCGGACAAAAAAGAAAAAAAAAAGCATACTGTATGATTCCATCTATATAAATTTTAGAAGACGCCAAGTACTCTATCATGACAGAAAGCAGATTAGTGGTTTCCTAGGGATGGGACAGGACAGGGTAAGAAGGGACAGGAAAGAGGACTTACCAAGGGGCAGAGGAAATTTCTGGGGTTGATGGCTATGTTCATTATCTTAATTATAGTTGTGATTTCACAGGTATAAACAAACATGTTAAAACTTATCAAACTGTTCACCTTCAACATGCAACTTATAGTACGCTAACAACTTTAAATAAAGTTGTTAAAAACGTTAGTTTTGGGCACCTGGGTGGCTCAGTCGGTTAAGCGTCTACCTTCAGCTCAGGTCATGATCCCAGGGTCCTGGGATCAAGCCCCACGTAGGGCTCCTGCTAGGCAAAGAGTCTGCTTTCTCCCTCTCCCTCTGCCACTCCCCTTGCTTATTCTCGCTCTCTCTCTCAAATAAATAAATCTTAAAAAAAAAAAATGTTAGTTTCAAAGGAAGACACATCCAATCATTTGCCTTACCAATCAAAACCAAATGTGTGGCTGGCATCCTCCATTCAAGAAACCCGGCTACCTTCAGGTAAACCTTCAGATTTAAACTTTCCAAGCCACACCTCTTTTCTACTGTTTATTAAAATATAAAATACACAGAAAAAGTATACAAGTAACAATAAGAAAGTTGCACACACTTGGTACAAGCAAGCCCACTTGAAAAGGAAAAATAACCAATTATATGACTGACAGTTCCCAAAGCTAAAAACAAATTAGCTGCTCAGGAGAAGCATGGCTATTCCTGCTACTAAGCTCCATTTTTTCCACAGGCCCCTGTAACAAAAGGAAGTAGTCTCAGTACCATCCTCACAGAGGGGACAACAAGCAAAGGACATGAGGCAGGAGGGGCACAGCAATATTTCTTATGATGCCTCTCAATACAGGTAGTGGCAAGAAGCCACAGTAAAAGCAGAGACAGAGGGGACCCAACCAGATAGGCAGCTCGAGTCATCAGCTTAAAACGAGTAAATAAATTTTAGAAAATGTAGAGAAATATGTGGGTCTCAGACCTTTCAGACAATCCTCCATATATATTCACTCCACAGAATATGGATAAACACTGAATTCTGAGTTTGAGATCATTCCCCCAAGCAAAAGCTTGAAGAGCACTATTCCGCATGCTAGTAAGCCAGCCTCCACCCTGCCTCACCGTGGCACGGGCTGAGGGACTCCATTCACTCTGGTCAGTACCACATCTGTTCCTGGACAAACTGTCCGATGGAACGGAGCGCGCTCTGGGTTTCACCTTCTCATTCCCCTTGTCTTCAGGACTCCCAATTATTTCAATTTATCGCATTTTGAGGTCATTTTAAAATACCTGATTAAATAAATCAACTCAAACCAAGTATTTAAGAACAAAAGGATATGGCTGAAACAGATTTAAAATCCAACTGCAGGTTTTTTTTTTTTTAATTTTATCTATTTTTAAGTAAGCTCTACACCCAACATGGGGCTTGAACTCACAATCCTGAGATCAAGAGTCACATGCTCTACTGACTGAGCCAGCCAGGCGCCCCTCAGTTGCAGGCTTTTGAAGGGATAGAAGGGAAACGAGACTAAGAAAGCAAGATTCAGAAAAAAGCAGGCCCCAGTGGCCTTTCACGGAGTGTTCCGTCTCCATCACCACAACTTTTAAGAGTCTGACGACTCAAATAACATGTGAACAAATAGAATAAAAAAGTAAAATTCCCTACCTTACATGCTGAGGCAAGCAGGGCCTTTGAATTGCTACAAGCAACACAAAATATTTCATAACCATGTCCATATCTAAAATTTAAAAAGAAAAAAAAATGCATGACCCCTATATTAGTATAGGCACCTATTCTCAGGCTGCAGTTTTAAAATGTGAAAAGAACATCAATCTCTCTAACATACAATTCTTTTAGGGACATTACATTTCTGTCTAGGCATACATTTAGGGAAAAAAAAGAGACTGGGGAAAATGCCAGCTTCCTAAAAGTAATACAACTTATTCAAACAATTAGATTAAAATATGAGTTTTCACCCCCAGCCACCCAGTACAACAAACAATAAATCCAGAAAAGGTTTTGATGGAGAACCACAAAAGGGAAAAAAACAAAAACAACAGAATAATAAATCTTAGAAGTCCTTTTGAAAAAGTAAAAGAAATATAATGTTATGTCTCTACTTTAAATATGAAGACCAATAAACAAATCCAGTAATACATAGTAATACAGAGTAATATAAAAATCTATGTGAAGTTTTTCTTACCCCTTAGGAAGGCCACTAAAGATTTTTAGATGGGAAGGAACAATGTAGGTAAAAGGAAAGCAAAGGAGAAAATCAAATTGTGGTGAGAAAAAAAAAAAATCACAAGCTATGACAGAATCAGATCAAAGAGCTTAACTTTAAGTTTAACTTACAGTTTTTGAACTTCAGGCCATAAAGTATTCTGCAGAAGATGATCCTCAGTGGGAGGTTCTACAATAAATGTATAGCATTGCAATTATTTTTTCTATTTTCATGCAAATAAGTGAATTCCATAGCACTTATTTAGGTCAAGAGTAACAGGTACGATACTATGTGTACTAATGACTCTGTTAAACCACCTTTTTACCATTTCTTACCTGTAAGGATGGAGGGGTGAAAGGCCACTGGTTGATACTCAAAACTAGTACTAGTTAACAGTTCCTCTTCATCAGAAGGCTGAGAAGCTGTATCTCCTAGTTTAAAAGAAACACATCAACATCATCAATCAGTCCTCATATGTATATGTCCTATGCACATCCCAATATTAAGACCATCAGAAAGCAGTGGCACCTCAAACTACTGATTGTACTTCAAAGACACATCAACGTGATTCCAAAGCCAAGGCTATTTCCGCTACTCCAGTATTTACCAAATGTGCTCCTTGAAGCACCAGTCAATTCCATAAAGATTCCTTCCTTTTTCTTTGACCTAATGTTTCCCAAACTTAAAACAATCAGACAAATTCTTCAGGCTAGCCATATTCGCATGTGTGGTGGCAGTGCTCCATGAAACACACTCTGTGAAAGCTGCACCAATTTCAGGGTCTGCGTATGGACAGAGTACTTAGCATGAAATGTCTGATGGAGAATGCAGATGCATGTATTGTGATTTAAAAAAAAAAAATTGGAGGCATTTAGGTGGCACAGTCGATTAAGCGGCCGACTCTTGGTATTGACTTGGGCTGTAGGGATCGAGCCGTACTTGGGGCTCTGCACTCAGCAAGGAGTCTGCTTGAGATTCTCTCCTTCTCCCTCTGCCCCTCCCCCCTTCTCTAAAATAAATACATAAATCTTAAAAAAATTATTTTATTTATTTATTTGACAAAGAGAGACAGCGAGAGGGGGAACACAAGCAGGGGGAGTGAGAGAGGGAGAAGCAGGCTTCCCGCTGAGCAGGAAGCCCGATGCGGGGCTCGATCCCAGGACCCTGGGACCATGACCTGAGCTGAAGGCAGACGCTTAACGACTGAGCCACCCAGGAGCCCCAACCTTAAAAAAATTATTTAAAAAAATCAGTAATGAACATGAGGTACATGTTATCCAAGTGTGTAACTAGGTCTTAAAAACCACTATGGGTTCAAAACTTTTGGACGCTTAAAGCCTTACCCTGAAAGACAGCTTTATTTGATAACCCCAAAGCAGGGACAGTAGCTCCTTCTGGAAGATCACTGTCTTGCTGGAATAAAAAGTATGATACATGTTTTAAACACTAAAAGTTACTATTACCTCAGGCACACAAAAATATCATGCTCATAAATGCAGAGGAACAATTTAAAGACCACATTGTGTGGATATCTGCCTACACTTCCATTTTCTTTTAAACCAACAGATGGAATGCTAAGCAATCACTCTGCAAAGACAGGCTGCAGTTAACCCCCAACCCTCTACACCCAATCCATAAAGTCGGCTATCTTCTCATCCACGAGCTTGTCAAACCCTAACAGCTCTATGAGTTTCAAAGTCTGACAAAGAGAGCACTCATCTGGTTTCTAGCAAAAAGTGGGCTGAAAATGGCATGCCCAGGGCTCTACTTCCAAGAGTCTCCCAAGCACATGCCTAATGATGCCCATGCAAACACCACTGTTTCCTAAAAAGGCACACAGTATTTTCATTAAACATATTTAAATAACTCAATATTTAAAAAAATTTTTACAGAGTGCCATTTGAAGTGCCAGTAATCTGCTTATACCCTGCAATTTATACCAATCAAATTATCTTTAGCCACCAAATAAATCATTGGTCTCATCCAGTAATTCCAAGTACTTCAGTTCCACTGCTCCCTACCTCTAACCTACAGCTACATGGAAATCTCCTTGAAAATATGACCTATCTAGGGGTGCCTTAGTGGCTCAGGTAGCTAAATGTCTGCCTTCCGGCTCAGGTCATGATCCCAGGGTCCTGGGATCGACCCCCACATCAGCTCTCTGCTCAGCAGGTAGCATGCTTCTCCCTCTCCCTGCCGCTCCCATTTGTGTGTTCTCTCTCTAATAAATAAATGAAATCTTAAAAAAAAAAATGACCTATTATATATTGTTTTACTGTAGGCACCTAACACAGTGATGATACATGATATTCCTGCCTTGATTTAACATTGCTATTCTTTACAGTGTCTTAGGCTACTGTTTAAAAAAATTTCTGGTTTTAACATTTAAATTATTGCACGTCACAATGTGCACAAAAGTTTGTCAAACCAATAACAACATGATTTGACTTCCTTTTACCCATGAGCTCCGTTTACAGGCCTAAGCAAAAAAAATTTTTTAAATGAAGTACATGGATTTAGTTGAAACATTAGAGGAATACTCACATTACAAAGCACAAGATCCAGCGATTGGCCCGTAATGGCACAAAAATTTTCCACAAAATTCCGAGGTGCAGAAAATACTCGAAGAACTTTTTCATCTGCTCCAGATACAAACTGAAACCGACTAATCATTGCCAAACATTTCAGGTCATATCCATGTATCTGAGGCCTGGCAATTTCATGCCAAGTCACCTGGGTATTAAAATAGGATAAACAAAAAATGATCATACATTTCAAAAACCAAATTCTTTTCAACAAGCAAAATATCAGATGCAAAATCATTTATTATGCCATGGAAATATGACCACAGAGCATATTCATCTGTGTTGTGTTTAGTGATAATTCAATCCTTTTTGTTACTGAGTAGTATTCCCTTGTACAGCTATATATAGAGACATGTATATATACACATATACATAAGCTTGTTGATCCATTCACGTACTGATAGACATTTAGATTATTTCCACTTTTTGTCTTTTTCTGAAAAAGCAGTTGTGAACATTTCTGTACAAGTCTTTGCACAGACGTGGGCTTCTATTTTTCTTGGGTAAATACTACCTGTAAGTAAAATGGCTGCATGATATCAAAGATGCATATTTAAATTTTTAAGAAACTGCCGAACTATTTCCCAAAGAGGTTATACATTTCACAATCCCACCAGCAGGGTACAAGAGTGCCAGTGGCCTGCCCCTTCATCAACACTTGGTACACTCTTTTACTTTAGTCATTTTGATAGGTGTGTAATGGTATCTCACTGTAGCTTTACTTTGCATTTCCCTAATGACTAGTGGGGTTGAGAATCTTTTCCTGTCCTTATTTCCTTGTATCTTCTTTGGAGAAGTATCTGTTCAAATCTTTTGCCCATTTTTTTACAGGATTGTTTGTTTTCCTATTACTCAGTTCTGAGATGTTCTTTATATACTCTGGATATCAATCCCTTACTAGAGATGTGCTTGGTAAATACTTTCTCCCAGTTTGTGACCTGTCTTCTCATTTTCCTGACGGTGTCTTTCAAAAAGCAGAAATTTTACATTTTGGTGAAGTCCAATTTATCCATTTTTTTTTAATGAATGACTAATAAACAACAGCTGAGCTGTACAGGTAATAAATCACAAAGGGCCAAAGAAATGCACTGCAAATCATGTGCTTTGTTTTTTAATGGACTCCAGTGTTGCTCCCAATGTCCTCAACTCCATAATTTGAATCTACCACTGCTACTGAAGTAGTGGCAGATTTCACTCATTTTCAAGGACTGACCCACAGTCAGTTCCAAGAATTTTTGTCAGAAATTAAAGCTGAGTACACAGGCTTTCTCTACCACATAGCACAGTTCAATGGCTTGCCAGTGGTAAAGTTCGGTTGTAATTTTTTGGGCTCAGGTCCAAGACTGAAAAGTTTATTGCCCTCAATCACTATTACCTAATACTACATGACTTTAGAAATTTGCTTTTACTGCAGACTTGACAGTGTTTCCTAATGAATTAAACCTAAAATTACAAGGGATAAGTGAAATTTTATGTAGAACGCAAGTAAATACACTTTGAAAACAACTAACACTTAAATTGTCTGAACTGTAAAGAGTATATGTATGTCTAAGTTTTTAAGAAAATACCGAACCGGGGGCGCCTGGGTGGCTCAGGCGTTAAGCGTCTGCCTTCGGCTCAGGTTGTGGTCCCAGGGTCCTGGGATCGAGCCCCGCATCGGGCTCCCTGCTTCTCCCTCTCCCACTCCCCCTGCTTGTGTTCCCTCTCTCGCTGTTTCTGTCTGTCAAATAAATAAATAAAATCTTTAAAAAAAAAAAGAAAATACCGAACCGTTTTCCTAACTGCTGTATCATTTTGCACTCCTACCGGCAACATATGAAAGCCCGGCCGCTCAGCATCCTTAGCTCCGCTCCTTACTGTCAGTACTTCTTACTTCGGCCACTCTACAGTGTGCAGAGGCACCGTGTCATTGTTTTCACTTGCATTTTCATAGTGGTTAACAATGTTGCCCCACTTTTCACATGCTAAAGGATGTTTTTTAAAAAAAAGTACTTTAAAAAAATGTCAGTCAAGTAGGAAGACATTGTACCTGTAATTGGTCTTTTCTCTTCCACGGAGCAAAAAGTCGAGTTGTCTGGTCAGTACCAACAGTGATGATAAACTCTCCTTCTGGATCCCACATTAGGTCTTGGACACCATCAAAGTGTCCTGAAATAACAATCTCTGGAGTCCACTCTCTCTGCAATGAAAGTACTCATTACACATCAAAATAATCAGAGATGATTACTACTCAGAATTAAGTCTAATCATGATAATGCCTTCCGCCCTCAGGGCTAATGATGGAAAAGACTGATGCCCCCATCCCCCCAGCAAGGTAAAAAGCTAAAAAAAACAAAAAACAAAAAAAAACAAGATGGGATCTTAAAATAATAGGATCCTAAAATAAAAGGATAGGTTTTCCAATCAAGCATATTAGAACTTAAACATTCAAATATGTGTTGCGTCCTTTAAAGCAGTAACCCTGGGAAATTCCCCTCTGTTCAGCATTTACTGAATGCCTCCTAGAAGCCAAACACTATTTAACTCTTCTCTGCCTCAAAGAACTATTCTGTAAAAGAGTTACCAAGCTTATACGGTTGTTACGAGAATTGAATGAATTTTTATTTGTAAAGCACCCAGAACAATGCCATACTAGGCATTATGTATTTTTCTGTTAAACTACATAATAAAGAGTATTATGTAAAATGAGTCAGTAGATTCTAAGTATGTGCCTGATTGGTTTTTTTTTTTTTAAAGATTCATTTATTTTAGGGAGACAGAGAGGGAAAGAGAGTGCACCAGCGGGAGGGGCAAAGGGAGAGGGAGAAAGAATCTCAAGCAGACTCTACTCAGCACAGAGCCCAACGCGGGGCTTGATCTCACACCCTGATATCACAACCTGAGCCGAAACCAAGAGTCGGATGCTTCACCAATTGCGCCACCCAGGAGTCCTGATGGCTTTCTTTATCAAGTAAAAGGAGCTACAGGTATAGAGAACAGAGGATGAATCAAACCTAGCGTACCCACAACCTGAGGAAGCTTGTACCAGCAAGCATGCGAACAAAGAGACGATGAAATATAGAAAATGTCATGTGTCTCATCTACAAGCATCTTTTGAACAACCTAAGTAGTGGTAAAACAATCTTTAGAGTAAAAGTAAATTTGTATAAATAGCTAAAAGGTCACTCAAAGCCAAGTATGATGAATACAGTCAGTGATTAAACTAAGCTATATTATTTTCTAGTCAAAAAAATTAAAAGGTTGTGACTAAGAAGTGCTAATTTCTTCTGTGACATAAAAATTGATTCTGAAGTTAGCACTAATGGGAGTTCCCAAAAAGTTCTGAACAAAGAGCAGCACTTTTGGACTCTCAGTACAGTTTTCCACTGTAACAGTCCTAACATACAGTATTTGTTTTTAAAAGCAGCCCTAATTGTAACAAATGTGCCACTCTGGTGTGGGAGGCTGTGCATGTGTGGGGGCAGAGGGTAAATGGGACCTCTCTGTACTTTCTGCTCAATTTTTTTGTGACCCTAAAACTTCTTTAAAAAAATAAAATGTATAAAGTCACCTTAAATACCTGGTAAGCAGCTATTATAAATCTGAAGCCAAATTATAAGCACAAATAAAGTTCCTTGAATTCTATCTTCTGGTTTGAGTTTCTTTTTACTCATCTGATGCTTTTTTTCTATGAAGGCTCTCAAACACTAAAGCTAAAATATGGCTCAAAGGCACTCCGAGTTAAGAACAAAATTTATCCTAAAACATATCTTATCTAAAAGTTCCTTAGGGGCACCTGAGTGGCTCAGTCAGTTAAGCATCCCCCAACTCTTGATTTTGGTTCAGGTCATGATCTCAGGTCGTGGGACTGAGTCCCCACATCGGGTTTCATGCTCAGCAAGAAGTCTGCTGGGATTTTCTCCCTCTGCCCCTCCCCCACCCACATGCGCATACTCTCTCAAATTAAAAAATCTTAAAAAAAAAAAAAAAGTGCCTTAGCTGATGATTCCCTGGCTCATTTCATAGTAGAAATAATCCTTTTGTTTCTTGGTATGTTTGTACAGTTGACACACAATGTTACATTAGTTTCAGGTGTACAACAGTGATTCAACGTATCTATACATTATGCTATGCTCCCACCAGTGTAGTTACCACCTGTCCCCATAAACACTATTACAATACCATTGACTATATTCCTTATGCTGTATCTTTTCTTCCCACGACTTATTCATTCCGTAACTGGAAGTCTGTACCTCCCACTCCCCTTCAGCTACTTGGCCCAACCCTACATCCTCTTTCCTCTCCGGAAACCATCAGTTTGTTCTCTGTATGTATAGGTCTGATTCCATACTAATAGAAACAATCTTGAAGGTCAACACCAAATGGAAAATATAAGGGAAAAAGTAAATCATTCCATGCATTGAGAAGTCAAATCCTTATATATAACATAACTATTACAAAGCCCACCAACTAAAGGTTATGCAAAGCCGTGAATTTTTATTTTATACATGAAGCCATGAGATGCACATTCAGAATCTATTGACTCACATTTCACTCAATGCTCTTATTTCTTTCATTTATTTACTTGATTTAAAATATATGAATATACTATCCCATATGTACCAGGCCCAGTTTTTCATACCGTACAAATATGAACTCACTGAAGCGTCACAGAAACCCTTTGAGTAGGCGCTATTTCTATCCACATTTCACAGAGGAGGAACCTGAGACAGAGGTTAGGCAATGTCCTCGAGGTCACAGAGCTAGAAAATGCTGGGGCCAGGGTCTGAACCAGACGGCCTCACTCCAAGGCCTATGCTCTTAGCTGCTGTTCCTGCAATTTCATTTCCCCAAACCCAAAGAAACAGATCAAAAGCAAATTAGAAAGTAAGAGATGGAATAATGTTGAGAGGCAGCTACATGACTAGAGGAAGATAAGAGATTAACAACTACAAAAGAAGATGTAGAAGAACCCAGTATTTAGAGGACCATTTAAAATTACACTTATAAACAGCCCTGAGAGCATTAATATATTCCCTCACAAAATAACAGGTAGTCCTACTGCCCTTTTGTCAGTCATTCATCAGTAATTACCTATGGAGTACCCAACTGTCCAAGGAAAGACCAAATTACGTTATCTCCTTTAAGAAGACAGGGAAAGTAAACATTTTAGGAAACACTCCCATCAAAAAAATTTATAGAACTTAAAGGCAGAGCTTAAAATTTATACAGCTTAAAGTTCACTTATGTAGAAAGTTTACCTATGTGCAAATTTCAAAACCTCAACAATGCTGGACAAATGAATACTTTTAATCTAAGAAAAGCGTAAGTTTCTTACTCAGTATAACTACAGTATAATGTCTATAGTAAGAAGTGATGTCATTTGAACTTAAACACCTCTACTATGTTTCTGCAGAGTATTATAAGTATGTAACATAGTTTACCTAGGTGTCATTTCACTCTGATTACAAATGCTTTATTTATTTATTTTTCTAAAGATTTTATTTATTTATTTGACAGAGAGAGAGAGAGAGAGTACAAGTAGGCAGAGAGGCAGGCAGAGAGGCAGGCAGAGGGAGAGGGAGAAGCAGGCTCTCTGACGAGCAGAAAGCCCAATGTGGGGCCCGATGGGATCATGACCCGAGCCGAAGGCAGACGCTTAACCGACTGAGCCACCCAGGCGCCCCTACAAATGCTTTATTTAAAAACGCTTCTCTTACCGGGTTCGCCGCCTTCTGTTTCCAAAGATGCAATGCTCCATGGAAAGCATGAGCGATGATCATGGAACCATCTTCATTGAACTGGCAATCATAAAATCCCAGAGTATTTCCACCTACTTCACCTACTCGAACCTATGCAATAAAAGAAAATAATTTATAATCAATATTCCATGCTTTTCACAGTAGAAATCAGAGAGTCCATAGATTGTTACATTCCCTCTTATTTAGCATACATAAAGAGTTAACAGCTGCAGCTCCAGGAATATAAACCTGGGGGTTAAATATTGTTTATCAAACCCAATTTTCTGTTCCTTAAATATTCACATTTTTACCTGTTCTAGCCAAACTCCTGACTCTTCATCTGGAGCCCAGAGAATCATGGTTTTATCCATTGAGGCAGACAACAATCGCATCGGCTGCTGAAGAACACCATCTAAAGAATAAAAGCTAATGCCTTAAAGTGACCAACAAGCATTATGTTTTTAGATTGTACTAGAAAAACATGACATGGGTACCGCAAGAACATTCACTTGCAGCATTACAATAGCAAAATTTTTGGAAATACCACAGAGGTCTACCATTAGAAGACTAGATGAATGAGTTGTGGTATATTTAGACAATGGAATATTATTCTTCAATAAAAATAAATTAGAGCTACATGAATCAACATGGATACATCTCCAAAACATGTTAACTAAAAAGGCAAGTTGTAAGAGAATACATATTGATATCAAGTTTTAACAGCTGTAAAGCAATACTGTTTGTGGCTACATAAAGATGTAGCAGAAGTATAAAAAACACTCATGGGAATGACATGCAGTAAATTCAGTCCTGTAGTTGCCCTAAGGGAAGAATGGAGGGGAAAGAGTTCAGGAAAGAATACATAGAGGTCCCTCAATGCCAGTAATATCTTTTTTCTTTTTTAACTGCAACAAATATGGCATAATATCAATAATAGATGAATACTGATTACCTGAGTATTCATTATTGATATTTTCTATTCTTGCCCTGCGGAAGGGGCTAGAGGAAGAATGTGAGGTTTGTGCCTTGTTCAGCTCTATATTGCAGCACCAGCTTCAGCATGCAACCATCACTCCATAAATGAAGATTGAAGGCAAAAGAAAGAGGAAGAAAGTCTTGTTTTTTCATAAATGTTGTATCCCAGTATTACACCAACTTTCCATTTGCAGGGGGTAAAGGTTCCAGTGAAATTGAAGTTGGCTTAAAAGTCAATTTCTCTTAAATCCCATAATGATTAGATGAAACATTTTAAAGAGAGTTAAAAGGGGTGTGGTGGTTTCAGCATCACAGCATCAGTCACACTTTTCCCACTCAGGAGTGTAAGTTTCAATGGAATTGAGTGTCCAGCAGAACATGTCCAGCAGAATATGTCCAGCAGCTGCAGTATTATACTTTGCCAACTTAAAAATGTCTTATATTTGAAATTTTTATTTATATTTTTTAACTTTTTTTTAAGATTTTAAGTAATCTCTACACTCAACATGGGGCCCAAATTTACAACCCTGAGATCAAGAGTTGCATGCTCTACTGACTAAGCCAGCCAGATGTCCCTATTTGAGATTTTTAATCAAAAAAACCCTCCACTTCATTTGGTCAGCTATAATTATCACGTATAATTCTATACGTGAGATTTAAGTGAAATGAGGGATATGTGTATGTTTTTTTTTCCTACCTTTGTAGAATGAAGGCTGCCAATGAACTGCATTTACCCAGTTTTCATGACCAGCCAGCACAGTCTCCAGAGTAACTGCAAATGCTATTTTAATACCTATAACAAAAACAATGACATTTTCTTTTCTCAAAGCTCTTCTAAAAAGAATTTTCATAACCAAGTTGTACAATTACATACCCCCTTTCAAAAATCAGAACATGATTTAGATTTAACAAAAAAGAGCATTCAACAAAAAAATAAATTCCATTAATTTTATCCATTGTTCAAAATTATGGAGAAAAAAGTCCTAAAGATATATAAATTTTTCTCTCAATTTTTCTCTATCTAATCATAAACACATACTAAGGAATATGTTCGATTTTAAAAGTTTTCTGGAACAGCTACTGTTATATTCCAATTAAAAAGCAAAGCCAGACATGTCAGGCTCCTTGAAGCCTCCTATCCGCACTCATTATCAACATGCAATAGCCTAAATACCATTTTTTAAAAAAACAAGATAAATGTGGAAATAGGGGCGCCTGGGTGGCTCAGTCGTTAAGCATCTGCCTTCGGCTCAGGTCATGATCCCAAAGTCCTGGGATCGAGCCCCGCATCAGACTCCCTGCTCCACAGGAGGCCTGCTTCTCCCTCTCCCACTCCCCCTGCTTGTGTTCCCTCTCTCGCTGTGTCTCTCTCTGTCAAATAAATAAAATCTTTAAAAAAAAAAATGTAGAAATAGAGGAGATTAAATCAGTATCATAACCTTTCAAATAAAATAATAAAAATGTCACAAAAATTTCGTATTTGGGAATAACTAGCTACTCATAACATGCTGGTTAAAGATTTCCTGGTTCTCCCTATAAAACTATGTTACCAAAATCTCAACTCTAGTCGGCTTTAAAACCAATTAAAGTAATAAGAAAGAAGAGTATTCCTACGTGAACAATGCTCACTGAGGGCTAACTTTATAATTTAGATGAACACTCAAAAGTATTTCCTTCAAATACAACATTCCAGCAGGATCTACCATGCAGAGGTACTGTTCTGATTCCAGACAGTAAGAAAATCAGAATTACATATACCACTCAAGTGTAGTGCTTTGGTTTGTCTCTTATTCAGTAAAGGTATGGATAATTCTCTTTATTCCTTTAGATCTTCCTATGCTAAAACTGCAAATTTGGCATCATTTTATAAATTAATTTACTGAGAAAACATTAGACATTTTCAGTAATTTTTAAAAATCTTACTAATATGGTTAGAAAAAAATAAGTTTCATATATGAAAAATAACTTATCCTCAAATATAACCTTTATAAAAAAAATGCATAGTATCAGTTTCAGGTAGGCAACAGATACTTCTGAAAAACTAACCTTCACATAGGTGTACAGTGAAACAGATAAATGAATGAACTAGGAAGCTGCTACATCAAATATTTTCATTATTACTCACTTTCTTTTTCTATTGTAAAAGTATTTTCCTTCAGTTTTATATTATCATCGTCTTGAGTTTCTAAAGATGTTGATTTTATATATAGCCTCCATATTCGTATCAGGCAATCTTGTGAACAGCTTGCTAGGAAAAGATCTCTACCTAATAAAACAAAAAATGTTATTATTTTTTAAACATTATATTCTTAAATTTAGGTATAGGACTTTCTCCTCTACAATATGCTGATCTCTAGATTTCCTGGAAAAATGAGACTTTGTTTCCCTACCCTTCATTCATTTGACCTATATTCTTTCTTAGTAACACTGGCAAATATACATACAATGCTAATAAATGGTTACAATGTGCAGCATTCTTATACACAGTCCACAAAATTCTACAAAGAATTCAAGAATGTCTTCATGTGTAATAGCTAGTGTCCTCTTTAAAACATCAACTAGTTTCATCCTCTACCACCCCAATTAATAGTTAACAAAGGGGTAAGAATTCTCTTTTCTAATAGAAACAATAGAAAAATGTTACATACAAAGAAAACATTAAATGAACACATAAGAGGCTGCTTTCCTGGAAGTTCCACACACTTGCCCCATCATATGTACTTCAGCAAGATTTCATACTGACCAAAGGTTGCCCATTCCACGCCTCTTATCCAATCCTCGTGTCCACAGAGCAAAAGCACTTTCTGAAACTAGTAAGATAACAAAAATCACCGGGCTTGATGTAAGAATTTAATATTTTCATGTATATCAGCGATTTCATTTGGGGTTACAGGCAGTCCTAATACACTGTTTTTTGTTTGGTTTTAAATTGGGAACACTCTGGTCAGACATAAGATAGAGCTCTCATTTGGGAATAAAAATCTTATAATCATCTAACTCATGTGAGTAGGTAATATAGTATCTATAGACAAATACTCTAAATGTTTACAGGATAAAAATGACATGTGCTGTTCTATAGAGAAAAGTTGGGTGGTTGGACATTCACAACCATTTTAAACTTTCTTATAGAATGCAAAGAAACAAGCATCTCTATTATTAAATAAATAAACCTAAAGTTAAACTACATCTTTTCTGGAACGTCCCTCCTGTAATTTAACCACTCAACGTGTAGGTAAAGCTCAGAAGGACAAATAAACACTACCAGGGGAATTTCACCATAGATATACTTTATTTAAAATCTACAAAAAAAAAAAAAAAAAATCCACTACCACAACATTCCTCCTGTCCTTCCCCCATCCAACGACCTGTTTCCCACCTAACAACTCTGGACCAGGTGGCCAAGACAGCACTTACTTGGTGTTCAAACAAAGTGGAAAACTGTCTAAGAGAGGATGTCAAAAAAGATTCTCCTATTGGACTATTTTGGTTTAGATCAGAATATTGCTTAAAATTCTACCATCTGGAAATAGTATTATGATATGTAATTAAGCAGAACATAATTCTAGTATCTTAATGAAATCATTAATTACCTGGTCATCTCTTTGAACGAATAAGTGAATTTTGCAATCATCATCGCCACATGCTAATATTGGTACTAGAAGGATAAAAGAGGCCTTACTGTAAATATTCTATCACATGTTATGATTATCACCAATGCTGGATTCTAAGCACTGGGTAAAGAACCCAGGCTTCTACTTTCCACACCCTGAACAAATACATTCAAAGTGCTCAATAAATGTCTATAGGAATAAAATGAACACTCTAAAATGTTCTATTAAATGGTTACTTAGCAAAGAATGACTGAGAGTCCTTCCCTCCATCCTGTGTCATTTATGATAGAAGTAGTGGTGAAAAGAACAACATAAAAAACATTTCACCAAGTCAACCAGAAGATTAATCCAAAAAGTTGTTAACCCAACTGAGTAAGAAAATATAAGAGCTATGAGCCCAGCATCATGGCTACTGCACAAAGATTTAAGGGTATGTTTGTCACTTCAAGCATCTTACATTTTGTTTGAGAATTCAACAGTAAAACCAAATTCATGAAGCCAGTAGAGAACAAAGTAAAAGGGCATGTAATTATTGCATAATTGAAAGTTGCTAAGACAGTAGATCTTAAAAGTTCCCATCACAAGGAAAAAAAATTCTGTTAACTACATATGCTCAGGGACATTAATCAGACTTACTGTGGTGATCATTTCTCAATATATACAAATATCAAATCATGATGTTGTACACTTAAAACTAATATGTCACTTATACATCAATTTGTAAAAAAAAAAAAAAAAGGTCATTAAATACATAGTTAAAACGCTATGAAAGATGAGGCTATAAAAAATTCACATTACCAAAGGACAGCAGATAAAATAAGGACTCTTTTTCTAAGTAAATGTAAACATAAGTGTGTTTTTCAAAGATTTCCTCACTTTAAATCAAGTAAAAAATAAAACTCCAGTCACTTGGCCTCAATGTGGATGGGAAGAAACTAAATTCTCTGTTATAAAGCCAGGATGTGGGGCGCCTGGGTGGCTCAGTCGTTAAGCATCTGCCTTCGGCTCAGGTCATGATCCCGGGGTCCTGGGATCAAGTCCCGCATCGGGCTCCCTGCTCAGCAGGAAGCCTGCTTCTCCCTCTCCCATTCCCCCTGCTTGTGTTCCCTATCTCGCTATCTCTCTCTCTGTCAAATAAATAAATAAAATCTTTAAAAAAATTTTTAAAAATTTAAAAAAAATAAATAAATAAAGCCAGGATGTACGAGTTCCTCCTACTGGGGAGCCCTCACACAAAGTGGGAACATTACATGAAACGGTGGAGTCGCAGTTCCTGCTGTGGAGGGCATCGGAGGCTAGGGGCTTGCAGGCCTGCCTCTCTCCTCCAGGAATGTCCTCCAGGCAACTGAGGTGGCAGAGATGGACCAACTCCCACTGGCCATCAACTTTGTGGAAGATAATTAAAGGTATAGACAGGTGGGTTTCATAGCAAAGGGGAAAACTTTCTGTTGGGAAATTTTAAGTGGTCTTGGGCAAATGGTTATTATGCAGGATGTGAACAGGCTCTCATCCTCACAGAAATGTTCATAGGGGACATCTTCAGTATTTTTTCAACTTATCCTAGACCTTCACCTTCAAAGGGTTAATTTTCCCAAATTAGATCTACAGATGTTGATAATATATTTGATAAATAGCAGTATCAATCCCAAGTACATATTAAGTCACTTAAATTTTCAACAGCTATCAAAATTCTTAACACTTTCCCTTAATTTTTTTTTTTTAAAGATTTTATTTATTTTTATTTGACACAGAGAGAGAGAGAGTGAGAGAGAGAGCACAAGCAGGGGGAGAGGCAGGCAGAGGCAGAGGGAGAAGCAGGCTGCCTGCTGAGCAAGGAGCCCGATGCGGGGCTCGATCCCAGGACCCTGGGATCATGACCTGAGCCGAAGGCAGCCGCTTAACTGACTGAGCCACCCAGGCACCCCAACACTTTCCCTTAATTTTATGTTCTATACAAAAATCATTTGAATACTGAAAACAAAAAGTACACTTCTGGTGAGCATAGCATAAGGTACAGAGTAGTAGAATCACTATGTTGTACACCCTAAACTATTGTCTAATGTAACATTTTGTCAACCATACTTCAATTTTTTTAAAAAGCGTATTATCCATGTTTCAACTTGTTTCATGAAAACATTTAGATACGAAATTAAGACCTAATGTTTCTTTTAGGTTCTGGTTATATGGAGATATAAAAATATATTGCTGTTTTAATGTATACTTAGCAAGATACTCACCATCAGTATTAGGCAAATAAGATAAGCAGAGAGCCAGAGTGAATCCATTTTCAAAGTTCAAGGTCTGAAGGCACGTTACTAAGAAGTAATAAAAAACACCATGAACAACTAACTCTGAGCTTATCCACCCAGAAAGGCTGGGCAGCATCATCACAGCCCTGGGTGCAGGAGGGGATGAAAGAGGTGAATCCTGAGCCCCCAATGACCATGTGAATTTAAATTATCAACCTTTAACATTACAGAGAACAAAATGACTTAAAACACTGAAAAAAAAAATGGTTATGTATGTTCTCCTGTCACTCATTTGACAATTACTATTTCATATGGATTATAATGTCTCTAAACCTACCTTCTGAACCCTTTTTAGACCAGATTCGAACGGTAGAATCAGAAGCTGCAGAAACTATCAGTGTATGTAATTCAACATCCGATGCCCTCCTCTGGTAAAGAGCATGTACTGCATAAACAGGTCCTTCATGGCCTTGGAGATGGACTGCTTTTAAAAGCTACATCAGAAAGAGTTGACAAAAACATGGTGATAAAAAAGGAATTAACCGTTCATCTTTATCTAACTAAAATCACAGAATTAAAGGTACAGTTAAAATGCCTGACCCAGAATACATCCTTTCAAGTTGAAGAGAATGTAAACTTCAGAGAAGTTCGTCTGAACACAGTAAGGACACATGAACGTGAACAGCCTTTGACACAGCAATTTCCCATTTAAGAATCTACTCTGAGATGCTAACCGCACTAGTGTAACAATAAAAGGCAAATGCAGGGGCGCCTGGGTGGCTCAGTCGTTAAGCGTCTGCCTTCGGCTCAGGTCATGATCCCAGGGTCCTGGGATCGAGCCCCGCATCGGGCTCTCTGCTCGGCGGGAAGCCTGCTTCTCCCTCTCCCACTCCCCCTGCTTGTGTTCCCTCTCTTGCTGTCTCTCTCTCTGTCAAATAAATAAATAACACCTTTTTAAAAAAATAAAAAATAAAAAATAAAAATAAAAGGCAAATGCAAAAAGACATTCATCACACACTCTTTATAACAGTGAAAAATTGCAATTAACCTAAAATTCCTAATATGAAACTGATTAAATTATTGTAGACATACACTGTACCCAATAAAAAGATAACATAGAAAGACAACCACAACACTGACATTTTTGAAGACTACAGCCAGCTTTGTGGAATGTTCCTTCTTTTGGATTAGTGTGATATTTCCTCATGATTAGATTCTGGATATACATTTTAACATCATTACTATCTGCATGCATCATGTCAGGAAGCACATGATATCACTCAGTCCCAATTTTAGTGATGTTAACCTTGGTATCCTAGTAGAGGTAGTGTCTGCCAAGTTTTTTCACTGTGAAGTTAATTTTTTTTGGTGATACTATGTGCGACTATACATTGGAATTGGGTAAATATTCTATTCTCTATCAAACTTTTACCAAGTACTTTTAGCATACACGCATGATACTTGCCTGAATCAGGTACAGTTAGAGAATGAAAAAAATGGCAAACAGAACTAGGAAATCCCACTTGTTTACCAAGTCTACCTGCCTGCCATGCAAAATTATTCACTATGGTATCATTTCTGCTATTTTAGGTATACTTTTTGGAGTTCGAAATGTGTGAGATTCCACCATGTCCTTTGAGAAGTGTCTTCTATGATTTGCTGTCTACTGAAATAGAGGGGCCCCTTAAATGCCTGCTCAGTTGTTTTCACAATTAAGCAAAACTCTGCCACTCAAGATGATTAATAGTTATGTATTAGGATCTGTACACTAACTTCCTGTAATCATTGACCTTTGGCTTCTTTGAAAAATCATTTTTAAAAACTCAAATACAGTATAACCATTCATCTTTATCTAACTAAAATCACAGAATTAAAGGTACAGTTATGTATAATCAGACACACAAAATAGAGAGCTAGAACAACGTTCATTAGGATGTTAACTCTGTTTTGTACTTAATTTTCCTTCTGTACACTTTTCTGTATTTAAACTTTTTTCACATGAGTCTCTATCATTACTCCCTAAAAGATTAAATCTATTTAAAGTACTCACTTTACATTTTTAAGCAGGGTGATATATCAACCATCAGAGAATTTTAAAAACTCAAACAAAAGAAACCTCTCAAGTTCACCAGCTTGTTAAAAAACAATGCTCAAGGGGCGCCTGGGTGGCTCAGTTGGTTAACCGGCTGCCTTCAGCTCAGGTCATGATCCCAGGTCCTGGGATCGAGCCCTGCATCGGGCTCCCTGCTCGGCGGAGAGCCTGCTTCTCCCTCTCCCTCTGTCTGCCGCTCTGCCTACTTATGCTCTCTATCTCTGTTAAATAAATAAATAAAAAATCTTAAAAAAAAAAAATGCTCGATCGTCAGAGGCTCAAACCTCTCATTATACCAGCTTAGAATTATTTCCTTTTATCAGAAGTGTGTGTTGAGCTCCTGTGTACATGGGAATGCATATGGAAAGGAACCCGTAAGCCTCTAAGGTTTCCATGTGTGGACCCTTCCCCTAAATCCTCTTATTCCCTTCATCCCCTTTTACGCCTTTTACCCTCCTGCTGTCCTCCTCTCTGTCTGGCTTCACATTTTCTTCTGGCCTCTAAGTTTGCTGTCTGCCTTCAGATACTTGCTCAGTCTTCCCTACTGACAGAAGCATGAGGCAACACTGAGGAAAGAGTTTTGCAAGTATCACCTCAAAATCTCAAAAATGAGTGCTCAAATCATTCTCTGGATTTCTCTGCCAAGATCGGTCCAAACACGACTTAAGTTTGTTACACTCCTCTTTGCTCTTATTCAAGTCTAGGTACTTCCAAAATCCCCACCTCCACATCCGCCCTCTTTCTGAGGACAAGTCTGGACGTCTGGCCAGCAATTCAAATGACATGTCTATAAGTAAATTCCACATATTCCTTCCTACTTCCCTATTTTTCTTTGTAGAAGCACCTTTCTCTCAGAGCCTGAAAACAGAATCCCACTATTTTTAATTACTCACTCCCCTAACACCAGCTCCCATTCCTTTGATAACTAGTCAATGTCAAAATCATCTTCCCTTCAAAAACACACCCCACACTGCTTTCTTCATATTTTTTCCTACTCTAATTTGGCACACTGCTGTCAGATTAATCTTCTTTTGACACTCATATTCTTCTGCTTAGAAATTACCAATGACTTCCAAATGCCTGCTAATAAAGAACAAACTCTTAAAGCTGATATTCACATTGCCACACAATCTTCTCCTATTGTATGTACTTAGTATTACTGCCTACAATGAATTACCTAGGAACATTTCCAAAACTATGGTGTTCAGAGTTATAAGGAATGCTAAGCGATTTAAAAGGGAAAAAAAAAAAAATTCAAACTTGAAAGAAATTTGGAAAATGCTAGTTAAATGAAGATACTCAACGTTCGTCCATGTCAGAACTCTGCAGGGATTTCACTACACTCATGGTGCACTGGGACTCTCTAAAGAAGGTATAGGATATATACCTTAGATATATACACCAAAGTTATTTCCCAACCTTGATTGCCCATAGATTCCTTTTTTCACATAACTTCTTGAAAGATGAGTAATTCTCTGAACAAACTTTAGAAAACCCTGCCCTAAAGACATCTTAGGCTTCGGTTAAGACTGGATACTGCTGAGCAGGTGGTCTCCTTTACCACCTGACCTTTTTTATTCATGCCATTTTTTCTACCAGGAATTCTCACCCCTTAAATTCCTCCCAAGGAAACCATCCCACACTTTAAGACCCAACTCAAAGGCCACCTCTTAAAACTCTACTGAACTCACAGCACCATGGTTGTCGTACAGCAAGTCAGAGCACGCATCTACGGAGCTACCCTTGTACTTTAGCTATTCAACTACATTTTGCCATCAAAACCATGTACATGAATCATAAACAAGATTCTGCCTCCTCTTCATCTTCTGCATGACAGATGTTCAAATGTCTAACACGCTTTTAATCTTCGCTTACAACTAGAAACAACCTAGTGTCCATCAGTAGAGATCCATCCATAGTCAGCAGTGCATATTATAACATTATTTAGAATTATGTAAATCTATACCCACGTGGTAACAGCTGTCCTATGAACACGGGCATTGTTAATTTTTGCTATCACTGAAAAGAGAACAAATGGCCCCTGTAAGTGCAGTTTGAAAACTATTCCAAAGAGATGGGAAATTCACAGAAATGAATGACAGCATATGAATATGAGAACAAATATTAGAGGAAAGGGTACAGGGCATGTGAAGTACAGAACATACAGGATCTGGATTACTGATAAGAATGAAGCAACTTCATAAAAGAACACAGCTGATATGAAGAAAAGAGCTGAAAATAAAAGCAGATATAAGTTATTTCTTATAACTATAAACATGTCTACCCACCTGATTATTCTCTATTTCCCAGTGAATCACTTGATTATCAGATCCTCCAGAAACTAATTCGGTAGAAGAAGCTGGAAAAAATTTTATTTCCATAAATATTTTTATTTTTTCCCAGCTATTTTGAGAACTTTCAAAGCTATAGAAAAGATATAAGAAAACTCATATACCCCTTACCTAGACTCACCAACTGTTAACATTTTGCCACATTTGCTTAACATCTCACTTTCTCTATATATGTATATGCAGAGACCTCTTTGTTTATGGCAAACCATTTAAAAATAAGTTGCAGATATCAGGACCTCTGACTGTTAAAACACTTTTTCATGTATCTTCTAAGAATTGGAACATTCCCCAACATTACCACAATACGATTATTGTATTCAACAATTTTAATTGTTGACACAGCATCATTAATGTAACATACAGTCCATATTAAAATTGCCCCAAATTGTCCCAGTAATGTCTTTTATGCCTTTTTAAAATTCTGAATCTAAGGACCACACATCGCATATTTAGTTGTCATATCTTTTTAGTCTCCTTTAACCTAGAATAGTTTCCCAGTCCCCCTTTTTTGTGACAACGAGAGTCCCAGACAATTGTTTTGCAGAATGTTCCTAATCTGGATATATCTGGTTGTTTCCTCATGTAAGATTCAGGCTAAACACTTTTGGCAGGAATAACATATATGAGATATTACAGTCAGCTGCTGTTACCAAGTATACAACATATTTTTAAAATAAGACAAATAGGGGCGCCTGGGTGGCTCAGTTGGTTAAGCGACTGCCTTCGGCTCAGGTCATGATCCTGGAGTCCCGGGATCGAGTCCCGCATCAGGCTCCCTGCTCAGCAGGGAGTCTGCTTCTCCCTCTGACTCTCCTCCCTCTCATGCTCTCTGTCTCTCATTCTCTCTCTCTCAAATAAATAAATAAAATCTTTAAAAAAATAAATAAATAAATAAATAAAATAAAATAAGACAAATATTTCAAAGTAGTTTTTTTTAACCATTTACAACTTCTTGTTGATAACAAAAGGATTAACAACCAAAAGGGGGGTGAAAATAATCAAATATCATTTTGGTTTGGATTTTCCACTTGTTTGTTTCTTCTGGCCTATGTGCTAGATACTTAGGGGAAGTGGTGGGGAATTGTCTAAAGGACATTGGACTTGTAGTCAGAAGTCCCAGGTTCATGTCCTAACCCTAGTGCCAGCCAGCTGCGATACTGGGCTTTAATTTCTTCATACATCACAGAAATTAAGCCATTTAACTACATAACTTTGGAAATTACTATAAGGAACATAAAAGTAATGTGTTAAATTTTAAATATATGAAATAGGGGCGCCTGGGTGGCTCAGTTGGTTAAGCGACTGCCTTCGGCTCAGGTCATGATCCTGGAGTCCCAGGATCGAGTCCCGCATCGGGCTCCCTGCTCGGCAGGGAGTCTGCTTCTCTCTCTGACCCTCCCCCCTCTCATGCTCTCTCTCTCTCTCATTCTCTCTCTCAAATAAATAAACAAAATCTTTAAAAAAAAAATAAATAGGGCGCCTGGGTGGCTCAGTTGGTTAAGCGACTGCCTTCAGCTCAGGTCGTGATCCTGGAGTCCCGGGATCAAGTCCCACATCGGGCTCCCTGCTCAGCAGGGGGTCTGCTTCTCCCTCTGACCCTCTTCCCTCTCGTGCTCTCTGTCTCTCATTCTCTCTCAAATAAATAAATAAAAAATCTTTTAAAAATAAATAAATAAATAAATAATAAATAAATAAAAATATGAAATAGTATTTTTTTTTAATCTTTTTAAGTAGGCTCCACACCCAACATGGGGCTTGAACTCATGATCCTGAGATCAAGTCACATACTCTACTGACTGAGCCAGCCTGGCATCCCTGAAAATATGAAATGGTATTATTAAAATGTTACGTTCACTGATACCTGGGTTAAGAAAAAACATCTTAATTATCTGGTGATAGAGCCCTAATCTTAGAGGAAACCAAACATAATAGTTATAGATTACAGTGAAACACAAGCAATTCATTTTATGTAACCTCACTTTTAAAGGGAAGATAAAATATACTAGCCCAAATTAATATTTTATAATAAATCCCTATACAGAAATTCAAGTAGTCTTTGATGTCACTTGGTGGCAATTAATATAATTACAATTGTGCTTTAATATCTGCACCAACAGCCACTCTTTCTACTATTTAAAGATTTTTACTGACCTAACATGACTAATCCTGCATTATGAAATGAAATAAGTAGCTTATTAAACTTTTTTTTAATGTCACAGATAAAGTCATGGCAAAGTCTTACTCGTTCAGAAAATTTTGCATTTGCGCATGGCTCAGAAGGCTCTCAATAAATGTTTATGGAAAGGAAAATAAAATTAATTCAGAGTCCATAAGAATACCACAGTAAGTATATATAAGACATTTGAGGAAATTCCACAGGATTTCAGAAGCACTATCTAAAAGCAATATGTTAATTAAAAGTTCCTGAATCAGAGAATCTTAGCGATAAAAGAGACCTGGAGATAATCTAGTCCAGTAATCCTCAATTTTTTTGGTATCACGATTCCTTTACACTCTTAAAATTTTTTGAGAACCCCAAAAGCTTTTGTTTATATGGACTATATGTACCAATATCAACCACATTAGAAGTTAAACCAGAAATTTGAAAAATACTTTTTTATTAGTTTACTTAAAAATGATGACGAACCCCATCACGTTAACATAAATAACATTTGTGGGGGGCTGGGGGGGGAAATCCCTATATTTTCCAAAACAAAAAATTAATGAGAAGAGAGGCACTGTTTTACATTTCTGCCCATCTCTTTAACATCTGACTTTATTAGAATACAATTGGATTTTCGGGGCGCCTGGGTGGCTCAGTCGTTAAGCGTCTGCCTTCGGCTCAGGTCATGATCCCAGGGTCCTGGGATCGAGCCCCACATCGGGCTCCTGCTCCGCGGGAAGCCTGCTTCTCCCTCTCCTACTCCCCCTGCTTGTGTTCCCTCTCTCACTATGTCTCTCTCTGTCAAATAAATAAATAAAATCTTTAAAAAAAAAAAAAGAATACAACTGGATTTTCATATCTGCTTCTGTACTGAATCTGTTGCAGTATGCCACTGTGTACTTGAGACAGAATGAGAATGAAAACTATGAATAATTTCTTGTATTATTCTGAAAATAATTTTGACCTCACAGGTGTTGTGAACCTCTAAGGTCACCTGACCAAGTTCAAGCATTTACTTTTCAGGTGTTACTAAGGTGTAAACTGGGGTGAACAGAGATGTAACGTCCTGCCTAAAAACGCAATAGCTTGTCTGTGGCAGAAATAGATCTCAAGCCAAATCCTCTGAATCCCAGCCTGCACCCCAGCACAGGCCCTGCTTACAGGCTTTCAGTCAAAAACTGTGGACAATGGAGAGGGTCTAGCCAGAGTCAGGGGCTGTCTCTACCCTCATCCTAGGCACTGCTATGTTATCCATGGTTTAGTTCTATGAAGTACAGGTCAGATATTTCACTGGGCATACTGTTTTTCTTCTGTTTTCCAACTGCATAATATCAAATAAGCTAATGTTAAATTAACACAAGTGATAAAAGAAAAATGACTAATAATACTTTATCAGAAAACAACTGAGATCAGCTTTAACAACTAGATTAATACTTACAACCGTCTTGTTTACAAATCCACTGTACGCAATTGACTCGAGCAGTGTGACCATTCAGGTTGGTAATAACAACTCTTTTCTTTACAGAAGAAAACACCAGTTAGTAAATTATAATTTATCCTACAGAGAAATTAATAAATTAATAAAAGTCAGATATCAGTGGTTTTGATGCTAATAAAGTTCAGGATTACTTCAAACCAAATCACCTCTCTTAATTCATAAACTTTAAACCATCCATTCACTCTAATGTGTGTCTGCATTTTCCACCACTCCACATTTCCTATGTCCTGTGCTCTCAGCACACTGAGCTCTCCGATCTTCATCTGCTGGCTCCTACTAATCGCCTCCATCCTTCTCTACTGGAGAGCCTGTCTTGACAACCCAGGCTAGACAAGGTAACTCTTCCTTGTCTGCCCACAGGTCTCAGGGCCTACTTCCACCATGTTTACACCAATCTGAGGGCTTTATTGAGCAAAAATTCCTCAATAGAGGAATTTACGATTACTGGATTCAAATTCATGACTCAACTTTGCATACCATGGCTGATCAGGTGTTGGGTCCTTCAACCTTAATGATACAGTTACCAGGCCACAACCACTTCCTCCCTCAAATAGCAGATCCTTTCAGGTCGTATAGCCAACTCCCAGCAGCTTCTTAGACTGTTGCTTTCAGCAAAATCCCTCCACACTTGGGCTTTCTTTACTTCCCACACTGGTGAGGATATTAACTCTCTGACTACAGTGTCTGCCTCTTCAGAGCCCCTTTCTCTACCGCCAATAGCACCAACTTCCTATTTGCTTATATGCCAACTGAAATTCTCATGACGAGAAAAAAGTATGCAAAGTAAATGTGAAAAAACTAGTATATTTCACACATAAGTTATTTGAAGTTGTGGAACAACTTATCGTATTTCCCTGTCTCTCTCACTAGATTAAGAACTGCTTGATGGTCAAGAATTATTACCCTTTATCTCTGTGTCATCACCACCCAGTCCAGGGCTAGCCCATAGAGGGTCCTCAAAAATTTGGTGAATGAGTAGCACTCCAAAACTTTATTTTAGCATCTGACATGCTCTTATTCCTATATTTAATTAAGTGCCCAAACAGCAAATATTTAACAAAACAAAGTACTTATTAGGCCCAATATACTTTTCTGGTAAGCTAAAATCCCCTAACATGACCACCAAGTTATCATTAGAAGTAAAAATGTAATGGAAGACACAGGCACAAATACATTAAATGGCTGTAGAAAGATGGGCTTCTACAGCTGAGTCGGCCCTTGGCTGACTGACTCGGTAAAGTTTACAGTTGGTTTCGTGCTTTCGTGCTTTCTCTTGCCAGTTAAGAATGCACTTGTAAACAGAGATGGCACGCAAGCTCAAGACACGGAAAATGAGTACAACTATTTCATATATAAACTTGAATGTGAAAAGGTTATAAAAATAATGGGATTTTTAATCAAACTAATAAAGCAGTACAAGAAATACAGATAGCTATTTCCTGCACTGCATTTTCATTTCTAGCACTTCGTTTTTTTTATACTGAGACTCTTTTTGAGAAGCAACACTAATTGTATCGTCCAAAATTAGACAATGAGAACGGAGTCATAACAACTCTGGGAAGAATGCAAAAACTAGGCACTTGAAAAGTTAGGTAGGTAACGCACCAAGAGAATAATCAACTGGCTGGGTGAAGTTCAGGGAATGTGTTAAGTCCTGCTTTATAACTACTGCTTAGGATCCCTAATCCCTTTGACCTTTACCCCAACAGCGCCTTCAATGTCTATTCCCAAAGCCAAAATAAAAGTGATATTTCTTTGAAACTCAATACAAGCTTATTAAATAAGTCTGAAGGAAAATACAAAAATGAGCACCTGTGATTATGGCTTTCATCCATACCTAAATTGCAAATCCTTTAAAACCCAAACTAGTTAACAGTATGACAGTTCCCACGGAAGGCTTCAGAAAAGGTCTTTCAGGTGGGGTTACGTGGGGCTAACAGGCCACTGGCAGGACCTGGTGATCCCAGGCTGTCGCGGCGTGCGAGAGGACGAGGAGTGAGTCCCGCGCGCCCATGGGAGACTCCTCGCCCACACAGCCTTCCCGCCGCTCCGCAAGAGCGTCTACAGTCCGCCCCGAGCGCACGCAGAGGATTCGAACCCCCGGAGAACATGGAAACGGGCGTCCGGCCACTTCTCCTACCTGAGGGTCATAGAGCACCACGGAACAGGACGTGCCGAAGGCCAAAAGTCCTCCGGGCCCGGAGCTCCAGCTCAGAGCGCCCCGCACCCGGTTTGGGCAGCAAAACACGTGAGTTATCTCCAGCACCGGCGCATCCATGCTGCTGGCTGGGCCGCGGCCGAGACCTGGGCGCGCACTTCCGCCCTCGGAGCGGAACTACTCGCGCGGTCGCCTCTCCCGCTGGCGTTATCCGCACCGCGTTTCAGAGGCGGCCGAGGGCGGGGCGGAGGCGGGTACGCCCCCGCCTCGCCAGGCCCGCCCCCTCTCCTGCCGCGAGTGGTCCTCAGTGTCTGAGCGCAGCTACCAGCTCTCTTCTGGGCCGTGGCCCAGCGCAGAAGCACAGCCTCCGTCCCAGGAACGAAGGCCCTACTGGAGTGGCTCAGCACCTTCCACAAAGACCCGGGGCTCGTGTGCTTGTCAGGAACGTCCCGCTGCCCCTTATGGCCAGGGTCCCAGTAGCAGATGGGGCTGGCCGGGGGGCCTGGAGAGCGAGTCTCCGGCCTCAGAGAGGCGCAGGTCCGCGGAGGGGCTCCTAGAAAGGGCCCCCACCTAGCTGGTGTCGGCGCTCACAGCCCACTCTGACCGCGCCTCTGCCCCTCCCGCTCCTGCGAGCCCCGTGGCGCCGGTGAACAGGCGGACACGCGGATCCGCCTGACCGGGACGGGGTTCCGGGTCGCACTGCGCATGCCCTGAAGTCATGGCCGGCGGAGGCGGTGGTTCGCGGCGGCGCGCTGCGCGCGGCGGTAATTAGTAATTGTCCTCCTGCTCCCGGGAGGCGAGGCGCGTGGGGCGCGGCTTCCCGGTGGCTGCGCGGCGGTACCCCGGCCCGAGGGGCAGCCGGGCAGATGAGACCGCCGCTTCTCCGTGCCCTGTAGAGGTTTCTCAGAGAGAAGCACGGACCGGTTCCGAACCCTCCGGACCGCCCGCGGGGAGCTGAACCGGCGCGCGGGGACGGCGAGGCCGCGGAGAGGTGAGTCCCGCAGGTCCGGAAGGGGACAGCGGAGAGGGGGAGGCTCGCGGGCCGTGGAGGCCGGACTTTCCCAGTTTCGGGTGCATAGTTGGGCTTCGGGGTGCAGCGAAGGACTTTAGAAGGAAACGGTCTGTCCTGTTCATCTCATATTCGAAGAAGGTACTGTCGTGTTTAAAAATAAAAAGCTTTTGGAAGCAGTTTTGTGTCCTCTTTTCCCATTTTCTCCACTCGCCCCTTTTTTCCAGGCCCTTGTCCTTCGGCTTTCTTTTTTCTTGTACACATGCTGGTTTGCAGGGAAGATCCGCCGGCCGGTCCGCGAACGCCTTAAGCATCCTCCCTGGAGAAAGGCATGGAGCTGCCCACTGAGCCATCCGTCTGTGCGTGTCCCCACCCACCCCGCTCCTTGCCTCTCTCTCCTGCGAATGATTTCTTAATCTTTCTCTTTTGCGTATTAACTGAATTCCCAAAACTTCAGGCTCTGACGATTCTTCTTTCAGGAGTCTAGCCGTATGGTAGTTACATACTTCCATTTTCCACTGCAACAAATGACAGTTATGGAGCACCTGCACAGACATTCGTTCATATGGTTTCTTCAGTCATCCGTCAAGTTATGTATCATTACCAGCTTTTCCTGGTGCAGGAAACAGCTGAAAGTGGTAGAACTAGGTTGCCCCTCCTTGCTCTCTAGCTCCGGAACCCGACCCCTAGATTCTTTGGCTGATGGCAGATGAATTTGGTCACAATCACCATCCATCAGTGGTGGTGGACGTCTGCTGGGTCCTGAGATATCAATCCATCTGCTTCTCTGGACTATACCTTCTCTTCTTTAACTGAGTTCTGCTTTTCAAGGCTCAACTTGATTTATATATATAAAATGGTCTCTTTATTTTTATTTTTTACTTTTTTAAAGATTTTATTTTTAAGTAATCTCTTATGGAGCTCAAACCTACAACCGCTTGTTCAAGAGCCGCAAGCTCCACTGACTGAGCCAGCCAGGCGCCCCAAGGCTCAACTTCATTCTTCTCTTTGGAGTGTAGGCCTTTGGTTCCAAATACTATTGTGTGGATGAGTGATGATAGTCTGTGATAAAATTTTCACTGTTTTATAGCCACATAAGAACGATACATTTTTTTATGAAGTTTAATTTACTTGAAGAGGTGTTATTTTGCAGGCATTCAAGAGAATGAGATCAATCTATATGTACCAACACAGAAAGGTGTCATTTGTTGAGTAAGAAAAAGGACACATCTATTTGAGTATGCATAGAAACTATCCTAAGGGATAATACAAGAAACTGGCAAAACTAGGTACCTTTGAGGAGTGGGATTGGGGGAAAGAAGCCTTAAGTTGATTTGTATATATTTTAAAAAAGGTTTAAATGTGAATTATCCTGAGATTGCCATTTCTAGTTTTTTTTGTGTTAAAAGATTATTCTGTAAAATGATGATGATGGTGGGGGTAGTTGGGTTTTGTTTCAAATCATTGTTCTTACCTGGTGATCCCTTTTGAGGGTCCACAGAAGCAGTAATAAGTTGCCAAGTATGTCTGTGACCACATGAATCTCCAGTTTCTGAATTACTATTGCTTTTGCAGTGCTAATTATGGTCTCAGCACACAATTGTTCTCCAGTTGTTTCAAGTGTTTTAGCAATACAAGGGTAGAGCCTAGGATTCTTCATATTTTCTTTATGTAGTTCTTTATATTTTCACAGTGTGTAGCACTAAACCAGTCACACTAAATGATGCTCTGTAAACCTTGATTATTTGATAGCAATTTTCAGCATGAGATTTCTTAAGTTTTAAATTGTTTTAAAAGTGAAGGCAAGAATTTTTTTTTCTGTCTTCTCTAGGAAGGTGCAATGGCGAGGAATTTATCTGTAATCTTGATTCTGACCTTCACCCTGTCAGTCACAAATCCCCTTCATGAACTAGAACCGGCAACTGCTTTCGCTCAGACCACTGAGAAAATTATTACGAATTGGGAATCTGGCATTAACGTTGACTTGGCAGTTGCCACACGGCGACATCATCTACAGCAGCTTTTCCATCGCTATGGAGAAAATAATTCCTTGTCAGTTGAAGGGTTCAGAAAATTGCTTCAGAATATAGGCATAGATAAGGTTAAAAAAATCCATATACACCATGACCACGACCATCACTCTGACCATGATCACCACTCTCACCGTAATCGTGCTGCTTCCAGTAAAAATAATCGGAAAGCTCTTTGCCCAGACCATGAGTCTGATAGTTCGGGTAAAGATCCCAGAAACAGCCAGGGGAAAGGATCTCACCGATCAGAACGTGCCAATGGTAGAAGGAATGTTTTAATCAAGGATGGTGTTACTGCTAGTGAAGTGACCTCAGCTGTGTATAATGCTGTCTCTGAAGGAACTCACTTTCTAGAGACAATAGACACTCCAAAACCTGGAAGATTTTTCCCCAAAGACGTGAGCAGTTCCACTCCACCCAGTATCACAGAAAAAAGCCGGGTGAGCCGGCTGGCCAGTAGGAAAACAAATGAATCTGTGAGTGAGCCCAGAAAAGGCTTTATGTATTCCAGAAACCCAAATGAAAATACTCAGGAGGTAAGATGAATGTTTTTCATTATGCCTGCTTGTTTGTCCTGTCATTGCCATTCTATCTCTAGTTGCAAGGAGTATGAAGTAAAAATAAAATGATGTTATTGAAAAGGGAATTTCTACTTTCTCATCCAGGCACTTGGCCCAAAGGCCCTTGTCCCTACTGTGTTGTAAACATTAATGATAGAAAACTTGGGGGATAATTTTTTTGGTAAGAATGGTGCTGGCAGCTAAAACTATTTTCTAATATGGAATTTAAAATGAGTATGGAAAGCAGTAATCAAGGATATTTTTGGATAAAGTTTTAGAAGGTAAATATTGTTAATGAAAAGTAGAAAATGGGAGGTCGAAAAAGCAGGAGTTAGAATCCATGTTTTAGGGAAAGGTGTGGCTGAAGGCACAAAAGAAGGCATGGAGAACAATAGTGTTACCTTCTTGAAGGAGGGCTCTCAGTGACTTGGGGAGTGCTGAAACTGGAGCGGCTACCAAGAACCATGTGCTGGACAATTGAAAAGTCTGGGAAGTGAGGTTCTGAAGTCACATGTCTTCCTAGTCTAGACTTCCAGACTGTACGCAGTTCTTCTTGGCTGAGAGATGCCAAGAGCAAGAAATTAGTTAGTATGCATTAATAAGCAAAACTTAAAGAGTACTTCGTTCAAGTCATCCTATGACTGTACCAATTCCAGAATAATCCTAATGGTCATTCCCATAGCGACACCGGTAATAAAGTTCGGCCTGAGTCGTATTGGCCAAGAACTATGGGAATTTAAAGTAACTTCACAGAAGATGAGAAGCAGGTGCTACTGCCAATTTTTTTTGTGTGAGAAGGGGAGGTTAGATTACCTACAGGGGATTCTTTTCAAACTAAGCTTGTCATCTAATTAAGCTGTTGAAACAGCTGCCTGCTGGTACAAGTTTGTTTTATTAACCAGCCTTGCCCTCCGCAAGAGTAATTTACATAATTTAATATTCTCTCGTTGTAGAGCTTTTGCCAGGTGTATAGACAGAACTGAGCTAAGTTTTGCAAGTACAGTCATTGCTGGAAGAGTGACGTGTCTTGGGCTTGTTTAGGCCACGTAGGGTAGCGTTAGTACTAAAGCAACATATTTCTCAATCTCTAATGAACTCCATCTCAAAATTAAAGCTCATTTCCTTAATAGGTTTATACAATGAGTTAACAGGCTTGTGAATGTCCATTTATCCTCAAGGTTATTCCACTCGGGGCTTTTTCTCTAGATGACTAGTGATTTACCTACTTCTCCCAAGAAGAAGGAAGCAGAAGAGGTGGGATATCCCCATTGTGACATAGTATCTCCAGGGAGCTTGAGACAAGTTCCAAAGTACTCAAGACAAAAGTTGGTTTTAATGCATTAACTTGAAAAAATAAAGAAGGAGCTTCAGTATGGAAAGGGTGTTGTATCATCAGACAACTTTTTTGGATTATCTAACGGGAATGCTTTTTGGTGATTTTCACTGTTTTGTTTCCTGCAGTGTTTCAATGCGTCAAAGTTGCTTACATCTCATGGCATGGGCATCCAGGTTCTGCTGAATGCAACGGAGTTCAACTATCTCTGCCCAGCCATCATCAATCAAATTGACGCTAGATCATGTCTAATTCATACAACGAGTGAAAAGAAAGCTGAAATCCCTCCAAAGACCTATTCTTTACAAATAGGTAGAGTTGCCTTTCTTACATAAAAATAATTTCAAGTAGATACATTTATGTTGTACTTTTCCTTATATTTACATCAACCTATTCATTTTTCAGCGTAGTTCCAAATATCTTTTTTTTTTTTTAAGATTTTATTTATTTATTGACAGAGAGAAAGAGAGCACAAGTAGGCAGAATGGCAGGCAGAGGGAGAGGGAGAAGCAGGCTCTCCGCTGAGCAGGGAGCCCAATGCGGGGCTCGATCCCAGCACCCTGGGATCATGACCTGAGCCAAAGGCAGCCGCTTAACCAACTGAGCCACCCAGGCACCCCCCACATATCTTAATTGTTCTCTGCCTTGAATGTGAAGAAAGGAGGTTGGTTAGCCTTGCCTTAAGAAAAATAATAAATAAAAAAAATAAAACATTATAACTGAGGTCATCCAGCAGGAAATCAGGGCCATTTGAAATTTGGGCTTTTTATGTTGTCACACTGTTTCAGAAGGTCAGAGTTAATATCTGCTATATCGGGGCCTAATTCTGGTTCTTATTAATAAATGAAACCAAGATCAGTTCTGCCATAGTGTAGAGCTGCGTTGCTCAAAAACTATGGTAAATAAATAATTGCTTTGTTTACTGAAGAAATCATTGAATTCCTGGTTTCTTTCATTCTTTCCTTTTTTTTTTTTTTCCTTTTTTCTCTTTTTTTTAACTCCTCTCTTTCCTAATTTAGCTGTATATGGGAGTCTAAAAGCTCAGTTCCCAAATGATCTAGAATTCATTGTTGGTAACCATTTTCTCCCTTCCACCCCCATCTGAAGTACTTTTCACCAGACTTCTGCTCTTTCCCAGGAGGGTTCAGTCAGATTATTCATTTGTAACAGCAAATGGTTATTGCCCTATTTCCACAGTCCTCTTCCACTGAGTTAGTATTTCTTTAGCTTAAGAAAGGCAACTTGCTTTTACAAGTTGCTTTTTGCTACTCTTTTAAAGTTTATCGATTGTATAATTTTTCCTTTCCTGTGTTTTATTTGACAGCCTGGGTTGGTGGCTTTATAGCCATTTCCATCATCAGTTTTCTGTCTTTGCTCGGCGTTATCTTAGTGCCTCTCATGAATCGGGTGTTTTTCAAATTTCTCCTAAGTTTCCTTGTGGCACTGGCCGTTGGGACATTAAGTGGCGATGCTTTTTTACACCTCCTTCCACATGTAAGTACAGTCATTTGTCCTATCAGTATATTTTATTATTCAACAGTGAAAAAATTAATATATTTTTGGTTTGTACTAGAATTCTTTGTATTGATATACATAAAAGGTTAGAAATTTGGTTTAGAAGAGTTGATTTTAAAATATATTTGGTGACTGAAAGCTGCATTTTTGTACTAGATCTTAATATATGTTCGTGGTTTGTTTTTTGCTTTTCTCTTTAAGGGAATTTACTAAATACCAACTAATTTAACTTTTTGGGCCCAGTTAATGAAGGAGACAGCTTCTGCTCAGATATTATTACTGTGACAGATTGCAACAATGTGAATTATCTGCTTACATTAATGTAATTGCCGCAGAAATAGAAACTGATTCTCTATGTACTCAAGAAATGAGTTTCCTTTAGAGTTGAATTTATGTGTGTAATTAGAGATCCATACTCGCTGACACAAGTAAATTCTTAAATAAGTTGAGTAAAGTTTATTTAATAGCTCTGTTAAAAACTTAAGGTATTTGGATCGCATCTTTTAAGTTTCCCTTAAAGGCTTACAGGTCAGTGGGAAAAAGAAATCATTCCCAGAGCTCTCTACATAGTGCAAAACTGTTTTGCTGTGCTGCGCTCCCTCGGCCCCAGATGGCAGATGTTCAGGAATACTCGCTGCAGCACGCAGCCTGTGTGTAGGGTGTATCCTGGGACCACCCCCATCTCACCGCTCTTGCTGTGCTCCACACTGGGTTCCCTGACATGCCCTCACGTTAATGCCTGTGGCAGACTGCTGGGGCAGTGCACCTGATCTCGGGTACCTGCCAGGGCCCATGACACACACTAGGCTTCTTGTAAGCGCAGTGACAGGACTAGTATGGGCTTTTTCTGCCTGGAGTATAAACAGTAAACCCTGTGTGCCTGTTGAGTCTGGGAGTTCCCTGTCTTTTGTGGCCCTGGTAACTTGTCAAACATTGAAAATACCCGCTACCTGTATGAGAGTCGTTAGAGAAGGTATCTGTCATCACGCTAAACCAATGTACACCGTTAAGTGCCTTAGGACATTATACATTAAGCTGTAGATCGCTAGCAGCCTGTGGGTCATTTTAATGTATTAAACTTCCCCCCTTAGCTCTGACATATCCCGTTAATTGCCTAATTCTGAATGGTTTCATATTTGACCTTATTATCTTAGCCAATTTTTCTGACATGTGTGAAACTAATGAATTCATAAAATACATAACTGTTTTTCCTGTAGTCTCATGCAAGTCACCACCATAGTCACAGCCATGAAGAATCCACAATGGAAATGAAGAGAGGGCCACTTTTCAGTCATCTGTCTTCTCAAAACATAGAAGAAAGTACCTATTTTGATTCCACATGGAAGGGTCTGACAGCTCTGGGTGGCTTGTATTTCATGTTTCTTGTTGAACATGTACTCACATTGATCAAGCAATTTAAAGATAAGAAGAAAAAGGTAAGAAAAAGTACTGGGTATTTACTATGCATCAGACATTTATGTGAGTAGTATTCTAACTAGACTGTTAGCTGAGCTTGTCCAACGGGTATGATCTTCATTTGAGAGGGTTTCAGTACCCTGAGGTAATTTTTGTTTCCAGAGGCATTCATGGAAAGCTGTTCTCCATCTCGATAACCCTGGAGTTCTCTATTTTCAGTATTCCCTCCAAACTCCCAAGAGGGTAAGAATGGTGAAGGATGAACATTTGTGTAAAACCAAACAAGGCACAAACAAAGCCTTGAAGGTCCAAAGCATCATGATTACGGCCTTGATGGTGGTGATGGTTTCTTGGATATATATACCCAAATTCATTGATTTATATACATTAAATGTGTACACCTTTTTCATTGTCAGTCATACCTCAGTAAAGTGTTGTGGTTTTTTGTTTGTGTGGGGTTTTTTGCTCTGTTTTTTGTTTTTTCTTAAATAGGCTCCATCCCTATCATGGAGCCCAACGTGGGACTTGAACTCACGACCCGAAATTTAGACCTGAGCTGAGATCAAGAGTTGGACACTTAACCAACTGAGCCACCCAGGCGCTCTGTGTGTTTTGTTTTGTTTTGTTTTGTTTTTTAAAGAAGCATTATGGATACACTGTTGGTATTTATTGGTAGTTATGATTAACTGTTGTGATTCACTTTAATTATTCATCCAGTAGCTGAATATTCTGTTGTGTTTCAGGGGGTTTGTGACTTTCACAGTTTTGTCCTTTGCAAATTGCTGCCAGAAAATAGTATGAAGCCAATAGTATGAAGTATAGGCTCTTTATTTCTGGTAAAAACACCCCATGAGTCGCCTGGGGTTATCTGGCACCTCTTAAACTGATGTGACCAGGCAAGTCAGTCAAAAGATTGTCCTAATGGGAACTCTTAAAGAGGACATGTACACATCTTAGACATCTTAATTTAACTTAAAACATTTGTACATTCATATTCTGGTCATTTGATGTTGACCAAGATTTTCTTTGAGTCAGAGCTCTGTATGATCTTTTTTTTTTTTGTAGCCAGGCTACTTCATCTGCAGTCTCCAATTTTGGTTTCTCTCAAGTTGAGCAAGAGGTTACACACTTGGAAAGCTATTCAAGAGTAGAATCTAGGCTTTGTAAATTTTATGCAGTGGTTGCTTTACATAACTTGATAGTCTTTTTTTTTTTTAACAACTTGCCTTTGAATCTTTCAAAAGCATTCAGCTTAAGTTTTCATAGAAGTAACTATTCTCACCATCATTTCACAGTCTGAGTTATGTGTAATTAAATTGTGCAATTACAATAACAAGCCTAACTGGCATGAAGATGTTTGAAAACAAATGTAGTTGATTCTTGCTGAGCACAGAGCTCACTGTGGGAAACAAGTGTGTGTGTGAACAGGAGAGTTGCCTCCTCCTCCATCCTGTGAAGATTTGCCCTTAGAGATTTGACCTTCACTAAGACCTCAAGTTACAAATTGTGAACCTTCTCTTTACTGGACCTAAAGTTAGAGGAAAGAAGTGAAATGAGAATAGCTTATTCTTAATCCAGAGAGTCCTCTTCCATGTTCCCATCATCCCAGGTGCTTCACTTGGACTGATTGGAGAGTTATCCTACTTGTTTACATTCCCTGGAATTCTTTCCATAAAAAAAAAATAATCTTTTATTAGTTCTCTTTTGGTGGGGGTGAGGTTTGGAGGTTTGTTTGTTTTACTGTGGCTCTAGTTCACATGCCATCATTTCTTTGGCATGCTAATTTCAACTCAGTTTTCAAATTTTACCTATAGATAGCTTTTCTTTAATCTGGTACTCTTTAACATGGGACTCTTAAGAAGTAGGCTGTCTATGATTTAATACAGAACAATTTTTAACTCAGTTATGAAATTAACCTTCTGTCATGACCAATGTTTTTAAAGGCAGCAGTAATATTACAGTATATTACATGTTTTACTATGACTTATAGTCAAAGAAGTTTGATGATCTCTTTTCTAAAATAGTTTATACTGGAATAAAAGTTCTTAAGAGCTAGGACCTCTGCTACATCTCCAATGCCTAGAATAGCATCTGGCACATGATAGTTAACAAACATTTGTTGAACGTATAAGAAACATTAAATGGCAAGTAAGCATAATTTCTACACAGACTTCCCACAGGAGTTTTGTAAATGTTACTTGTTCTCTTCCTTTTTAGAATATATTGAGTTTATCTTTTATTAAAGGTGTCCAGATCTTAGCATTACTCATTTAACAGTTTTAAATTACATTTGTTCTCTCAAAACAAAACAGAAACTCTTCATTATATGGTGAGTTTTGAGAACTTTCTCAGCCTTAAGGATTTTCCTTAAGATATCAATTCTGCATCCCTGGGAGATTCCATATATCATACCATATATGTCAATCTGAAATCTATATTCAAATTAGGGTCACATCTCATACTTGATATAGATAGTTGGACCTTTATAATAAGTTCAGCCTCAAAACCTTTTTTCTACCAGTGAAGGTTATTGCTCACACTAAGAACATGCAAGTCATCTATGACATCACCCTTATCCTCATATCCAAGCTAGTTTTAGTGAATATATCTAGAGCCTTTCCATTTTCTCTCCCTCTTCCTTGCTATCATTCTAGTCTAAGCCATGTTTATCTCCCACCTGGGTGAGAGCAGCCACTTCCTAACTGGCCTGTCTGCAGTATTTTATTGTTTTCTTCTCCCAATCCAGAGCAGAGCAAAGTGATTTGTTTCAGTGGAAATCTGATGAAGTTGTACACCACCATTCAAAATCCTTCCTTCAGTGACTTCTCGATACTAGTAGGACAAAGTCCACACTTTTAACTTGGTTTGCATTGGCAGGGTCTCCTTCCACCACCCAGCCTCTAGCCCCCTCTGTCTCTGACCTACTAAGCCCCAACCACTTGCACTCCTTTCATTTCTGGGATGGAGTTGGCCCCTTCCTGTTTTAGGGCCCTCCCACATGCTGTTCTCCCTACCTGGAATCCACCTCTCCACCCCTATTCCCAGCCCACCCTTCCCCCACAAACTCCTGCTTATCTTTAGGTCTTGGTGTAAGGATCACCTTCTCAAGGAAGCCTGCCCTGGGACTTAGTTAGATCTTGTTATACACTCTCATAGCACTATGTGGTTTTCCTTTGTAAAACATATCAAAAATTGCCATCAATGAACTGTTTAATCATTATATCTGTAAAGCCTCCCTCCCTGTGGGTGATAAACTCCATGAAAACGGAGACCATGTGTATCTTTACGTTGTATTGCCAGAACTCAGCGTAGAGAACATTATAGGTCCCCAGTACTTATAGAGTGAAAGAATTGGTTAAGCTATGAGTTCTAGGTCGTTGCCCAATAAGAAAGAAAGCGTTAACTGATGTGACATAAAATATCCTGAATTCATTTATTGTCACAAATATTGAAGTACTTTCTCTGTTGAAGGCACTAAGCTAGGGGTAGGTATAAAGATGTGTCTGTGTGCTTGCCTTTAAGAACTCTAGATTTAATCTAAGAACATACGGATATTTTACATGTTATCAGAGCTAGAATGAAATCTCGGGTCCGGTGGTGATTGTTTAAGTCATATTCAAAAGTACTGCAAATAAAAAATCTATTATTTGTGTGACAATTTTCATCATTTTGAGTATTCTCTTCTACGTAAGAAAAGTAAGTAAGGCATTACTTCTACGTAAGTAAGTAATGTTTGATTTACATAAATCATACACAGGCACCAGTGTTCAAATGGTGATCTTTATGTTTGGGCTCAGAGACAAGGACAATAGCTCAAGCATGGTATTGAGGTAGTTGAAAACCTACTGATAAATTCGAGGCTAACTAACAGAGATATGTTTAAAAAGAGAAAGCTTGTTAATGGTGTTTTATTATAGGAAAAGTATTTTGGTTTTAATAGCAAACTCCTAATCAGTGTCACAGTATAGTTTTAGGTATGGGAAGTATGGGGTTTCGGTGTCCAAAAGAGGGATGGAGAAAACCAAGCAGCTGGTTAGCAGATCACTAAATGCTGGAGAATATGTCTCCAGTTGGTTCTAAATTGATAACCTGAAGCAGAGTTCAATTTTAATATGTGTATGAATCATCCAGGCATCTAGTTAAAATCCCTATGCTGATTCATTAGATCTGGGGTGTGGCCCAAGATTGTTCATTTCTAACAGGTTCCCAGAGCACACTTAAAGTAGATGACCTAGGGGACACTGAGAAAGATGAATATGTGATTTTGCAACATTTCATATTACTGAAGCCTTGATGCTTCACATTCCTGAGCAGTTGTTATGCCTAAAACACACGACTAGGTGCTGTGTAAGTTAACCACAGGCCCTGCCTGCCCTTGGAGGAATTTTATCCCAATAAAGGTCCTTTACTCTGTTGTCTTTCTCTGAGTCTTTTGCTTAACTGTTTGTTTATAATTGTACACATAAGCACATCAATGGTTTTAAAGTGTTGCTTTCCCTTGCCATTTTAGAATCAGAAAAAACCTGAAACTGATGATGATGTGGAGATTAAGAAGCAGCTGTCCAAGTATGAATCTCAACTTTCAACAAATGAGGAGAAAGTAGACGCAGATGATCGTAAGTCTTAACAAATCTGAGGGCTGGGGGGAGTTTATTATTCTGTGATTTGCAGGCAGTTTGGACTATCTGAGAGAGGGGGGACCATGTCCCTTTTTTTATTTTTAATTTTTTTAGTTTTGAAATATTTAATGCCTTTTTAATTGCCAGTGAGTAAGTTGTTTATATTATATTTACATTTTTTTCTAATTTTTTATTTTGAAGGAATTCAGAATACAGAAAAGTTTCAAGAGTAGTACAAAGAGGGGTACCTGGGTAGCTCAGATGTTTAAGCATCTGCTCTCAGCTCAGGTCATGATCCCAGGGTCCTGGGATCGAGCCCCACATCAGGCTCCCTGCTCGGCAGGAAGTCTGCTTCTCCCTCTCCCTCTACTGCTCCCCCTGCTTGTGTTCTCCCTCTCTCTCTCTCTGTCAAATAAATAAAATCTTAAAAAAAAAAAAGGAGTAAAACAAAGAATTTGTGTATCTTTCATACAACCCCCAGTTATTTTACTTACCCTTATCATTCTGTTTCTCTCTGAGTACACATACACACACTTTTTTGCTAAACCATTTGAAAGTAAGTTACAGATGAGATGTCTCTGTATCCCTAAATATTCAGTATATGTTTCCTAAGAAAAAAGACACTGTCTTATATAACCATGGTTCAGTTATTGAAATCAGGAAATTAATGCTGATACCATGTCATTATCTAGTCTCTAGACCTCACTCATGTTTTTCCAGTTGTCTTAATGATTCCTTTATATTTTCCCTCCAGCAAAAGAAAAAATTGGTCCAGAGCATAGCCCAGGATCAAATTGCCCCTCATTTGGGCTGTTTCTAATCTTTTTTTAGGACTAGATTGATCATTTGGGGCAGAAGTACCACAATGTGGTATTGTATCCTCTACAGTGACGTCGTGTGCCACCTGACGTGATGCTCCGCTGTAAAGTTACTATTTTTCCTGCAGCTTGACTATTAGCTTGGCATTTCTTATTGGACAGATTGAGTTAAGATTAAAATTTTAAATCAAACTCCTCACCATGACCTTCATGATCCGACCCTGCCCTCCACTCTCTCCCACTGTTCATTGTGTCCAGTCTCACTGGCCTTCTTTTCATTCTGTGAGCACACCAGGTTTATCCCCGAGCCTTGCATGTCTCTGCTTGGAAGCCTCCTATCAGATCTTCACACAGATTCCTGCTCCCATCATTTGGGCTCAGAGGCCTTCCCTGATCACCCAAAGACAAAGGTCTCCCAGTTACTGTCCTTCTTGTTACCCTTTTCTGGTTTTCCCCATGCTTTCCAGTACCTCACATGACCTTATTTACACTTGTGTTTCCTTATTACATGTGGCTGTCGCCCCACAAGAACATAACTTGCTTGAATTCAAGTTAGAGACTTTGTCATGCTCCCAGGGTACCTGGCCAGAGTAAGTGCTCACGAGATAGTTCCCAGCTAACCAGGGAGAAAAACTGCCTAGTTGCTACTGCCTACCTGTACGCTTTCCTGCCCACCTTTTGTTTTTATCCTGCTTTTTTCTCTAAAAAGTAAGTAAAATGTTCTTGCTCTTCTTGTGTCTATTCTTTCTTCAACCTTTCTAATGGAGTCCGGTGAAATACTTAACAGTGAGAGGGAACGGCTGCCCTGGGACTGGACCACAGTGTCGGGAATGTGCCCGAGAAAAGTGTGATCCGTGCACAGGACAAAGGGAAAAACAAAACTTTATTGTTGCAATTTACTTTTCTTTGCACAAGTAGATAATAAATTGTCCTTGGTGATCGCTGTATTTCAAATGCTTGTTTTTCCTTGAACTTTACCCTCAAAAAAGAAGTTGGACAACAGGATTATGCGTGTTTTTTGTTTTCAGTATTTTTCTTAAATGTTTTTCTAAAGTAAGCATGTGCTGCTTTTATAATCGGGGAAAAGTTATCTTTTAAAATGTAAGGAGGCAGATATTACACTGCATGTTAGCTAAATGGAACTTAAAAACTTGAAAAAGAAAAAAATGTAAGAAGGCAGAAGAAATCAAGGGAGACTGTGGGGGCTAACCTTATTGGAGGTTAAAGTTTAAAATCCATTCTTAATATGTGAGACCATTTAATTTCTAAAATTCATTAAAACCTGCTGATGTTTTGCATCAGCAATATTCTGTTTAGTTCTCTATGTGAGAGATTTGCCATGCTCTAAGATCTCTTTTGACTTTGTCAGTGGGAATGTTTGAAATGTATCCAAGCACATTAACAAAGCCTTCTGACTTTGACCCAGTGTCCTTTATGTTTACACCTAGGACCTGAAGGCTATTTACGAACAGACTCCCAGGAGCCCTCCCACTTTGATTCTCAACAGCCAGCAATCTTGGAAGAAGAAGAGGTTATGATAGCTCATGCTCATCCACAAGAAGTCTATAATGAATATGTCCCCCGAGGGTGCAAGAATAAATGCCATTCACATTTTCATGATACGCTTGGCCAGTCAGACGATCTCATTCACCACCATCATGACTACCATCATATTCTGCATCACCACCACCACCAAAACCACCACCCGCACAGTCACAGTCAGCGCTACTCTCGGGAGGAGCTGAAGGACGCGGGCATCGCCACGTTGGCCTGGATGGTGATCATGGGCGACGGCCTGCACAATTTCAGCGATGGCCTTGCAATTGGTACACATCTACGTGTTTGCTTCTTGTTGGCTGACTCTGAAAATGTCACGTTAAACCACCAGTCCCCTCTTAACGAAGAATAGGGTGATTTTGATAAAGCTAATAACTTCTAAGGTTATCAAAATGTTATTTCTTCCGTAGCTACCTTGACAATGAAGTACTTAATGAATGTTACATAAGATTAAGTGCTACAAACTGCCTACCCCATTACCTAAGTGGTAACTCTCAAAAGTTGTTTTAATTTGTAGAGTCTTAAAATCAAACTCTAACGTGTATGGAGCGTGTGTTTTTGTGGGGTTTTTTTTGTTTTTACATTAGAGTTCCCTTATCTGCCGTATAAACAATACTAAGGTACAAGACACTTTTTTTCATCATCTTTTATACTGAAGGAATCTTGGCATATCTGATAAGTTCAGTTACCAAAAAATTTAGAGAGTTTTTGCTATTAAATTGTTCTGTCACGATCGAGAGATAACAGAATACTTACAATTTATAGTAACTTGGTGCTGGAAGGAGCAGTGGAAATAATTACAGGTAAGGCAGCGGAGGCCTGGCAAGGCGAACCACTTGCCCAAGGAGGCAGTGTTGTTTTATAATCAGGCGGAGAAGAGCCCAGGCCTTGGCTCCCTGGAAGCCTGGTGCGCTTCCTCCTCTATGTACTGTGCACGGCAGAAGCAACAAAGGAGGACATGCACATGCTCAGTCACGCTTTATAAGCGATCCGTCGTATACAGTGTTAGCTTTTAAAATGGGGGGAGGTATTTGTCTTGGACTTTCCTTATTAGACAGTGAAAGAATGAATGTAAACAAATCTAATTACTTAGTGAATTCTTCTGAGGCCAGTGAAACATACGTTTTTGTATTCTTGGAATGCTGTATTTTCTTCTAAACCTTTTAAATCAGTTTATTTTTTACATAAATGTTTTATGTGATAACAATTACTTCTCAGGTCTGTGATAAGATCCTCTAATCACTCTGAAACATAGTGGAACTTTCCCTTCCCGGTTGTACCTGCTTATGCTCCACTGGGAAATTTAAACCTGATTGAATGTAATCTAAAATTACTTGTAAAGATTCAGAGTGCAGCTGGGAAAGTTCTGTTAATTCATGACCAGGGTATAGTTTACTTCTTTTACCTCATTTTGTATGCTGATAAGATTTTTTTTTAAAAGCGCCCACAAAATAATGTAGCCAAACTTTCTCTGATTGATTTTTACCCAGGCGCTGCTTTTACTGAAGGTTTGTCGAGTGGTTTAAGTACTTCTGTTGCTGTGTTTTGTCACGAGTTGCCTCATGAATTAGGTAAGAGAACCACATAAACAGTATTTTCCAGGGGGATGAAGTATCCTAGTGTCACTGGCATTTGCTATTGATAGTTCCAGCAAGCTTCCTCATAACTTTCCTGCCTTCTACTAACCTAGCTACCTTTCTTTTCTGGCTGAGTATAAGTTTGTTTCCAGCCAGAACTCTGACCCTGTGAGTATGATTACACAATTGCCTCTGTGGGATTGCCAGGGAGATACCTGGGCCGCCTCTCTTGTCCTCTTATCCTACCAAATGCCTTCTTATACCAGCATACTGGTGACATCAGTGATCATTATCTTCATACCTACAATATGAATAAGACCACGGGATTCAAAGAAATCATCTTCCATTAACAGAAAGAAATTGGCAAAGAGACTCTCATTGGAGCTAAAGAAAAGGGAAGTTGATGAATTGTGTTTTGAATATTTTTCTCCTCTGTCACCAGGATTTAAAACCTTCCTAGAGTTGTTCTGAATCCCAGTTCATGTCCTTGTTTTTCTTCTTATAGATTGATATTTGCAACATACCTGTGATGCCATTTTCAATTTTGTTCCTTGGCATGTGTTCTGCCATTCAAAAGGCCTCCCATCTGCCTGCTGGGTGCTTATAATCCTCAGCATCTGGTTTATGTTCCACATTCTAGATCCTTCATATTCCATGATGCCTCCCTTAGCTATTCCCATCTTAATTTCTCTTTTTATCCTTTTATAACTAGAACCTTAGACTCTTTAGCTCTTAATTATAAATTGCCTTTATCATTTGATGATCATTTTATGTGTGTTCTCCACCCTCTTCTTTGTGCCCAATTACAAGCTTGTTGAAGACCGTGCAAGAGCACAAATTTAAGTTCATGGCATTTATCATTCACTGACAGAGTGGAAGCCTTAAGAAAAACTTTGGATAAAAAACACCTTAATTTATAGAGCTGTTAGGGTGATTTACACTAACATTGTTACCCCTGGAAATTCTTTGCTGCTTTCTTTTTCCTTCAAAAAAATAAGAGAATTTCCTAAATTGAGAAGTTTCTTAGGTATATGTCTGAAAAGTGATTTCTTTCATTACTTTGTCCACTTTTTTGTTTTCTGTTAAAGGTGACTTTGCTGTTTTATTAAAAGCTGGCATGACTGTTAAGCAGGCTGTTCTTTATAATGCTTTGTCAGCCATGCTGGCTTATCTTGGAATGGCAACGGGAATCTTCATTGGTCATTATGCTGAAAATGTTTCTATGTGGATATTTGCACTTACTGCTGGCTTATTCATGTATGTTGCTCTGGTTGATATGGTAAGTTTTTAAGAAGTCAAATTATAGTGTTGACTGACAATAAAATAAAATGTTCAGTGAAACCTCTTAAAAAAAAAAAAAAAGATTTATTTATTTGAGAGAGAGAATCCCAGGGTGGGGGGAGGAGCAGGAGAGAGAGAATCTCAAACAGATTCCGAGCTGAGTGCTGAGCCAACACGGGGCTCGATCCCAGGACCCTGAGAACACAACCTTAGCCAAAACCAAGAGTCGGATGCTTAACCGACTGAGCCATCCCCAGGCACCCCCATGAAACCTCATTTTTAAAAAGGCTTTAGTTTAGGGGGTGCCTGGCTGGCTCAGTCAGTAGAGCATGTGACTATTGATCTCACAACCCCACGTTGGGCATAAAGCTTACTTTTTAAATAAATAAATTAATTAATTAATTTAATTAAATATTAAAAAGGCTTTAGAGTAATAAGTGAGTCTTTACTTGATAAGGTAGTATAGAAAATACAGGTTCTTTAGAGTTTATCTTTTTGGATTGTTGATCACAAGCACACCTTATCCTGCCTAATTACAGATACACAGAAATATCTACCCCTTTCTGATGTGTCTTTTTGAGAGTAGACGCTCAGTAATCAGGCATTCAACTGTGTATAGATTTGTTGGAAACCCAGCACAAGCCACATGTTGTTGGCATACTGTGTGTACTTCAGAATGCTCATAATATCCTTATTAATGGACAAAGGAGTTACTTATTTTTGTCACCAAAGTCCGCATTAACAATCCCAACCAGTCTGATTGCTAAAATTTTCTTTTATATGTGAATTTCCATATCTCCGAACTTAGGTAAGCCACATGTTATGTTCGGTTCAGCAACAGTAACTAAAGCAGAGTAATCAGTATAGCTCTTCATTTCATAGTGGAGCAAACCGAATAATCATTGTGAATTAAACTGCTGGGAAATGCTGTGTGACATTATTAGCTAGAGTCAGTGTGTATATGGTCCTGTTTTAAGGAGTTGGCTCAGTATATCCAGCTACATATAAAGCTAATATTACTGCCCTGTAAATTATTCTAAAAACTAATCTGTGGTTTTGAAAACTTAAACATTGCTCTTGTTTTTCCTTTAAGGTACCTGAGATGCTGCACAATGATGCTAGTGACCATGGATGTAGCCGCTGGGGATATTTCTTTTTACAGAATGCTGGGATACTTTTGGGTTTTGGAATTATGTTGCTTATTTCCATATTTGAACATAAAATTGTGTTTCGTATAAATTTCTAATTAGGGCGTAAATGCTAGAATAGCTTAAAAAAGTATTGCTGTCTGTAGTGATGAATAGGTCATAGGGAGATGAGAGTTCATATGCTGTGATATGCAGCCTTTACGGTTAGTGGATTTTGTGATTTTTTTTTTTATTGAATATTTCCATTTGTTATGCTTACAAGGTCAGTTATGGTGGTAACACAAAGGTACATTTTAATATTTAAGTTATTCTATTTTGGGAATATGAGCTATAGGTGCAGTTTACCAATTTTACCAGTTTATTGTATAAACAAGAGATTTGGCATGACATATTCTGTATATTTGAGGAAAAATGTCTTTAATGCTTTTTCTAGAACTAATTTAACACAGTAAGCCCCATGCTGGATGCCAGGCCTCTGAAGAACTGTTGGCATTTAGGAGTAGGGATACACACAAAGCCTGAGATACCAATAAAGCTCATACTGAAGTTTAGCTAAGAAATAAAGAGAAAAAAAGAAGAATCTGTAAGAATTAAGGCACAGATTTCTTACCAAAAAAAAGTCACAAAACTGGTTACAAAATAGAAGAAAAAATTTAAATTAAAAAGGCAGTATTAGTATAGAGTACATTCATAAAACATTTTTGTCAGAGTAAAACCACAGTGAGCACTTTTTACTAATTTAGTTGTACATTTAACTTTGTATAATAGAGAAGTCTAAGTATATTTAATGAATTCAAGCAATATATAGCTTAACCAAGAAATTGGAATGTTAAAATATTTGTGTGGAGTTTTACCAGATGAGTATGAGTAAGTCTATGTATGGCCGGAAAACTTGGGTGTTGAATGTTCTGGTTATCTGGTTTACCAAATGTCAGCATATTAGAGCTTTGAGATAGGCAAGGACATGAAAACCATACTGAGTAAAATTTGGCTCCTTGGATTCAGAAAATACTTTGGTATCTTTCAGTGCTTCAGTGTAGTCGTTATGAGCAATTATCATTTTTATATGTAGTACTTCAGACATACTAGGGCTGTCTGTGGCATTCTCTAGATGTTGCTTTTCTACAAAATAAATTCCCCATGTCAGCTTGATATCATATCCGATTTTCGTTTTTTTTTTTTACATAATTATTTAAGCATATAGCTCACTAGTTTTAAGTATATTCACATTGTTGTGCAGTGGGTCTCCAGAGCTTTTTCATCTTGCAGAACTGGATCTCTATACCCATTAAACAATGACTCCTCATTTCCTCCTCCCACAGCCCCTTGTAACCACCACTCTACTTTCTGTCTCTGAATTTGAGATGTCTGATTTTCTTGAGTACCATCCAGATTATAGTATACTTATCAATTCACTTATATTATTGGGTGGCCTTACTCAGTTTTAAATTCTTTACCACAAAGACACTTCAAAAAATATTAATCCACAGTTTGTTCCAAGCTGCCCCTAATTGTTCTTTAATAACAACCAGAGCCTTAAAACTTGAGAAGAAGCATTGATACCCTATATTCTAAAGAGAATTTAAAAAACAAAATAAAATGGACAAGACCCTAGACCCCACTGAGGGCCTACTGAGAGTCAACTGGACCAGCATTTCTATTCCCCAAGCCAAGTGAAAGGGATGGATATGGGTAACAAGAGAATGACTTGGATTGAGGGTGCCTCAAAGGATGACCTGACGCATCTCCTCCAGATGAAGAATTACTCTGCTTCAGAATTCTGCCCACAGACCTACCTTACTGCTGCTAGATCAGTGCAAGATGAGGAAGCTCTGGAAGAGCTGAAATGTTCCTTGAGTTTGGGGAGCACAGACTTGCCTTTTCACAGATTCTGAAGGTGGAAGATGTGCTGGACCAACCCACAAAACACAATGAACTGGAAAGATAGTTCCCACTCCAGGTTGAACTCCGTAGTGGACACATGGAAGATTTAAGTAGTTAGTTTATGTGGCTTCATATAGGGGGAGACTGGAGATTAGGAGAAAGTGCAGGAGCTGTAGAATATGAACCAAAAGCTGATCTCTAAGGGGAAAGAAAAAAGACTGATAGAAAAAATGCACAACTAACAACTTGAAAGAAAAAGGCCTATAGATAGAGGGACGCCTGGGTGGCTCAGTCAGTTAGGCGTCTGCCTTGGGCTCAGGTAATGATCCCAGAGTTCTGGGATGGAGACCCACGTCGGGCTCCCTGCTCGGTGGGGAATCTGCTTCCCCCACTTCCCCCCTCTGCCCTGCCCTCTCCCCCTGCTCGTGCTCTTTCTCAAATAAATAAAATCTTAAAAAGACCTACAGATAGAGTAGATTATGTATACTTGAGAACTTTATGGATTAATATTCTGAAAAATATATTTACTAAGAAAAAATAGAAAGTCAATTACTGTTAAAATAATCACATCAAAATTCTTCCATTCTCTTCCCAAACAAGGCACTGTTTGCTGTGTTTTACCAAAACTTCAAGCAGCACATAAATACCTAGCTTATTTAAATAGTTTCTGGGATTAGAAAAAAAGAATGTTCGTCATGTTAATTGAGGGTAGTGTAATCTTGAAACAAAACCATGCTGGGAAAGGCAATCTACCTCAGACCCTAAGACTCCCTATACATTCTTGCTAGCTATGTCAACAATGGAGGGCCCTGACCACTCTTTGCTCAGGCCATTTATTAGTGAACAACCTTGAAGGATGAGGTCTGTGACAAATATCAGGCCTTGTGTAAGAGGCGAATTCCCCAAGCTCAGCTGCTGCACAAATTCACAGCATGTGTAGCATCCACCTGAGACCTTTCACTTTGCTACCGTGGGATTAGGGTCCAGAGGTACTATGCAAATGCTTCTCATGCTCCTTGCTATAGCGTGAGCAATCAAGTCCATGTCCCAGGAGTCTCATGTCTACAGCCATTATCCATGAAACATAACAGGCTAACTTGCAGCTTCTAAATTGGGTAAAATTTCAGACCCTCCCAAAAACTTCACAGGATCATGTGGGAAAAGCAGAAGTGAATACAGATAGAAGAATCCTAAATAGCAAGTCAAACTCAGTATATAATATAATCAGGTAAGGCGATCCTAGGAATGCAAGCATGGTTTACCAGAAAACCGATTTCTATAATATACCACGTTAGCAGATTAAAGAGAAAAAACTTAAAGTCATGACTGAATCAAAAATTGAATAATTTGGGAATAAAGGAAAACATTTTAGCATATTAAAAGTACAACAAACTTTAGGGGCGCCTGGGTGGCTCAGTCGTTAAGCGTCTGCCTCCAGCTCAGGTCATGATCCCAGGGTTCTGGGATCGAGCCTCGCGTCGGGCTCCTGCTCAGCGGGAAGCCTGCTTCTCCCTCTCCCACTCCCTCTGCTTGTGTTCCCTCTCTCGCCGTGTCTCTCTCTGTCAAATAAATAAAATCTTTAAAAAAACAAAAAAAATTAAAAATAAAGTACAACTTTAGAATTCAGGAAGTCCTTTAAAAACTTATCTCCTTTGTGGTATCCCCACCCTATGAAGTCAAGGGCTTAAGAGAGCAGGAGAGGAGGGGAGGGGAGATGTGCAGAGAGGGAGGAACTAATGTAGTCCAGAAAGAGAGAAACTACATGTAGAACTTGAACTTCCCATATAAAGTGTGATGAAAATTAAAGGAGGTAGCAAATTACAATTTCATAGCCATCATCATAAGCACTATGTTACTGATAACTAGGTTTTTTCCTTTTAAGAAAGATTGTGGTAAAATATACATAACATAAAATGTACTATTTTAACCATTTTTAAAGGTACCATTCAGTGGCATTACATATGTTCGTACATTGTACAACCATCACCACCATCTGTCTTCAGAACTCTTTCATCGTCCCATACTGAATGTCTGTACTTTTTAAATGATAGTTCTCCATTCTCCCTCCAGCCCCTAGTACCAACTGGTCCAACTTTTTGTCTCTATGTATCTGACTATTCTAGGTATACCATATAAGTGAAATCATACAATTTGTCCTTTTGAGTCTAGCTTATTTCACTGAGTATGTCTTTAAGTTTCATTCATGTTGTAGCATGTGCCAGAATTTCCTTCCTTTATTTTAAGGCTATTACTTCATTGCATGTATATACCACATTTCATTAATTCATTTATCCATTCAATGGACATTTGAGTCGTTTCCACCTTTTGGCTGTTGCAAGTACATTGCTAGGAACAGGGGTACAAATATCTTTTTTCCTACTCTCAATTCTTTGGGAGTATATACCCAGAAGTGGAATTGCTTGATTGCGTGGGAATTCTAGGTTTAATTTTCTGAGGAATTGCTGTAACACTTTCCACAGCAACTGCACAATTTCACTATTCCAACTATCAAGGTACAAGAGTTCCACTTTCTCCACATCCTCACCAACGTTTGTCTTCTGTTTTGTTTGTTAGTTGTTGCTAATAGCCATCCTCATGGCTGTGAAGTGGTGTCTCACTGTGGTTTTGACTTGCACTTCTTCACTGACTAATCATGAGCATCTTTTCGTGGCTTTTGGCCATTTGTTTATCTTCTTTGGAGAATTGTCTGTTCAAGTTCTTTGCCCCTGTTTTAATCGGGTTGTTTGGTTTTTGTTCTTGTTGAGTTGTAGATATTGGATATTGACCTCTTATCAGATATGTAATTTCCAAATACTTTCCCCCATCCTATGAGTTTTTTACTCTTAATATTGTCCTACAATGCACAAAAATTTTCAATTTTAAGTCCAATTTGTCTATTTTTTCTTTTGTTGTCTGTACCTTTGGTGTCATATCTAGGAAATCATTGCCAAATCCAGTGTCACAAGGCTTTTCCTCTGTGCTTTCTTCTGAGAGTTTTATAGTTTTAGCTTTTATTTCTTTGATCCAGTTAATTTTTGTATATGGCATTAGGTAAGGGCACAACTTCATTCTTTCATTCTTTTGAATGTGGATGGATATCCAGTTTTGCTAGCACCGTTTGTTGAAAAGAGTGTCCTTTCCCCATTGAATAATCTTGAACCTTGTTGAAAATCATTTGACCATATACACAAGGGTTTGTGTCTGGGCTCTATTCCATTGGTCTATCCGTCTGTCTTTATGCAGTACCACACTGTTTTGACTACTGTAACTTTCTGGCTATATTTATTTGAATCTATTACTGAAGTTTCTATTCTGTCTTGATTACTGAGGGGTTTTTTTAAGTTTATTTATTTATGTAATCTCTACACCCAACGTGGGGCTTGAACGCACAAAATCAAGAGTCTTTTTCTCTTCTGACTGAACCAGAGACAGGCACCCCTGAATTTTTATAAGTTTGAAATTAGCAAGTCTTGAAATAATGAGATCTCCAATTTTGCTTACTCTTTTCAAAAATATTTAGGATTAAAAAAATGTTTAGGATATTCTAGTCCTTATTTTTCCATAAAGATTTTAGAATCACTTTATCAATATCCAAAAATGCTGTGCTTGGATTTTGATTAGGATCAGGTTAAAACTATAGATAAATTTAGGAAGAATTGACAGCTTAATATTGAGTCTTCTAATCAATGAACAGCAGTATTTATTTATCCACTTATTTAAGTCCTTAATATTTTCTTTCATCAGTGCATAGTGTTTAGCATGCATAATCCTCCACATGTTTTGTTAGATTTATACCTAAGTATTTCACATTTTTGGTGCCATTATAAATCATTCTGTTTTTTTATTTTAATTTCCAATTTATTTCCCAATATACAGAAATGAAATTGATTTCTGTGTGTTAACCTTATATCCTGCAACCTTGCTAAACTCATTTATTCTAAGAGGGCTTTTTTAAGATTTTTTTATTTTTCAGTAATCTCCACACCCAACATAGGGCTCAAACTCACAATCCTGAGACCAAGAGTTGCATGCTCCACCAACAAAGCCAGCCAGGCACCCCTATTCTAAGAAATCTTTGTAGATAGTTTGGGATTTTCTATATAGTAATGTCACCTATGAGAAGAGCTCATTTTATTCCTTTCTAATCTGTATGCCTTATATTTCTTTTCCTTTTATTATTACACTGGCTAGGACTTCCTGTATGGTGTTGAATAGAGTGGTGAAAATGGACATCGTTGCTTTGTTCTGATCTTAGTGGGAGAAGCATTCAGTATTTTACCATTAGATATAGTGTTAGTTGTAATTTTTTGTAGATTCCCTTTATCAGTTTGAGGAAATCCCTTCTAGTGTGCTAAGAATTTTTATGAATGAATGTTGAATTTTGTCAAATGCTTTTTTGGTATCAATTGATATGATCATGTGGTTTTAATATGGTAGATTACATTAATTAATTTTAAATGGTGAACCAGCCTTGCATCCTTAAAATAAATCTCATTGTACATGATATGTTATCTTTTTTGTGCATTGCTAGATTCAATGTGCAAATATTTTATTGAGTATTTTTGTTTCTGTATTTGTTCATGATAGATATTGGTCTATAGTTTTCTTGCACTGTCCTTGTCTGGTGTTAGAATAATGCTGGCTGCATAAAATGAGTAGGAAAGTGTTTTCTCCTCTTTTATTTTCTGGAAGTGATTGTTTTAGAAATGGTATTGGTATTTATCCTTAAATATTTGTTAGAATTCACTGCTGAAATAATCTGAGCCTGGAGTTTTTAATGTCTGTATTCAATTTCTTTAATAGATATAAGAATATTCAGATTATATATTTCATCTTGAGTGAGTTTTGGTACTTTGTGTCTTTCAAGGAATTAGTCCATTTCATCTAAGTTGCAAAATTTATAGGCATAGAGTTGTTCATAGTATTTGCTTATCCTCCTAATAACAGCAGTAGGTTATGTAGTAATACCATTTCTACTATTGGTAATGTGTCTTTTTTCTCCTTTTTTCTTGATCAGTCTGACTAAAGGTTTATCAATCTTAGTGATTTTCACAAAGAATACACTTTTTTGTTTCATTGAGTCCCTATTTATCTTTTCAATTGCATTAATTTCTGTACTTATTTTTATAAGTTTTGGGTTTATTTTGTTCTTTGTTTCCTAATTTATTTAAGTAGAAGCTTAGATTATTGATTTGAAATCTTCTCATCTTCATCTAATCCTACAACTTGCCCTCTAAATACTGCTCTAGCTGCATCCTACAAATTTTAATATGTTGCATTTTCATTTTCAGTTCAAAATAAAAGGATAAAAGAAAACTATATTCACAAAAATTCGGCAACTTAGAACAAATATTTGAACCAATTCCTCAAAAACCACAAATTACCAAAATTCACCCAAGATGAATAAGCAACCTATATAATACCATAACTATTAAAGATATTGAATTTGTAGTTAAAATCTTCTGAAGACAAATTTTTCAGGCTGAGATCACTTCATTGGTGAATTCTCCCAAATATTTAAAGAAGAATAATACCAACAGTAAATTATCTCTCTTAGAAAATAGGAGGGAGGGGCACTTGGGTGGCTCAGTCGTTGAGCGTCTGCCTTCGGTTCAGGTCATGATCCCAGGGTTCTGGGATCGAGCCCCGCATCGGGCTCCCTGCTCAGCGGGAGGCCTGCTTCTCCCTCTCCCACTCCCCCAGCTTGTGCTGCCTCTCTCGCTGTGTCTCTCTCTGTCAAATAAATAAATACAATCTTTAAAAAAAAAAAAAGAAAAGAAAATAGGAGGGAGCACTTGCCAACTCATTTTATAAGGCCAACATTACTGTTATCAAAACCAGACAAGAATAGTACAAGAAAACTATAAGAAAAAAAACATGATCATATCAATTGATACAGAAAAGATATTTGACAAAGGTTAACAAACAGTTACGATTAAGAAAAAGCAATAAAGCAAATTATAGATCATACCATACTTATTAATAAAGGAAAAAAATGCTTTCCCCCTAAAATTGGGTATTAGGCAAGGTGTCCACTCTCACCACCCATTTTCAACATCTTACTGGAAATCCTAGTCAGTACAATAAGGCAAGACAAAATAATTAAAATGCATATGGATTGGAAAAGATAAAATTGTTCCTAAGCACAGATGACATGATCCCAAGGAATCTACAAAAATACTTCCTGAACTAATAAGCAATTTCAGTAAGGTTACAGTACACAATGTCAACAACAAAAGTCACTCATATCTCTATTTTTGGCAATGAACAATTGGAAACTGAAATTTAAAAATAAAATTCAATTTAAAATAGCTCCTCTCAAAATGCAACTCTTAGTTATAAATCTAACAAAACATGCTGAAAACTACAAAATGCTGATAAAAAAGAAAACTAAGTGAAAGACACCATGTTCATTGATTGGAAAGTTCAACATAGAAATAATTTCCATTTCAGTCAAAATTCCAACAGGATCTTTTCAGGTAGACAAGCTGATTCTAAAACTTATATAGAAAGGCAAAGGAACTAGAATAACCAAAGAATTTTGAAAAAGAATAAAGTTGATGGAATTATACCAACTGACTTTACAACTTACTATAAACCTACTATAATCAAGACTCTGGTATTGGCCAAGGGATAAACACATAAATTAATGGAATAGAAAGAAGAGTCCAGAAATAGACCCACACAAAGATGGCCATTTATTTTTTAGAAAGGTGAAAAGACCATTCAATGGAAAATTCAGTAGTCTTTCCAACAAATGGTTTAGGAACAATTGAACATTTGGGGCAAGAAAATAAACATCTACCTAAACCTCACAACTTGTACAAAAATTTACCACAAATGGGTCATAGATAAAAATCTATGAAACTTTTAGAAGAAAATCTTCATGTCCTGAGGTTAGGCAATGTTCTTAGACATGACACCGAAGCACAATCTATAAAAGAATAAAGTGACAATTTGAGCTTCATCAAAATTGAAAAATTTTGTTTATGAGAATGCAAAAGAGAAACAGACTGGGAAAAAAATATTTGCAAATCACTTCTATCTAGAATATGTAAAGAACTCTCATAACACTAAGAAAAAAAATTTTTTTGAAAGTGGATAGAAGACTTGAACAGATATTTCACCAAAGAGGATGTGTGGTGGCAAATAAGGACATGAAAAGATGTTCAACATCATTAATCATTAGGAAAATACAAATTAAAACCATGATAAGTAAAAACCTGTAAAAGAGAAAATAGACTAACAATAGATAAAATGAACAAACCAAAAGCTGTTTCTTTGTGAAGATCAATAAAATTGATAAGCTCCCTAGCCAGACTGATCAAGGAAAAGAGATGACATAAATTTCCGATGTATAAATGAAAGAGAGGATAGATCCTATGGGTGTCAAAAAGGTAAGAATGTTATGAGCAAAATTATGGCAATAATTTAGATAATCTACATGAAATAAGGAAATGGTATAGAATAGTGGTTCTCCAATGGTGATGTGTCGTCACATATGTTGCTATTAGTTAAGAAGCTTTGCACAAGTGACATGTTTCCAATGATGGTTAAAATAATCTATGAGTAACTTTTCAAAAATAAATTGGGATGGATTCACAGTCAATCCTATAACATTATGAAATTACATTTAGTAATTTATGTACATACAGCACTGGGAAGGATGGGAAGCCGTAGTCTATCTTACTCATGTAACTGCTACTACTTGGGAGAGTGTCCCACACGTGAACATCCTTCTGTCATGGATGGTGGCAATATTTGAATATCTCCCAACTATGGAGGTATCATACACAAATTAGTAAATCATGTCAGGGATAGAACCGACTTTTGAAATGTTGTTGGTTGTTTTGGAGGAAGGTCTTACTGAGTTTTGAAAGGAGTAGCATATTTCTAATGGCAAAGCTTAAGGGTTCTTTTTTTATTATTATTATTATGTTACGTTAATCACCATACATTACATCATTAGTTTTTGATGTAGCGTTCCATGATTCATTGTTTGCATATAACACTCAGTGCTCCATGCAGAACGTGCCCTGCGCTCTTTAATATCCATCACCAGGCTAACCCATCCCCCCACACCCCTCCCCTCCAGAACCCTCAGTTTGTTTTTCAGAGTCCATAGTCTCTCATGGTTCGTCTCCCCCTCCAATTCCCCCCCCTTCATTCTTCCCCTCCTGCTATCTTCTTCTTCTTCTTCTTTTTTTTAACATATAATGTATTATTTGTTTCAGAGGTACAGGTCTGTGATTCAAAAAGTCTTACACAATTCACAGCGCTCACCACAGCACATACCCTCCCCAATGTCTATCACCCAGCAATCCCATCCCTCCCACCCCCCACCACTCCAGCAACCCTCAGTTTGTTTCCTGAGATTAAGAATTCCTCATATCAGTGAGATCATATGATACATGTCTTTTTCTGATTGACTTATTTCACTCAGCTTAATAACCTCCAGTTATATCTAGAAAAAAACTAGAAATAAAACCATAAATGCTGTATACTTAGTTGAAAGAAAGAAAATTGACTAAAAAACAGAAGTACATTGAGAGAAAGAAAAATTATTTCTTTTTTTTTTTAAGATTTTATTTATTTATTTGACAGAGACACAGCGAGAGAGGGAACACAAGCAGGGGGAGTGGGAGAGGGAGAAGCAGGCTTCCCGCTGAGCAGGGAGCCCGATGTGGGGCTCGATCCCAGGGCCCTGGGATCATGACCTGAGCCAAAGGCAGACGCTTAATGACTGAGCCACCCAGGTGCCCCAAGAAAAATTATTTCTTGTCAAAATATTCCCTTTGAAGATGCATGGCACACAACTTTTAAAAATGATTTAAAAACAAGCCATAATGAGAGGGGCACCTGGGTGGCTCAGTTGGTTGGGCATCTGATTTTGGCTCAGATCATGATCCCAGTCGGGCTCTGCACTCATCGGGGAGTCTGTTTCTCGTTCTGCCCCTACCCCTCCCCCGCTCATGCTCTATCTCTCTCTCTCTCTCAAATAAATAAATAAAATCTTAAAAAAAAAAAAAAAGCCATGATAAGATATCACTACTCATCTACTAGAATGGCTAAAACAAAAAATACTGGTGGGTTACCTGGCTGGCTCAGTCAATGGAGCATGTGACTCTTGATCGCAGGGCTGTGAATTTGAGCCCCACGTGTGGCATAGAGTTTACTTAAAATTTTATTTTATTCTTTTCTTAAAGATTTTATTTATTTGATGGGGGCCGGGGGGAGGGAGAGAGAGAGAACAAGCAGGGGGAGAGGGAGAAGCAGGCTTCCCGCGGAGCAGGGAGCCCCATGCGGGACTCAATCCCAGGACCCTGGGATCATGACCTGAGCCGAAGGCAGACGCTTAACGGACTGAGCCACCCCGACGCCCTAGTTTATTTAAAATTTTTAAAAATATTTTTAAAAAATACCGGCTCTCAAGTAAATAAAATATTTTTTAAAAATACTGGCAATAACAATTACTGGCAAAGATACAGAACAACTGGATCTTTGTACATCCATGTTCCTAGCAGCATTATTCACAGTGTCAAAATGTGGAAGCAACCCTCCTATATCAATGAATGAATGGATCAGTAGAATGTGGTATACACACACAATGGAATATTATTGCTGCTGGGTTATGCAAAATGGTACGGTCACCATGGAAAACCCTTTAGCAATTGCTTTGAAAGTAAACATGCACCTACGTTATGACCCAGCAATCCCTCTCCTGTGTATTTATCTTAGAGTAATTGAAACTTACATTTCACAAAAAGCTGTATAGCAGTTCTATTCATAACTGCAAGAAACTGAAAACCACCCTAATGTCCCTCAAGAGTTGAATGAATAAACAATACTGTGGTGTTCAATGCAATACTACTCAGTATTAAAAAGAATGAACAATTGATACAGGCAACCACTTCCATGACTATGAAAGGCATTATGCTAAGCAGAAAAAGAAAGATACAGAAGGTTACATATTGGATGTTACCATTTACATGACATTCTAGAAAAGGTAGTAAGATAAGGAGAAGAGATCAGAAGTTTCCCAAAGTTAGTGTTGGAGGGAGGATGGGACTCTGAGGTCGTAGCACAGAGTTTTTTGAAGGGACAGAACTGGTCTATAGTGTGATTCTTGTGGTAGTTATGCAAAACTATATATGTATTAAAATTCATAGAATTCTGAAATTTTTAAAAGTAAACTTTCCTGTATGCTAAACATTTTTTTGTAAAGATTTTATTTTTAAGTAATCTCTACACCCACGGTGGGGCTCGAGCCTACAACTCCGAGATCAAGAGTTGCACGCTCCACCGACTGAGCCACCCAGGTGCCCCCCAATTTTTTTTTCCAAAACAAGGAGGAGGTAGACTTGTCTCTCTTGATTTAGTTATACAATTTAAAATATCAAGTTATTTATTTACACAAGGTTGCAGATGTACACTTACGGATTTTGGAAGTACATACAGTAAAGTGGGAATTTTAGTATTCTTTATAAATTTCTCTATTTGAATTTAACTTTCTTTACCATGTCTTTTTTTAAGTTGTGGTAAAATATACATAACATAAATTGTACCACTTCAACCATTGTTATGTGGACGGTTCAGTGGCATTAAATACATTCCCACTGTTGTGCAGTCATCACCACTATCTGTCTCCAGAACTTTTTCATCATCCCAAACTGAATGTCTGTACTCACTAAACAGTAATTCCCCAGTCCCCCTCCCTGCAGCCCCTGGTAACCACTGTCCTACTTTCTGTCTCTACGTAGTTAACTATTTTAGATATACCATATGAAGGGAAATCATGTAATATTGGTCCTCTTGAGTCTGGCTTATTTCACTTAGTATAGTGTCTTTAAGGTTCATCCGTGTTGCAGAGTATGTCAGAATTCCCTTCCTTTTTAAGGCTGAATAATATTCCATTGTGTGTGTATACCACATTCTACTGATCCATTCATTCATTGATATAAGAGGGTTGCTTCCACATTTTGACACTGTGAATAATGCTGCTAGGAACATGGGTGTACAAATAACTGTTTGGGTCTCTGCCTCACTTCTTTTCACATATACCCAGAAGTGGAATTTTTGAATCATATCATTAGATGTTCAATATTTTGAAGAGCTGTCATACCTTTTTCTGCAACAACAGCACCATTTTAAATCCCCACTGCCATGGGTTTTTTTTTTTTTTAAGCCAAGAGTAAAGATATTTGCACTTGGGCAGAATTATGTAATTAAATAAATTATTTCTTATGTTTGGTTTAAATGTAAAATTTTATGATTCTGTTACACCTAATTTAATGGTAAGATTTGTGAACTGATTTATAAAATTAAGCATCATTTGTAAAGTTGTCTCTGGGAGAAAATACCTTCATAGATGCCCTATGTTGGCTTAAAAAGTTGTTTATATTATACGTGGGGATGCCAATACTGGGAATATCTAGAATGTATTTAAATCAGTGCAGTAAGCCCTGTTTAATGGAACCAGTCTGCCACCTTGTGGAATGTTAATGAAACTTACATTTTACAAATTGCGAGGACGACTATAATTTAGAAATGATGCTACCTATATTCAACTACTGGGTTTTTTTCCCCTGTGTCATTTGAAAGAACCAGTTTTATTTAACATATCTGTGCAAGATCTATGTGAAAATAACTTAAAATGCTGCTAATGGACACAAATATTTGAATAAACTTAAAGGAGGAAAGCACACACACGACATGAGTTGTGGGGTCACAGGAAAAGATTCAAATCATTCTTCATCATATAAAAAATTATATATTGCAAAATTTCTCACTCATGAGAAAAAATACAACTCAAAAATATAATTGTCTACAACATGATGAACCATAATGAAAACATTATGCAAACTGAAATGAGCCAGACACAAAAGGACACATATCCTTTTTTTTACTGTATGGTGTTACCATAAAAAAATAAGCTCTCTACTTCCACTTTATCATAGCTGAAAACACTTGGCAAATGGGAAGGGGTTATGAAGTAAAAATGATAGCATTTATCAAAGTCTGTTATAGGCTTATACATAATTCTCTGAATCCTTATGACAAGTCTGCAATATAGACCTGCTGAGTTACAAGTCACAGATGAAGAAGATGAAGTTCGGTTAAATTCATTGGTTTGATGAAAGTCTCAGTGCTACTTAATGCCACAGACTTAAACTCCTATTAGTCTCTAAAGCTGAAGAATTTGGGAGTTTCAGGATGGGCACCCCTATCTTAAAAGAGATTTCCCAATCTGATATCCAATGTGTTTTTTCTCCATTTCCTTTGAAACATGTGATTCCATTATTAGAGATGAGGCACACATCCTGAGCTCCATGAAGTTGGCTGGTTGTGGACTTTTTTTTTCTTCAGTTCAGTGGATGTACATGGTGCTGGATAGGGAGGAATGAAATAGCAAGGTAATTGCCTGCCAAACAGGCTGAGCTTGCTGGGCTGCACCATAAAATGCCAGGCTTTGAACAAAGGAGAACCAGCCTAGTATTTTAGGACTTGCCTAGAACATACTCTAATAGTTCTAGAGAAACATTGCCAAACAAGCATGTTCATAAATGTCAGACCAATGTAGCGATGGATCTGAAAACCATTCGTTCAACAAATATTTATTGAGCTCTTGCTATGACCAGATGATGTTCAACACAGTATTTTGTTAATTAGAAAAACAGATGAAAATCCCCACCCTAATAAAACTTTTATTCTAGTAAGAATAGACAGACAATAAGATAAATAGGCAATGTATATATAGTGTATTAGAAAGTGATATTTTGGGGCACCTGGCTGGCTCATTCAGTGGAGCATGTGACTCTTGATCTCAGGGTCGTGAGTTCAGGCCCCATGTTGGGTGTAGAGCTTACTTTATTTTTTTTTTTTTTAATTCTTTTTTTTTTTTTTTAAGATTTTGTTTATTTATTTGACAGAGAGAGACACAGCGAGAGAGGGAACACAAGCAGGGAGAGTGGGAGAGGGAGAAGCAGGCTTCCCGCTGGGCAGGGAGCCTGATGCGGGGCTTGATCCCAGGACCCTGGGATCATGACCTGAGCCGAAGGCAGACGCTTAACCGACTGAGCCACCCAGGTGCCCCTAGAGCTTACTTTAAAAAAAAAAAAAAGTGATATTTTACCCCCCAAAAAAGGGTGGGATAATGGAATCAGATATTCTCATGAAAAGAAAAGTCCCCAGGAAGATATTGCTAATCTAAGAGTCAATTCTCATCCTCATCTTGGTCTATTAGCAACATTTGACATTTGATCATTCCCTCTTTCAAATGCATTATTCAGGGTTTCTAGGATTCCACACTACCAGTTTCCTACTCTCTCAATGGCTATTCCTTTGGATATATTTAGCTTATTTCTTCTCCATTTCCCAACTTCTAAATACTGGTGTGCCCTGAGTTCGGTCTTCACCTTCTCTCACTGGGTTATAACAAGTGCGTGGTCTCCCTGCTTGCCCCCACCCCTCACCCAGCCTCTCCTCAACAACAGCAGGTAGAGTGGGGTGGTTTTTTCTTTTTTTTTTTTCATTAAAACGTAAGTAAGATCGTGTCATTTTTCTGCTCAACATTTTCCAGCAATTTTCCATCTCGGAGTAAAAGCCGAAGTCCCTGCAATGGTCTACAAGGCGCTGTATGCTCGTTCTTCCCTCCTTGGACCTCGGCTTACTCTCTGCCTCCTATTACGCTGCTCTCTGATCACTGCCTCCAGCCACAGGAGTTCTTGCTGTTTTTTGAGCCACACCAGGCACGCTCCTGTCCTAGGGCCTCTATATTTGCTATTCCCTCTGCTGGGAACACTCTGAGATAGCTGCCTGACTCATTCATGCTTCCTTTCCTTCAGATCTCAAAATATCATCTTATTAAGGCTTTCCCTGGCTGAGCAATTTAAAAATTCTAACATAAATAAATAAATAAACAATACAAATTTATATTTATATTTATTTAAATTTATTATTTATTGTGATATCTTTGTGTTTATTTGAATAATTAATGTATTAATTAATTAGTTAATTAATTAAAATTCTAACACACACTACCACCACCACCCCCAACCAATTACTTTTGCTCATGGCACTTACCCCAGCATGCCGTGTATTTACACTTACATACATGGTTCATTCTTTACCTCCATGTGAGCTCTATGAGGGGCAGAGGTTTTTCGTCTGTTTCATTCATTGCTGTATTCCCAATGCCTGGCTCATATTAGGTGTTCCGTCTGTCAATGTTCTGCAGTCAAAGACCAGGAGGAACACGCCAGTAGTTCAAGTTAGGTTTTTGGCTGTTGCAATGAGGGAGATTGTACACTAGGGGGAACCATGGAGCGGTTCAGTTAAGGGATGTTAAGAAGGACTTAACACATTCAGATTTTTATTAGGTGATTTTGGGGGATGGTTTCAAGGAAGTGAGGCTCTTCTCTTGTTCAAGTATGTGTACTTTTGAATGATTTAATGAATGAATATAATGGTGGTCTTCATATACCTGAAGGGCTGTCATTTGAAACTGACTGAAATTAGGCTCATTTTAAAAGATTTCAGAGGGCAGAGTTGGGACAATACATAAAGTAACAGAGTGAGCAAGGTTTCACTCACCATAAGAATTTTAACAAAATGAGCCCCTCTGCAGGAAGATGAATCCCAATAATTTGACTTCTCGACAGAGGCTGGAGGAATAATGGATTAGGATATTGTAGAAGTAACTAAGGCACTGAACAGAAGCCTGGACCTAATGGCCTCAGATTTTTGTGAGGTTCTGTGAAGATCTGCCAGAGCTCATGTGGCCTCGCAGCTTTCTTCCTATGACATTCCCAGGAAGAATCCAACACTGGCAGGGCGCCTGGGTGACACGGTCGGTTAAGTGTCTGAGTCTTGGTTTCGGCTTAGGTCATGATCTCAGTGTAGTGAGATTGAGCCCTGGTGATGGGCTCCGCGCTCAATGCACAGTCTGCTTGAAATTCTCTCTCTCCCTCTCCTTCTACCTCCCCCTCCACTCTCTCTCTCTCTCTAATATAAATAAATAAATCTTAAAAAAAAAAAAAGAATCAGACCCTGGCTACCCTAAGATGAAAAAGAAGCTCTCTATGTTCTTTAGGATTTCACAGTTTAGAAGTGAAGACATATATGAAAACAAACATAGGCAATGTAGTTCTTAAGGGCAGTTCTGAAGAAGTTGTTCTCACTGGGGGCAAAGTTGCCCCCATGGGACTTTTGGCCATGTATGGAAACATTTTTGGTTGTCACAAAGGGGAGGGGGTGCTACTTGTATCTAGAAGGAGAGGCCATGGATGCTGCTAAGCATCCTATAATGTACAGGACAGCCCCCACATCAAAAGATTATCTGTCTCAAAATATCCATAGTGCCAGCGTTGAGAAACCCTGTTGTAGAGGGAGGGGCAAAGAGTCATAGACACACAGGAGGGGGAATGGGTCTTGCTAGCTCTAGGAGACATGGAGAAAGGCTTTACAGAGGAGATAATATCTGAGCTGGGTTTTGAGGGAAGAATAGGAATTCCTTGGTAAAGAAATAAGTTATTTTAGAGGAACAGTCTAAAATATTTATTGATATATTATTATATCAATAAATATATTTATATATATTATTATGAAATAATCTAATGTCTGGAATTTGCTGCAAAATAATTCAGTGTATGTGTGGTGGGGGAAGGGTATGAGAAAGGGTAGAAGTTTGGCCAGGAGTTCATAATTGTTGAAACTGTTGATGGGTACATGGAGGTTCATTATATTTCTCTCTTAATTTTTGCATATTCCTGAAATTTTGTATAATAAAAATTCAAATCAAGTTTTTTTCTTTTCTTATGGTAAAATATACATTATATAAAATTCACCATTTTAAAAAATATTTTATTTATTTATTTAGAGAGAGAGTGCTTGTACAAGGGGGGGGTGCAGAGGGAGAGAGAGAATCTCAAGCTGACTCTGCACTGAGCATGGAGCCAGACTCAGGGGTAGGGGGCTCAATCCCATGACCCTGGGATCATGACCTGAGCCAAAATCAAGAGTCAGATGCTTAACTGACTGAGCCACCCAGGCGCCCCATAAAATTTACCATTTTAACCATTTCTTAGGGTATAATTCAGTGGCGTCATGTATATTTACAATATTATGCAACTATCACCACTATTTCCTGAGCTTTTTAATCATCCCAAACAGAAATTCTGTACCCATTAGACAGTAACTCCCCATTCCTTCCTCTGCCCAGCCCCTGGTAACTTCTATTCTTTTTGTCTCTATGGATTTGCCTACTCTAGGTGCCTACTATAAGTGGAATCAGACAGTATTTGTCCTTTTGCATCTGGCTTATTTCACTTAGCATAGGGTTTCCAAAGTTCACCTGTGTTGTAACATGTATCAGGATTTAATTTCTTTTTATTGGTGAACAATATCCCATTGTATGTATATACTGCCTTTTGTTTGTACATTCACCTGTTGATTCAATTTTTAAAAGGAAGTTCTTTATTGGGGAAAAGGCAGGCAGTTGCAGGAAGGATATTGTTTGCATGTTTAAATGGATAGTGGAAAATGGAATTGCATAGGGTTTGGGAAATAAATTTGGCACTGCTAGAGGCTCAAGAACATAGGGAAGCTGTGAGCAATGGAGCTTCTGGGAATAGTGGACTCAGTTAATCTGAACTTTGTACACGTACTAAGGATATGATCTTTTTCTTATTGGCAAGGGAAACCAGTGGAGGTCCTTCTCTGGCCCCAATCAAATATATTTCTTCTTTTTCTCGATCCATGCTTGTGGTCAAAAACTCAACCCATACTGAAATATACACATTGTAAAGAAGAAATTACCTGTTTTCTTACCCATAGAGCTAACCATTAATTCACAGTTTGATGTATATCCTATATTAGAGCTCACCAGCTGAAAGACCATAAGAACTACCTGAAGTTAAAGTTGGGGGGAGGGGGGTTGGTAACTTTTTCTTTTTCCTTTTTTTTTTTTTTAAAGTAATCTCTACACCCAACATGGGGCTCACGCTCAGGACCCCGAGATCAAGAGTGGTGTGCTCTCCCAACTAAGCCAGCCAGACACCCGCTAAATTTAGGTTTATTTAATTTGCTGCAGCAAGAAAGAACACTCATCAGAGAAACTGTGGGTGTGTCTTTAGGAAAGAATTGGGAAGGGCTTATTAGAAGGTTTGAGCTTGTGTTGGCTGATTCTGTGGTGGTTTTAGGGAAAGTGGGGGTGCTGTCAGGAAGCAGGGGCAATTTGGTGAGTGGGTAGATCTTTGGTAATTTTTATCTACAATACCAAAGGATTAAGGTGGGGTTAGAGCTATCAGTGGTAAAGGACCTGTAATCAGTTATGTTCGTTATAAGAGGAAGATGTTAGCAATTTCTGTGGTTTCAAAGTGGCCTCCACTCTGCTTTGTTCCACTAAAGTTACAGAATGGCTTTGTCTGATTATTATTTATATCCTGTGAGGGTAGCTGATGATTGGTTAGGAACACTACAGCCTAGCTATCCACTTGCAGGGTTATCTTTTTCCTTTCTCACTTCCCCATTTTAGCAGGGGGCAGATGAAGTCAGCCTGCAGGATATATTGTTCTCTGAAGTTCAGATCCATTGTCAAGATTCCATTCATTGGAAGGTTGTTTGGAGAACATCATCTGTTGTTGAACCCAAGTCAGTATTTCACGTTCCTTTTGTTGGAAGATGAGCTGTTGAATCATCTGAAGAGACAATGACTGTATGGCAGTATTTACACGTACAAGAAAATCAGCCAAAGTACCTGATCTCCTAATTTATTTGTTTCCTGGAATAGTTTAGTAATACTAAAGATTTCAGAGAAGTCTGTAGGGATCTAAGTATAGTAGACGCTGAACAAGGCGGGGCTTAAGGGTGCCAAACTCCCTGCACAGTCAAAAATCCACGTATAACTTTTGACTCCCCCAAAACTTAACTACTAATAGCTTACTATTGACTGAGCTTAACCAACAACATAAACATTTGATTAACACATATTTTGTATGTTATATGTATTATATATTGTATTCTTACAATAAAGTAAGCTAGAGAAAAGAAAATGTTATTACAAAAATCATAAGGAAGGGTCACCTGGGTGGTGCAGTCGGTTAAGTATCTGCCTTTGGCTCAGGTCATGATCCCAGAGTCCTGGGATCAAGCCCCACGGCTCCTTGCTCAGCGGAGAGCCTGCTTCTCCCTCTCCCTCTGCCTGCAGCTCCCCCTGCTTGTGCGCGCTCTCTCTCTCTGTTAAATGAATAAATAAAATCTTAAAAAAAAAAAAAGAAAATTGTAAGGAAGAGAAAATACATTTACAGTACTGTACTGTAAAAAATCCAAGCATAAGTGGACCGATGCAGTTCAAACCCATGTTGCTAAAGGGTCAGCCGTACATTTTTCTTTCTTTTTTTTTATTAACATAAAATGTATTATTTGTTTCAGGGGTACATTTTTCTTTTAAGATAGTACATATTGCACCTTGAGAGTCTAATATATCTGGAGCTGCTCTATTTTGATCATTGCCTATCCAAGTTTATGAACTTTTGAGAGGGGTTCTAAGACTTTAGTAGCTTACCATTACTTTTGCTGCTATTTCCTTACCTTACCATGTAAGATCCCCTCCCCCCCAACACACACACACACTTTTTGGTGGAGACAGGATTGTCCCTTCCTAGTATGACATGAAAGGGATTATAGACTTTTGAATATTTTGCCTGTTGTGGTGTAAGCTTGTTAGTGGGGCACCTGGCCGGCTTAGTCAGTAGAGCATGCTATTCTTGATCTTGGGGTCGTGAGTTCAAGCCCCATGTTGGGGGTAGAGATTACTTAAAAAAAAAAAAAAAAAAAAAAAGAATGTTAGTAATTGAAGCTAATTAACCAGGAAATCAACTGAATTTTTACAAGGAAAGACACTGGTGGGAACTCAAAGGTGGCCTTTGAGGTGGCCCTCAAAGGAAAGTGGATACAAACATAGCAGCTGGTTTTATTATATGTTTTAGCTAAATCATAAAAAATCACACTAGGTATTAGACTCAATACCAATGACTAGAGATGAAAAGAACTGGGGTGCCTGGGTGGCTCAGTCAGTTAAGTGTCCAATTCTTGATTTCAGTTCAGGTCATGATCTCAGGGTCATGAGATCCAGCCATGCATCAGGCTCTTTGCTGGCCATGGAGCCTCCTTAAGACTCTCTCTCTCCCTCTGCCTCTCCTCCCGTTCGTTTGTGTAATAATTGCCATATTAACAATGCAAGCCTTTCAATCCATGAACAAGGTATATCTATCCACTTATTTAGGTCTTCTTCGATTTCTTTCAATAATATTTTGTAGTTTTCAGTATATACTTGAAAATCTCCTTGGTTACATTTATTCCAAAGTATTTTATTATTTTTCATATTATTGTAAATGGGGTTGTTTTACTAATTTCATTTTCAAATTGTTCATTGCTAGTACGTAGAACTACAACTGATTTTTGTGTATTTATCTGGTATCCTGTTATTTTGCTGAATTAATTTATTAGCTCTAGTGCTTTTGTGAATTCCTTAGGATTTCTTTTTTGAGGATTTTTTAATGTATAAGATCATGTCTTCTGCAAATAGAGATAATTTTACCTCCTCCTTTCCAATTTGGATACCTTGTATTTCTTTTTATTACCTAATTTCTATGGCTAGAACTTCCAGTATAATGTTGAATAGAAGTGGCAAAAATATATATGCTTGTCTTGTTCCTGATCTTAGGAGGAAAGCTTTCAGTTTTAAATCATTGAATATAATGTTAGCTATGGGCCTTCCCATACACTTTTTTTAAAAAAATATTTTATTTATTTATTTGACAGAGAGAGCACAAGCAGGGGGAGTGGCAGGCAGAGGGACAAGGAGAAGCAGGCTTTCTGCCGAACAGGGAGCCCAATGTGGGGCTCGATCCCAGGACCCTGGGATCATGACCTGAGCTGAAGGCAGACACTTAACCAACCGAGCCACCCAGGCACCTTCCCATACACTTAATATGTTCAAAAAGTTTCCTTTTATTCCTACTTTGGTGAGTGGTGTTTTTTTTTATCATGAAATGGTGCTGGATTTTTTTTCATCATTTGAAATGATCATGTGTTTTTTCCTTCATTCTATTAATATGGCATATAATATTGATTGAATTTTGTGTTTGAACCACCCTTGCATTCTTGAGATAAATCCCACTTGGTCATGATGCATAATCCTCTTAATAGGATGCTGGATTGGGTTTGCTAGTATTTTGCTCAGGATTTTTGCATCCATATTCATAAACAATATTGGCCTATAGTCTCTTCTTGCAATAGGCTTTTTTTAAGTTGAAGGAGCACATCTCTTTGTTACTTAGTGGTTATTCCAGGAAAGCCAAAGATAGTTATGGAAAAAATGCATTATTCTGAATTTGAGACCTGTATTTGGAAAGACAAAATCAAGAAGTATAGTCAGAGGCTATTATGAAAATAAATCATAATTATCTAAGGGCAAGGGTGCCAGGGTGGCTCAGTGGGTTAAGCATCTACCTTCGACTCCAGCCATGATCTCAGGGTTCTGGGATTGAGTCCTGCCTTGGGCTCCCTGCTCAGCAGGGAGTCTGCTTCTCCCTCTCCCTCTACCCCTCCCCCTGGCTCATGCAATCTCTCTCTCTCTTTCTCAAATAAACAAATAAAATCTTTTTAAAAAATTATCTAAGGGCATATGCAGTTACAACCAATATTTTGAAAACACAGCAATAATTAACAATGTCAATAAATATAGATCTAACCGTTCCATGTGGAAAGCTGTGTTACACACAAGTACAGAATACTGTGTAAGTCCATAGCAGGAGCAGACAAATCAGACTGAGAACTAAAACAAACAGAAGCGTTGGTGCTTTGGCTGAGTCACTGAGAGCAAAATCTAGCTGGGGAGAGAATATATAAACTATATAATTATAAATAACACAGATTAGTAGTGTAAGGCATTCAAATCAGTAAATGATACAGGAAGAAACTTTTTACATACATTGGACTGGTTGGGAAAGAAAAGAAGGTGGAATTTATGGTGGTCTTTAAATTTCAGGTAGAATTGAGGTAGAGAAGAAGGGTGTGTGAAGAACTGGAATCTTAGGTGAAATTTAGCAATTTTGGTGGCTGCAGGGTTCACGGAAGGGAATAGTGTTGAAGATACATTGAGGTCTCAGAAGACAGATAAGTTAAACTCTAAGTTCAGGCTAAAAACTAGACTAAACAGTTTGGAAAAACAAAAGGATGTACAATAGGGAAAGAAGCATGAAGAGATAGGAATAGATATTGGAGTGAAAGGAAGAGAGAGGAGAGTTATTTCACCTCTTGAGATATCCTCTGAACCTCATAGTAACATTAAAAATTGGAATGATAAACTATAATTATAATCAAACAAAAAAACATATTTGCTGCCTACTTGGTGCAAAGTTCTTGAACAGTGCTTCTCAAAAGGTAAGAATTCCTGTGGTTTTTTATTTATCTTTCTTGAAGTTTATATTAATATTTGGAATGTGACAGTATCTACCTTTCTGCTTCCTTAGTGAACTCATAGTACTATGTTAAAATGTATGGATTTGTCATACATCATAAGTCATTTGTCACATGTCAAAATGTTGGATTTTTTTTAAAGATCATTTATTTATTTATTTATTAGAAAGAGAGAGAGAGAGAGGGAGCAGAATGGGGGGGTGGGGGGTGGGGCAGAGGGAGAAGCCGCCTCCCCAGCAAGCAGAGAGCCCTAGGCGGGGCTTGATCCCAGCACAGGATCATGACCTGAGCCAAAGGCAGACGCTTAACCAGATGAGCCAGGCACCCAAAATGCTGGATTAATTAGGAGATTTCTGAAATTAATTTTTAATTATATAAGAAATACATGAACCCATTCTTGTAAAAAATAAAAACAATATAAACACAGGTTAAGGGCTCCAATTCTGATCCTGTCTTTTGACACCACTATTAAAGTAGTGTGTATTCTTCCAAACTTTTTGCCATGCCATTTACATACTTATGAATTCATATACAATATATACTTTTATTTTTTTAAAGATTTTATTTATTTATTTAGAGAGAGAAAGAGAGAGCATGAGCAGGGGGAGGGGGAGAGGCAGAGGGAGAGGGAGAAAAAGAATCCCAAGCCGACTCCTCACTAAGCAGGGAGCCCAGTGGGGTGGCTCGATCCCACAACCCTGAGATCAGGACCTGAGCCGAAATTAAAAGTCTGAGGCTCAACCGACTGAGCCACCCAGGTGCCCCACAATATATACTTCCATAAAACGAATGTTATACTGTATTTTTCACTCTGAAACTTAAAAAAACCCTCCAATCCACCACTGGATTTATTAATCTTTTAAACTGCTACATATATTCTATAATATGCAGTATCACAATTAATCTTGCCATTTACCTTCTGTGAATGTCCCAACTCTTAGGGTTAGTGAGCCAGACCGAACAGCTAGCATACAGCTTCTTGTGCAAACATGCTGCTGCTTCCCTAGCACTGATGGCAATTAGCCAAATTGCAGGGTCATAGGGAAGGTGCAATTTTAAATGTAATATATCACGCCAAATAGTCTTCCAAATTGGCTGTACCAATTTACACGCCAATGTAGAGATTTTTTTTTTTTAGCCAGTGTAGAGATTTTTAATCACTCCTTTTTCAGCAGATAGTTTTACCCTAGAAGGCGTCCAGGCTGGGCAAACCGCACCCCTCCCCTGGCCAAAACCCCGGCGGCACGCCCCCGTGTGCCTCCCGTGCGCCAGTTTCGGCCCCGTCCTTTCGCTCCGAGGTCCTGCCGCTTGGCCTCGCCTCTTCCGAGGGCGGGGCGTGGATGGGCCCTGACGTCACTGCCGGCCAGACGCCATCTTGCTGGTTTGCGGCCGGTCTTGGATGTGGCGGCAGCGGTGGTGAAGGCGTGGGGAAGGGTGGGGTGAGGGGGCGAGGCCGCGGCGCGGGCGGCTAAACTCTCCTCCCCTTAGCCCCACCGCGTGGGACGGCGTGAACGCGGTATCGGAGGGATGTCAGCCTTCTCTGAGGCGGCGCTGGAGAAGAAGCTGTCGGAGTTGAGCAACTCGCAGCAGAGCGTGCAGACCTTGTCCCTGTGGCTCATCCACCACCGCAAGCACTCGCGGCCCATCGTCACCGTGTGGGAGCGGGAGCTGCGTAAAGGTGAGTCGCCCCGCCACCCGGCCTGTTCCCTGGTGCCGCCGGGCCCCCCTCCCTGCCAGCCCCATTCCCCCAGCGACCCCAGCTCCTTGCTGCCCGGCACCGCCCTGCCCGGCGCCCCCGGCTCCCTGGCGTCGGTGGTCCACGGGCTAGGAGGAGCGGCATCCACCGCGCTTCCCGCAGAATCTGCGCTTAGTAGGTATTATTGCATAGGGAATGAAGGATTAAAAACAACAACAAAAACAAAAATAAAAAACCCTTCCGATTTAACACAGAGGCAGTAGTCAGGGGCTCAGGACTCTGTCCCTGATTAGGGCCAGGAATTCAGGCAGTCAGGTATTTTTTTACATTCTGTAGATCATAATGGAGGATAGGGGTGGAAAAGGGAAGTGGAAAGGAAAAAAAAAAAAGATTGGTGTGGGCATGGGAGTTAATTCCATCATTTCTATAATACATCAACTCAATCTTGTAAAATTAATAGCGGAATCAGAGTTTTGGAATTGGGGAATCTAAAATTGCATCCATGCATGGTGCAGTGGAAGAACCCTGAATTTGTAGATTTTAGAGGACTAGGATTCGGCGAATTTATTAATGTCTGGATTGCAGTTGCCTCACCTCAAAATGAAGTTCGATTGAGTGATCTAAAGTCCTTTCTTGCTGAGTGATTATATGCTTCTAGGGCAGCGTGCTTGTTTTGCAAAACATTAGCGCTGCTGTAAATGAAGTTAACTTTTAAGAGCAGTATGTGCTCTCACTAAAATATTCAGAATCATTTCACTTCTGCAGAGCAACTGTATCTGTCAGAACTGATTGTATGTTAGTGTGACTAAAAATAAAAAAAATTTCATTTGCTTGGAGTCTGGGTTTGCACCTTAATTCTTCAATTCATTGGGGAGAGAGAATGGGCACTTGTAGTTATTGTTTCAGACATCCTGATGTATCGATATGATGGTTATTTATTAAGGGTTTTAACAACTGTTATTAATCAAAATAGATGCTTGTTTACTGACCCATATGAAATCTCTATGATGTATTAATATGAGAGCTAAAATGTGGCGTTGGCTATAGGGAATGGAGAGCTGTGCTGGTGTATTTGCTTGTGGTTAATCTTAGGAGAAATTGACTTAGAGTCCTGTTTTTCAGTTCATGTATAAAGTGTATGTGTATTGGCACTCAAGGAGGAATTCATCTTCTGTGAGTGGTCAGAAAGGTTTGAGAAACCTAGGTATAAAGGTCTGGAAAATAGCTGTGAACTTTGAAGAGGCAGAAATTGTCTTTGCTCCTCCTCTACTTTACTAGATTTCGAAATAAGCAAAAGGCTTATACTTTGGGGTGGAGGGAATTTTAGAAACACATAGAATCAATAAAGGATTGGTACCCAGACTATCTTAAGCACTACTACAAATCAATAGAAAAATAGCAATGCTGTTAAAGGTATTTCACATGAGAGAAAACCTGAAAGGCCAATAAATGATACTTAATAATCAGGAAAAAATAAACCAATGAGGTACCACTTTATACCCTTCAGTTTGCAAAAGTAAAAAAGTATGACAATACCAAGAATCAGTGAGGGTGAGGAGAAAAATGGAACACTCTTACTTAGTGACCTCTAATGAAGTTGAAGGTACATAGTCTTTGACCTAGCAGTTCTCCTTCTAGGAATGTATCCTAGAAACTAGTACCTGTGCTCAAGAAATTATATTTATTGCACCTTCTTAGCAACAAAATTAGAAACCGTTTAAACATCTCATTAGTTGGGAGTATGGACAAATATATTGTAATATTCATAGAATATAATACTGACCAACAGTTGTCATGAAACAACATGACTGAATTAAAAAACAACAAACAAGCAAAATGTTGAGCTAAGAAAGCAAGGTGCCATTTGGTAAAGTTTGAAAACAGGCAAAAACAATATTCTATTTTCACAGATACCTGTAGTTACAGTTAAAATATGCATAGTGATGATTAACATCATATTGCAAGATAGTGGTTACCATAAGGGAGAGAGGAAGTGAAAATGGATCTGTGTTATCTTATATTTCATACATTTTTGAAAAATTTGATACACGTGGGAAAATGATAAGATGTGCTATTTACTGGGTTTGGGGATATTTCCATACATTTAAGTGCTTCATAATTAGAAAAAATTAAAGGCATATAAATAGATGTTTTAGGAGGAGCGTGGTGTTGGGTGATGATGGTGATGGTGGAAGTAGTGGTGGTTATGATCATGCTGCTGCTGCTGCAGTTTTGTTTGGTCTTTGATTATCTGCCAAAAGTTTCTTTTCCTTGACATAACTGTACCTTTGTAGGGCACAGTCTTTGTGTCCCCCCATCCCCACCTCTGCAGTTTTGCTCCTCAACTTTAGGATCCTGTGTTACCTGTAGCATAATGATAATGAGAATAATTTACTGAATATCAGGGATTGTTTTAGCCATCTTATGTGATATCATGAATCCTCACATTATCTCTGCAAAATAAGTGTTTATAAAACAAATTGATCAAACTTGAAATAAGGAAGTAGATGAATAAAATCAGTTGAACATTTTATATTAAGCTTGGTATTCTTTAGTTTCTTGAAATGTTTAAAGAAGACAAAAATGTGACACTAGTAGGAAAAATTAGTGTTCGAAATATAAGAATGAGTAGGTAAAATGATAATGTCACACATGGTAACCATTCAGTTTTGAAGATTTCTTTCTTGTTCTGCCTTCCTTGTTTTTGCCTCCTTTAAAGAAAGAGAATTTCTGGAGTGGGGATAAGAAAAAGAGAATTTCTGTTTAGAGGGATATACCCCAAGGCCTTTATGAAGACTAAAGTAGCTATAATTTCCCTGAGAAATGCAATAGAGTGTAACCAAAAACGTGAGGATTTTGTTGTTTTGTAACAGCTTTAAAAAAAAAATTTTTTTTTTTTAAGATTTTATTTATTTGAGAGAGAGAGAGAGAGAGATCAGGAGCAGGGGGGAAAGGGTAGAGGGAGAAGCAGACTCCCGCTGAGCAGGGAGCCCTATGTGGGCCTCGATCCCAGGACCCTGGGATCATGACCTGACCTGAAGGCAGATGCTTAACCAGCTGCGCCACCTAGGCACCCTGTAACAGCTTTATTGAGATATAATTAACATATCACACAATCCACTTATTTAAAGTATACAGTTCATTGGTTTTTAGTGTTGTGAGTCTGCCACCACAATTTTAGAATGTTTTCATCACCCAAAAAGAAACTGCCTTTTAGCCATCATCCCACAACCCCATCCACCTTCCCCAGCCCTAGACAACCATTAATTTACTTTGTCTCTATAGATTTGCCTATTCTTAGCATTTCATTAAATGGAAGCATGCAGTATGACATCTTTTGTGATTGACTTCCTTTGGTTAGCATGTTTTCCAGGCTCATCCATGTTGTAGCATTTATCAGTACTTCATTCCTTTTTTTTTTTTTTTTTTTTTTAAGATTTATTTATTTTAGAGAGAGAGTGTGGTTGGGAGGGTCAGAGGGAGAGAGAGAGAGACAGTCTTAAGCAGACTCCCAGCTGAGTGTGGAGCCCGATACCGGGCTGGATCTCATGACCTTGAGATCACAACCTGAGCCAAGACCAGGAATCTGACGCTTACCAGACTGTGCTACTCAGGCGCCCCAGTACTTCATTCCTTTTTATGGCCAAACAATAATCCATTATATGAATTTTTTTATTCATCAGTTGATAGACATTTGGGTTGTTTCCATGTTTTGCTATTATGAATAGTAGTGCTATGAACATTTGTGTACAAGTTTTTGTGTGGCTGTGTTTTCATATTTTTTGGAAATATACCTATGGGTAGAATTGCTAGGTCATATAGGAACTCTGTGTTTAACCTTTTGAAGAACTGCCAGACTGTTTTCCACAGTGACTATCATACATTCCTACGAGCAGTGTATGAGGATCCAATTTTTCTACATCTCTGCCAAGACTTGTATTATCTGTCTTTTAGATTATAGCCACCCTATTGGGTATAAATTGGTGTATGATTGTGAATTTTATTTGCATTTCCCTGTTAGCTAAGAATGTTGAGCACATTTTCATGTGCTTATTGGCCATTTGTATGTTGTCTTTGGAGAAATGTATGTTCAGATCCCCCCCCCTTTTTTTTTATTTTTTTTATTTTTTTAAAGATTTTTTATTTATTTATTTGAGAGAGAGAGAATGAGAGAGAGCAAGCACATGAGGGGGGGAGGGTCAGAGGGAGAAGCAGACTCCCTGCCGAGCAGAGAGCCCGATGCGGGACTCGATCCAGGGACTCCAGGATCATGACCTGAGCCGAAGGCAGTCGCTTAACCAACTGAGCCACCCAGGCGCCCCCCCCCCCTTTTTTAAAGTAGGCTCCACACCCAGCCTGAAGCCCAGTGCAGAGCTTGAACTCACCATCCTGACATCAAGACCTGAGCTGGGATCAAGAGTTGGACACTTAACCGACTTAGCTACCTGGGCGCCCTGATCCTTACCCATTTTCAAATTGGGTTGTCTTTTTATTAATTGAGTTATAAGTGTTCTTTATTCTGGATATGAGTCCCTTATCAGATCCATAACTTGCAAATGTTTTCTCTCATTCAGTGGTTGTTTCTTCACTCTCTTACCTACTGTCTTTTGAATGCAGTTATTTTAATCTCTGACTCAAGTTTGGGGCTGAATTATAAAACTATTAACATACATCACTTATTAAGTTATATTTTACATTCATTGCTATGGAAATAATGACCATGAACATACCAGAATTTACAAAACAACACTGATATTTGGGCTCTTTTCTACACACAAACACAACAAAATTGGGCTCAGTTGGTTAAGCGTTTGACTCTTGGTTTTGGCTGAGGTCATGATCTTGCCATCATGGGATAGAACCCCACATTGGGCTCTGCCCTCAGTGCCGAGTCTGCTTCAGCTTCTCTCTCCCTCTTTTTTTTTTTTAAGATTTTATTTATTTATTTGACAGAGGGAGAGAAAGCACAAGGAGGCAGAGCAGCAGGCAGAGGGAGAGGGAGAAGCAGGCTCTCCACTGAGGAGGGAGCCAGACGTGGGGCTCGATCCCAGGCCCTGGGATCATGACCTGAGCTGAAGGCAGCTGCTTAACCAACTGAGCCACCCAGGCGCCCCTTCTCTCTCCCTCTTATTCTTGCTTACTCACTCACTCTCTTTCTAAAAATAAATAAAATCTTTTTTTTTTAAGATTTTATTTATTTGACAGGGAGACAGCACACAAACAGGGGGAGCAGCAGAGGGAGAGGGAGAAGTAGGCTCCCCGCTGAGCAGGGAGCCCGATGCGGGGCTCCATCCCAGGACCCTGGGATCATGACCTGAGCTCAAGGCAGCCACTTAATGGACTGAGCCACCCAGGTGCACCAAAACAAAAACATTTATTTTTTATTTATTTTTATTTATTTATTTGAGAGAGAGGATGAGAGAGAGAGAGCGCACATGAGAGGGGGGAGGGTCAGAGGGAGAAACAGACTTCCCACCGAGCAGGGAGCCTGATGCAGGACTCGATCCTGGGATTCCAGGATCATGACCCGAGCTGAAGGCAGCCGCCCAACCAACTGAGCCACCCAGGCGCCCCCCAAAATGAAAACATTTAAAGTATTTACTTAATAATTACTTATTTTAAAACTACAGTGCTAAATTGATTTCATGTTAATATAAAGTAACATAATGAAAGATAACTATTTCCTAAAAATATTAGGGAAAGGAGTGACTTACATTTTTGCAAATTTTCATGTCTGTCTTAATTGAAGCCAGCTAGATTCTCATGTCTGCCTTTGCATTTAGTCTTGCTGTATTTTATATCACACGACTTCTGGAATACACCACTCTACACCTGTGAGAGAACTAGAATGAAAAAGGCAAATAGTGTAAAAAAATAAAAGGCAAATCATGTCTTGGTATTATTGTGAAAATAGTTCTGACTTCATGGACTCTATGAAAATGTCTGGAGGACCCCCAGGGATCCACAAACCAGACACTGAGAACTAGACCATTTCCTCTAAATTGGTAGTTAGATCAAACGTCTAGGGGCGCCTGAGTGGCTCAGTTGGTTAAGCGTCTGCCTTCGGCTCAGGTCATGATTCCAGCGTCCTGGGATCAAGCCCCGCTTCCCGCTCAGTGGGGAGCCTGCTTCTCCCTCTCCCTCTGCCTACCTGTCTGCCTACCTGTGATCTCCCTATCTCTCTCTGTCAGATAGATAGATAGATGATAGATAGATAGATAGATAGATAGATAGATAGATAGATAGATAGAAAGAAGGAAAGAAGGAAAGAAAAAATAGAAAGAAAGAAAAGAAAAGAAAGAGAGAGTCTGGGATACATTGCATTACCTAAAGCAGACATTGCTTTGCCTTAAGCAGACATATTCTCTCCAAGATATTAATTCCTGTCCTACTCAATGTGAACTTTAACTTAATTTATGAAATTTCCCTTTGTCTTGTAATTTTTTTAGGTTCTCTTTCCTATGACATAAGCTTTTAAAAAAAATTGTTCATGGGCACCTGGGTGGCTCAGATGGTTAAGCGTCTGCCTTCGTCTCAGGTCATGATCCCAGGGTCCTGGGATTGAGTCCCACATCCGGCTCCCTGCTCAGCAGAGAGCCTGCTTCTCCCTCTCCCTCTGCACCTCCCCCTGCTCATGCTCTCTCTCTCTCTGTCTCAAATGAATTAAAAAAAAAAAAATTGTTCATGTGATATTTTTGCTGTCACAAAATTTTAAGCAAATTACCCTTAAATTTCTTTCTTTCTTTTTTTTTTTTTAATATTTATTCATGAGAGACAGAGAGGCAGAGGGAGAGGCAGGCTCCCCGAGGAGCAGGGAGCCTGATGCGGGACTCTGGGATCATCACCTGAGTTGAAGGCAGACGCTTAACCGCCTGAGCCACCCAGGAGCCCTACCCTTAAATTTCTAATAAAAATAAAAGTGTGCTTCTAGATTAAACAAACATAGTATGATAATCCATAATTTTAAAGGTGTGTTTTGGATAAAATGAATTTTTGAGTTGAAATGTATCAGTAAGTTAATTCTATTGGTTTCCTTTTTCCTCAAATACTTATTAAGGGATCTCCTTAATAAGTTGCTAGACCAAGGATGATTCAGCAGATAAGAGACACATAGCTGTCTTCATGGAACTTACATACCAGTCAGGGAAATGGACTGTACTAAATTAGTACCTGAACAGTGATACAAAGAAGAAATATAACTGGGAAGCTAGTCTAATTTAGGCAACCAGGGAAAGCTTCTTTGATTTGAGATTTAAGATATGAATAGAATTTGCCAGGAGTTTACAAAATATATAGACAATTTTTACTGTTGCTTTAGTCATTTAAATGTGGGTTTATGTAGAACAAATGTTACTTGACATTGTAACTATAACATTTCAATTCATGATTCCTTTTTGGAACTAGGCAGGATAATAAACATTTTAGATAAATTTTTAATGTTCTATGTCTACAAAGAACTTTAAGTGATTTAAGATATTTTAAATCTTTTTGTTTGTAAAATGCATTAAAAGGATTATAATGATTATTTAGTCACCTTGCTGTGATCTAGGTTTTTTGGGCATTTTTTGTTCTGTAGCATAACTTGACTGCTATCAGGCACCTATTAGTCTTACTCTTCTTTTTATAGCTTTTCCCTAGTCCCTTCTCTAATAACTGAGAAATTAAGTAAAAACTTTACTGCACTTATGTTAATTGCTTGGACTTCCCAGGTATATTAAAAAATACACAGCTGTATCTTAGTAATAAATGCCCATAAAGTAAAATTCAAAAGGGAAAAAAGTTATAAAGAGAGTAAGACTCCTTCCCATTATTCTTCCCTACCTTACCTACACATTTTCCCCACCTAGAATCAATTTGTTAATTTTTATATTCTTCCAGAATTTTCTATGTATAGTCATATATATGTTATAATTTCATTTCTCTTGCTTGGACAGATAGTAGAGTATTATATAGACTAACATATAGACTTCTCTGTGCTTTACTTTTTTCCCTTTTGATATATCTTTCAGATTGTTACGTATTTGTGTATATGGTGTTGCCTCATTTAAAAAAATTACAGCAATGGGGTTGCCTGGGTGGCTCTGTTGGTTATGTGTCCGACTCTTGATTTCATTTCAGGTCATAATATCAGGGTCAGAGTTGAGCCCTGCATGGCTCCACACTCTGTTTGAGGGTTCTCCCCCCACCATCTCTCAAATAAATAAATCTTTTTTTAAAAATTACTGCATGTATTCTGTTTTATGGGTGCACCAAAATTTATATAACCATTACTTTATTGATGAACATTTACAATGGATCTTTTAATCTTAAAATTTATAAATATTAATTTATGTTACTAAGTATTCTAGTTTTTTTTCTTAGTCGTTTCAGCTGACTTAAGAGACCATGATAGAAGTGATAGGCATTAGTGTATCACACCATTTTTTAAGTTCATTTTTATCCCCACATATTTGAAATGTCTCTTTTATCATAAATTAAGTTTCTATCTGTATTTGGTATATTTCTAGACTGTCATTCTGTTTCATTGGTGTGTCTGTTTATGTACCACTATCACATTCTTTGGTATGTTTTCATATCTGGTAGGACATCTCCCCACCCCCATCCTTTCTGCCCTGCTCCCTGCAAGTTGGTCTTCCCCCCCACCCCAGTTTTCCTGTGTATTCTTATAAGTTGTATGCCCATCAACAGACTTATAATTATTGTTTTATGCATTTGTCTTTTAAATCATGTAGGAAACAAAGAGTTACAAACCAAAACATAAGTTAATACTGGTTTTTATATTTACTTATGTAGTTACCTTTATTGATGATCTTTCTATGGCTTCTAGTTATTATCTAATGTCCTTTCATTTCAGCCTGCAGGAGTCCCTTTAGGATTTCTTGTAGGACAGGTCTACTAGTGACAAACTCCCTCAGCTTTTATTTAGCTTAAAATGTCTTAATTTCTTCAGTATTGAAGGACAGTTTTGCCAGGTTTCTTGCAGTTTTTTGTTTTGTTTTGTTTTAATATGGCATACCACTTCCTTTTGGCCTCTATAGTTTTTGATCAGAAGTTGGCTTTCAGTCTTATTGAGCTTTCTTTGTGCATGACAGTGAGTCGTTTCTTGCTGCTTTCAAAATTCTTTGTCTTCTGAAAGTTTTTTTATAATATGTCTCAGTGTGGGTCTCTTTGAGTTTATCCTAACTAGAGTTCATTGAGATGCTTGGATTTGTAGATTGATGTCTTTCCTAGATTTGGGGGCATTTTTGGCCATTGTTTCCTCAGATATTCTTTATGCACCTTCCTCTCTTCTGGGATTCCTATAATGTTTATGTTTGTTGTATTGGTGGTGTGCCACAGAGTCCTTTTCTTTATTCTTTTTCTTTCTGCTCTCCAGACTCCATTTCAGTGGTCTTATTTTTAAATTTGCTGAGTCTTCCAACTCTGACATAGTCTGTGGTGTCACCTCCCAAGTACTTTATATGGCTATTTTTATAGCACTTACTGTACAGTATTTTAATGGTTCTGTGTTGAGTTTCTTTCTACCGGAGGACTGAGCCTATTCCTTTGTTGCCTCAGAATCTAGCACAAGGTAGATACTCAGTAAATATGTGTTGAATGAGTTAATGAATGAATGTTGGAAAGTATGTAGCATCTGAGACTTTTAGAGCTGGAAGGAGTATTGCAGAATGTTTTGGTGTTTCTTTTAAAGACAGTGCCTGATTTAGGAACTTCTGACATCTTAAGGCAAATAATGAATTCCAGTTACAGACATTTCCCTTATTGAGAAAGACTTGGAAAATTTCTAGCTTTTTCAGTCTGTCATATTGTTCTGTTCTTCCTATATTTATCAATTCTTAGAGTAGTGTTCTTAAAGTATAGCTGGTGGATCACCAAGATTCTTTTAGGGAGTGTATGAGTCCACAGGGTAAAAATTATTTTCATAATACTTCTAAAACATTTTTCCCCTTTTAACTGTTGACATATGCTGTGATAGTGTAAAAGCCGATGTGAGTGAAAACTGGTAGTACCTAAATATTAATCAAGGCAGTTCCTAAATATTAATCAAGACCACTCTGTACTAAAATTCATTGTGTTTGTCACACCACATTCACAACTAAAAATATATCACATTCCTGACTGCTAATCAAAGCAGTTCACATTACTAATTTGTTATATCTTGATCCTTGAGTGCATATCTGTGTGTGTGTGTGCGTGCGTGTGTGTGTTCACAGTGCACCTTTCTTCATTGTGGTAAAGTATATGTAACATAAAATTTAACATTTTAACCTTTTTTCTTTGTCTTTTTTGTGGTAAGCTATACGTAATATAAATTTACCATTTTAATCATTTTTAAAATGTGCAGTTCAGTGGCATTATGTACTTTCACATTATTTTGCAACTGGGATCACCATCCATCTCCAGACCTCTTTTCATTTTCCCAAACTGAAACTCCATATCCATTAAAAAATAACTCCCCATTCTCTCCTCTCCTGGCCCCTGGCAACCACCCTTCTACCCTCTATGAATTTGACTACTGTAGGTACTTCATATAAGTGAAATAATGTAATTTATTGTGTGTGTGTGTGTGTGTGTGTATGTGTGTGTGTGTGTGACTGGCTTATTTAACTTCGTATGTCTGCAAGGTTCATTCATGTAGCATATGCCAAAATTTCTTATCTTTTTAAAGCTGAATAATATTCCATTTTATATATATACCGCATTTTATTTATTCATCTGTTGATGACATCTGTTGCTTCTGCCTTATGGCTATTGTGTATAATGGTGTTATGAACATGGTTGTGCAAATATCTGTTTGAATAGCTTCTTTATTTCTTTTTAATATGTATCCAGAAGTGGAATTGCTGGGTCATACAATAATTCTATGTTTAATTGTTTGAGGAACCACTATACTGTTTTCCGCAGCAACTGCACCATTTTACATTCCCACTTGCAGTGTACCATGGTTCCAGTTTCTTTTCCTTTTTTTTTTTTAAAGATTTTATTTATTTATTTGTCAGAGAGAGAGAGAGAGAGAGCACAAGCAGGGGAAGCCACAGGCAGAGGGAGAGACAGACTCCCTGCTGAGCAAGGAACCCAGTGCAGGACTTGATTCCAGGACCCCGGGATCATGACCTGAGCCGGAGGCAGACACTTAACGACTGAGCTACTCAGGCGCTCCTGCTTGGGGTTTTAATTTGTATTTCCATAATGACTAGTGATGATTCTGTGTGTGAGGGTTTATTTCTGGGCTATTTTGTTCCTTTGATCTATTTGCCTGTATTTATGCCTGTACAATACTATTCCAGTTAGTGTAGCTTTCTAGTAAGTTTTGCAGTCAGGATGTACAAGTCTTCCAACTTTAATTTCTTTTCTAAGATTCTTTTGGCCATTTGATATCACTTGAGAATCTATATGAGTTTTAGGATGGGTTTTTTTATTTCTGCAAAAATGCCGTGGAGAGTTTAATAGGGTTTCCATTTAATCTGTAGGTCACTTTGAGAGGTATTATCTTATCAGTAGTAAGTCTTCCAACCCGTGGACATGGGATCTATTTGAATTTATTTATGTCTTCTTTCATTTCCTTCAGCAGTGTTTTGTAGTTTTCAGTGTACAAGTCTTAACACCTCCTTGGTTAAATTATTTCTAAGTTACTGTTTTTATCTGATTTATAAATGGAATTGTCTTTAGTTTCCTTTTTGGGTTGTTTATTATAATTAATAGAAACTGAATTTTGAGTGCTGATTTTGATGCTGCAACTTTGCTAAATAGGTTTGTTTTTTGTGGAATCTTTAAGGTTTTCTACAAGTAAAATCATGTCATCTGTGAATAGATTTTTGGAAAACTTGCATGTGTCACCTTGAGCCCAACAACTTCCCAATATTTTTAAACACTTTTCCAGTGAAATCAATAAGGATATATACACATGTGACTTTTGATACTGCCTAATGAAATGTTTCAATAGTTGGAATGTCTGTATAACTGTGAACCAGTATTTTTCAGAAGACCAATGCATGATGTTACAAAATTATGCATGAGTAAAAGATCCATTCAAAGAGCCTGGTAGACAAGGATTTTAATGTCACAGTTTTTAAAGTTGATTGATATGTTTTAGGATTCCGTATTGCAATTTAGCATCTTTTTAAAAAATAGAATTTATTGGGTTTTGTTGTAGTTTCAAAAAGAATATCCACAATTATCTGTGATAGTTATTAAAATACTTGCACTGACTATATCAGGGTGAAGCCTGCTTTTTTTCATTGCTTCCACTGAAACAACATTATCATGGCTTATTTAATAGAGAGCAGATATGAAAATCCAGCTCTGTTCTGTTGAGCTGAAGATTTGCAAAAATGTAAAACACGACTCTTCATTTTTAAGTTTTGGAAATACTTTTTTTTTTTTAAAGATTTTATTTATTTGACAGAGAGAGAGAGACAAGCAGAGAGGGAACACAAGCAGGGGAGTGGGAGAGGGAGAAGCAGGCTTCCCGCAGAGCAGGGAGCCCGAAGAAGGGCTCGATCCCAGGACCCTGGGATCATGACCTGAGCCAAAGGCAGACGCTTAACGACTGAACCACCCAGGCGCCCCTGGAAGTACATTTTTTAAACGTTATGTTAACATCTAATTTTTATTACTACTTTAAAATGAACTAATACATATTTTAAAGTTCTTCTGTTTTAACTTTTAATAAGGTAAGCATTGGTAAATGTAAGCTATGTGAGTAAAATCTCTCTTGTGTTCTCAATAATTTGTAAGAGTATGAAGGGGTCCTGAGAGCAGAAAGTTTGAAAACTGCTCTCAGATTAGTGGAGACCATGAATGTTTTACATTAGTTTTATTTATAATCTTGCCTAATTTAACATAATGTTTTAATTTTTAAAGTTTTAGCTTTCAGATCCTTTTGGGGTGAAATCAAAGAAATTGCTATTAATGTCTGTAAATAAGTATGTAAATACCATATGAAGTTTCTTCCAGTTACCTTCTTATGGGCAGTGCTTGTGTAGTGATTCTTTAGCCCTGAAACTAGAGGTATTAATGTGAAATTATAAAGAATACTGTATATTTTTAGATAATTGTAGATTCACATTCATTTGTAAGAAATAATACATCCTGTTTAGCCTTTGCCAGCTTTCCCCAGTGGTAACATCATGCAGAACTAGTTTTTGTAATTTCCAAAAAAATAGATATTGAATAAAAAGCCCAGCACAGTTGTGATACTGACATTATTATAGTCAAGATAAAGAACATTTCCATCACCACAGGCAATTTTTTTGTTACCCTTTTATTGCTATATTCACTTCACTCCCAGCACACCCCCTACTTATCCTCGGTTTATCCAATTTTCTATTTTGAATTATGCTTTTTTTACAAAAAGATTATTTGAAAGAGAGAGAAAGTGTGCATGCATATGAGCCGGGGGGTGGGAGGTCAGAGGGAGAGGGAGAGAAACAGACTCCCTGCTAAGTGTGGAGCCCAGTGCTGGGCTCTATCCCATGACCCCGAGGTCACTACCTGAGCCGAAATCAAGAGTCTGGCACTTAACTGACTGAATTCCCAGGTGCCCCTGCATTATGCTTTTGATGTCATTTAAGAACCTTGCTTAACCCTGGATTTTGTGGGGTTTTTTTTCCCCTATGTTTTGTTCTAAAATGTTTATATAATTTGCCTAAGTCCATGATATGTTTCGAGTCAATTTTTGTATAAGGTATGAAATTTAGGTCAAGGTTTGGTTTTTGCATGTAGATGTTCAGAATCTCCAGCACTTTGTTCAAAGGCTGTCTTTCTTTCATTGAATTGCTTTTGCACTTTTGTTTAAATTTTTTTTTTTTAAGATTTTATTTATTTATTTGACAGAGAGAGACACAGCAAGAGAGGGAACATAAGCAGGGGGAGTGGGAGAGGGAGAAGCAGTCCTCCTGCCGAGCAGGGAGCCCGATGTGGGGCTCGATCCCAGAGTCCTGGGATCGTGACCTGAGCCGAAGGCAGACGCCTAATGACAAGCCACCCAGGCGCCCCTGCACTTTTGTTTAAATTGACTTGGACTTCTTTGTGTGACTCTATTTCTGGGTTCTCTATTCTGTTGATCCATGTGTCTTTCCTTCCACCAATGAATACCATACATAGTCTTTTTTTTTTTTTTTTAGATTTTATTTATTTATTTGACAGAGAGAGAGAGGGAGAGAGCACAAGCAAGGGGAGCAGCAGAGGGAGAGGGAGAAGCATGCTCCTGCTGAGCAGGGAGCCTGATGTGGGGCTCAATCCCAGGATCCTGAGATCATGACCGGAGCCGAAGGTAGATGCTTAACCAACTGAGCCACCCAGGCACCCCACCATACATAGTCTTGATTACTGCAACTGTGTATCTTGAAATTGAATAAACTGGTTCCTTTTATATTTTTTAAAATTGTTTTAGCTATTCTAGTTCCTTTGCTCTTCTATACAGACTTTAGAATAATCTCGTCTATATTAATAAAAGTTATTTGATGGGATTTTGATAAGGGTTCTTTAATGCTATATGTCAGTTTAGGGAGAATTGACATCTTTATTACTTTGAGTCTTCCAGTCCGTAAACATGGCACATCTTTCCATTTCCTTAGATCTTCTTTGATGTTTATAATCAACATTATGTAGTCCTATATGTGTTTTGTTTTTGCACTTGAGCAGTTTAGCTATTTTGAGCAATTTAAAATGGTATTGTATTTTTAATTTCACTGTCCACATGCTCATTGCTTATATATTCAAATACAAGTGATTTGTAAGTATTTATCTTGTTTTCTGTGACCTTGCTAAACATACTTATTAGTTGTAGGAGTTTTTTGGTAGGTTTCCTTGGGATTTTTCTGTGAAGACAGTCATGTCATCTGCAAATGGGTACACTTTTATTTCTTCATCTTTGACCTTTGTGTTTTTCTTTTTCTTACCTTATTGAACTTGCTGGCATTTCAAGCACTGTGTTGAATAAGAATGACGAGAGTGGACATCCTTGTCTTTTTCCTTATTGGGAAAGCAGTCAGTCTTTCACCGTTAGAATGTTAGCTGTAGTTTTATTTTTAGATTCTGTATGAAGTTGAGGAAGTTCGTCTCTCTTCCTGGTTTTTGAGAGATTTTAAAATAAAATGTCTGAATTTTGTCAAATTCTTTTTTGCATCAGTTGATCATGTGATTTTTCTCTTTAGCCTCTTAATATGCTGTATTATTGATCAGTTTTCAGATCTTGAGCCGGATGTACCTCCCTACCATAAACCCCACTTGTTTGTGATTGTGAATTCTTTTTACATATTGCTGAATTCTATTTGCTAATATTTTGTTAAGGATATTTACATCTGTATGTATGAGGACTTTTGCTCCACTTTGTGTGTGTTTGTGCATCTTATTTTGAAATTAGAGTAGCAGGGCGCCTGGGTGGCTCAGATGGTTAAGCGTCTGCCTTCGGCTCAGGTCATGATCCCAGGGTCCTAGGATCGAGTCCTGCATCGGGCTCCCTGCTAGGCGGGGAGCCTGCTTCTCCCTCTGCCTCTGCCTCTCTCTCTCTCTCTCTCTCTGACTCTCATGAATAAATAAATAAAACATTAAAAAAAAAAAAAAAAAAAAGAAATTAGAGTAGCACTGACTTCATAAGGTGAATTGGGGTGTGTTCCCCTATTTCCTGGAAGAACTTGTGTAGAATTTTTTTAAATTCTTTAAATGTTTGGTAGAATTATTTGGCAGAAACCATCTGGATCTGGAGATTTCTTTTTTGGGAACTTAAAAATTACATATTCAATTTTCTTAAATGTCACAGGACTATTTAGATTTTCTGTATCATACATTGGGTGAGTTGCTGCAGTTTGTATTTTTTTGAGGCAGTGTAGTCCATTTCACCTAAGTTGTCAAATTTATGTGTCCGGGGTTGTTCATTGTATGCTCTTTGTGTCCTTATTGTCCTTTTGATGTCTATACTGATATTTTTGATACTGAAAATATGTGTTTTCCCTTTTTTCCCTTGTCATTCTTGGTAGAAGTTCGTCAGTTCTATCTATATTTTCAAAGAAACAGCTCTTTGATGCTCAACATTACTAATCATTAGGAAAATGCAAATCAAAACCACAATGAGGTATCGCCTTCCACCTGTTAGGATGGCCATCATCAAAAAGATAAGAGGTAACAAATGCTGGAGAGGATGTAGAGGAAAGGGAACTCTTGTTGGTGGGATTATAAACTGATACAATTACTATGGAAAACAGTGTAGAGGATCCTCAAAAAATTAAAAATAGAGCTCACATATGATACAACAGTTCCACGTCTGGGATGTATCCAAAAGAAATGAAAATGCTAACTTGAGAAGGTATCTGCACCCCCATGTTAATATCAGTATTATTTACAGTCTCCAGGACATGGAAACTACCTAAGTATTCATTCTCAGATGAATGGGTAAAGAAATTACTGTACATATACACACTGGAATATTATTCAGCCATAAAAAATGAGGAAATGCTGTCATTTGTGACATGGGTGGACTGGAGGGCATTATACTAAGTGAAATAAGTCAGAGAAAGACAAGTACTGTATGATCTTATTTATATGCCAAATCTTAAAAAAAAAAAAAAAAAGCCCTAGAAGCAGAAACTCAGCAAAAAGACATCAAACGTGTGGTTACCAGAGGAGGGAGGGGGGTTTGGAAGAAGGGGTCAAAAGGTACAAACTTCCGTTTACAAGGTAAATAGGTACTAGGGCTGTAATGTACAACATGGTGACTAGTTTATCTTGCTATATTATATAAACGAAAGTCGTTAAGAGTAAATCCTAAGAGTTCTCATCATAAGGAGAAAAAAACTTTTTTTGCGTCTGTATGAGATGATGGATGTTAAACTTATTGCAGTAAGCATTTCAAAGTGTATGTAAGTCAGACCATTATGCTGCACACCTTAAACTTGATGTACAATGATGTATGTCAATTAAATCTCAGTAAAACTTGGGGAGAAAACAGCTTTTGTTTCACTGATTTTTTTTTTCCTCTACTTTTGTTTTAGTTTCATTAACTTCTGCTTTTATTATTTCCTCTTTCTGTTTTCTTTGGTTAATTTTGCTCTTATTCTAGGTTTTTGAGGTGGGAGTTTAGATTATTGATTTGGGACTTGTTCATCTTTTCTATTATATGCATTTAGTGCTGAAAGTTTCTCATCCCTGCTTCAGTTTTATTCCACAAATTTTGATAGGTTGTATTTTCAGTATATTTGCGTATGCTAGTTGAAGCATTCTTATGATGGCTGCCTTAAAATTTTTGTAAGAGAATTCTGATATCTCTGTCTCTGCAGTGTCAGCATCTATTTATAGTCTTTTTTCATTCAGTTTGAGATCCCTTTGGTTCTTGGTATAATGAGTGATATTTGCTTAATCCATATTTTGTGTGAGTGTTATGTTTGAGAATCTGGACTTTATTTAATACTGTTTTATCTGGATTTCTCTGATACTACCCCATCAGGGAAGGGAGGTACTCTTTGTTACTGTTGAGTGCAAATGGGAGTTTGGCAGACATCACAAAGTGGGGGTTAGGAATATGGTCTTAGGACCGCTGGGCCATTGTGGAAGTCCTAGCTCTCCACTAGGCCTTCTGTGACACCATCCCAGGGGGCAGTGCCTTCTTACTGCTGGGTGGGAATGGAAGTCCAGGCTTCCCTACCTTTGCCTTCTCTGACACCACTCTTGAGAGGTGTTGGGCTCCACATCACAGCCTGGCTTCTCATTTAGCCTTTGTTTAGTGTGGGTGTGGGTGGGGTACAGTTTTTTGTGCTGTTTTATCTTTTTTTTTTTTTCCCTGTGGTATTTGGCTGGAGTAGATTGGTTATTGTCTAAAAGTTTTCTATCTTTCTAGGTTTCCCTTTTCCTGGTCATTTGGCTAGAATGGAAAGGTTTGTGTTGGAACTTTTTATGTCGGCACCTGTTAGGATTTCTGGGTTGCTGACTTTTTCAACTCCCAATCTAAGATAAAGGCAAAAAGAAAACTCCAAGAACTCACCTTGTACTATTCTTTGGGTCCCAAGGTCCCTAGCCTGTCTGCCTTTGCTTCTTTTCTTATGTTTGTTTTATTTATAATGCCCAGGATTTGTAGTTGTACTTCGCAGGAGAAATAGGTAAAACGACATCTCCATCTTCCTGGAAACACAAGTTCCCTACAAACTGGTCTTTATATTGGAACTGGGACACATCATTTGGAACTCTGAGACTAGTATTTTTACTAGGGTTTTCTTGTCTTAGATATTATAAGATACTTTCTGATTTGCATGTTGTATTAGTATTTTAACAAACTTATTTTAATATAACTATGCTAAACACTTTTAGTTTTTATTGCTTTAAAATACACACTTGTTATAAAATTTAAAACAGCACAGTAATATGTTAAATTCCTAAGTAAAAATTCATTGCAAAAAGGCCAGTTATTCCCAGATTAATTTGTAAATTCAGGGCAGTCCAAAAGAAATTTGTTCTTTTACAGGAAATTTAAAGCTAAATCTAGAGGTCATTGGGAAAAGTAAATGTGGAGGAAGAGCAAGGCAATTTTTAATTTTTGTCTTGTAAATTTTGACAATTTTTTTAAAAGATTTTTATTTGACAGAGAGAGAGAACAAGCAAGGGTAGTGGCAGGGAGAGGGAGAGGGAGAAGTAGGCTCCCCGCTGAGCAGGGAGCCCAGTGTGGGGCTCCATCCCAGGACCCTGAGATCATGACCTGAGCCAAAGGCAGACGCTTAACCAACTGAGCCACCCAGGTGCCCCTATAGTCATTCTTTTTGATGCTCTTTTGCCAGTGGCAGCCTCTTAGAGGGTCACTCGTGTCCTTTGGATACAACCCCTGTAATTTTTAAAGAGCTTTCTTGCTTTCTATCATGACAAGTTATGCCAGGTTATGCCAGGCTCATTTTATACATTTCCTGCTTTTATTGGCAAAATGTGTAGGGACCACAGTATGGGTCCTGGGATTGCTGATTGATTTTAGTGCATTTCTTTGAATGCATTTTATTACTTTAATAATTATTTCATTGGTAAATGGAGATAATAACTTACCTTGTAGGGTTGTTTTGAAGATTAAATTAGATACACAATAAACTTTCAGAGCAGTGCCTAGTTATAAGAAAATAGTATGTATTTTTTTAATTCAAGTATAATTAGCATATAGTATTATTAGTTTTGGGTGTACAGTATAATTCAGCAATTCTACACAATTCTCAGTGCTCATTGTGGTAAGTGTACTTTTAAACCTCTTTATCTATTTCACCTACCCTCCCACCCACCTCTCCCCAGCAATCATCAGTTTGTTCTCTGTATTTAAGAGTCTGATTTTGTCTCTTTTTTCCCTTTATTTTGTTTCTTAAATTCCATATGAGTGAAATTATATGGTATTTGTCTTTGACTGACTAATTTAGGATTATACCCACTAGGTCCATCTGTGTTGTTGCAAATGGCAAGATTTATTCTTCTTTATGGCTGATTAATACTCCACAGTATATCCATCTTTATCCATCAGTGGACACTTGGGTTGCTCCCATATCTTGGCAATTATTTTTTTATTTTTTAAAGATTTTATTTATTTATTTGACAGAGACACAGCGAGAGAGGGAACACAAGCAAGGGGAATGGGAGAGGAAGGAGAAGCAGGTTTCCTGCGGAGCAGGGAGCCTGATGCAGGGCTTGATCCCAGGACCCTAGGATCATGACCTGAGCCGAAGGCAGATGCTTAACAACTGACTGAGCCACCCAGGTGCCCTGGCAATTATTTTTTTAAAAGATTTATGTATTTATTTATTTAGAGAGAGCGTGTGAGAGAGTGGGGGGAGGGGTAGAAGTAGAGGGAGAAAAATCTCAAGCAGTCTCCCCACTGAGCATGGACATGGGGCTCGATTTCATAACCCTGAGAGAATGACCTGAGCTGAAATCAAGAGTTGGATGCTCAACCTACTGAGCAACCCAGGTGCCCCCATATCTTGGCTATTGTAAATAATGCTGCAATAAACATAGGGGTGCATATATCTTTTCGAATGAGTGCTTTCGTTTTCTTTGGGTAAATACCCAGTAGTGGAATTACTAAATCATATCGTAATTCTATTTTTTATTTTTTGAGGGACCTCCATACTCTTTTCTACAGTGGCTGTGGAAATTCCACAATACTATTTTAAAAATACTATTCTTAAAAGAGCAAAAAAGTTTTAGTCTCAGTCCCACTCTAGAAGTATAATGTGAACAAACCGTATGATGTGTATTCTTCCAGAACTCTTCCAGTTGAGACACTTTACAGTGTCTTCTATAGTGGGCTGATGGTCCAGGATGAAGTTTGTTCTTTTCAAGATTTAAAAAATTCATTTGTGGGGCGCTTGGGTGGCTCTCATTATAAATGTCTGCCTTCGGCTCAGGTCATGATCCCAAGGTCCTGGGATCGAGTCCCACATCGGGCTCCCTGCTCAGCAGGGAGCCTGCTTCTCCCTCTCCCACTCCCCCTGCTTGTGTTCCCTCTCTCTCGCTGTGTCTCTCTCTGTCAAATAAATAAAATCTTTAAAAAAATTAAAATAAAAAATAAAAAATTCATTTGTTGTATATACTAAAATCAAAATTTTTTGAAATTATTTCAGGAACTTGAATTGACTTTGACCTATTAGACTGGGGAAGATGTCCATTTGCTTGGGTCTAGGTGGAGTTTTTTTTTTTCCCAAATATTGAAATAAGAGAGATCATGTACCTATAGGACAAAGTCAAATTGGAGCATCAAGTGAGCACTACTCAGAAGCCCTCTTCAGCATGTAGGCCCAAGTTATTTATTTAATATATAATTCATGTGTTTTCCCTTTATTTTATTTTTTTTAAAGATTTATCTATTTTAGAGAGAGAGTGCATGGGGGCAGGCCAGAAAGAGAGGGGGAGAAAGAATCCCAAACGGACTCCCTGCTGAGCTGGGAGCCTGATGTGGGGTTCAGTCCCCATGACCCTGAGACTGGGACCTGAGCCAAAATCAAGTCAGAACACTTAACCCACTGAGCCACCCAGGTGCCCCATGTGTTTTCCCTTTATTACTTAAATCTTTGTTGGCAACTCTTGACACACACCCCTCCCCGTATTATTTATTGATCTTCCCATGAAGTAGGTCTGTCTACTGTGTGTTTGTGTGAATATGTGTAACTTAACACTATGTCTGAGATACATGTCTGAGATATCTTTCCATATCAGTATATAAATTTCTCTTTTTTTTTGAGGGGTGGGAGGGGCAGAGGCAGAGGGAGAGAGAATCTCAAGCAGACTCCACACTGAGCGCAGAGCCTGACTCGGGGCTCGATCCCATGACCCGGAGATCATGACCTGAGCCAAAATCAAGTCGGACATTTAACTGACTGAGCCACCCAGGTGCCCCTCTGTCTCATTTTTGAACAGCTGTAGAGTATTGGATTGTATGGATATACTATGATTTATCTAGTGATATCTTGTTACCATGAGTATCCTTAGTGATTTCTTTGTGCAGTTATGATAATATATCCATAGGGTAAATTCCTGGACATGAAATTTGCAGGGTCAAGGGATTTGTGCATTTACATTTTTCATGGGTGTTGCTAAATTAATTTTCTAAGAGGTTTCACTAATATATATATTAACCACCAATGTCTGAAGGTATCTAAAGGTGATAATCCCACCATATTTTTGCCAACTTTAGTGTCCGATTTTCATCTCCATCACTCTGATAGGAAAATGATAATTGGTTTTAATTGCTTAATATTTGTGTTTCTTTCATCTTTCCATTCACACTAGCCCATTTTTCTATAGATTATTGATTTGTGAGAACTCTAGGATGGAGGAGGAGAAAAAATACTTGAATTCAGTACTTCGAAAATAAGATTAGCTAGATCTGTAAGAAAGTTTGTCTTTCATAATCTGAATTTGAAGTTGAGGTTTCTGAGAGCAGTGTAATTTTACATTTTTCCCCCTTCAGCTATGCTGGGTGAGGTTAAAACCAGAAGCCAACTTAGTAGAACAAATAATTAAAGGGAAAGTTTTAGGCTAAAAAAATTACTGATTTAGTAAATAACTAAGCAAATTGTGAATCAACTACTGGGCTTGATGCCATAGATGGGTAGATGAGAGTGACAGTTGTTGCTTTCGATGGAGCTTAGTTTAGTTGGGAAGCATTAGATTAAATAAAAGTAATTATAGTTGGAATAAGTGCTCCATAGGAAAGTATGGGGTGCTATGAGAGCCCATCAGCGTTGCCTAACCTGTGTACTGGGTGGTGAAGGAAAACCAGAGGAACCTGTTTAACTGAGGTCTAAAGGATGGGTAGGAGTTGGGGAAGTTAGAGGAGTAGTTGTATTGGGCATGAAGAGAGTATTATAGAGGGCAGAGACAGACATTTGTGGGCCTTTGGTTTCTATTAAGGATTTACAATGTTCCCTGGAGAACAGTAGAAAATCTTTGAAGGATTTTAAAGCAAGGGATGGGCTGCCAAAAGTCTGAGGCATTGTGGCAGTGGTACAGGAATACACTGGCTTTATCCACCTCATTTTTCACCCACCTCAGCTATTATGAAGCAGCCAGCTGTATTTGACTGAACTCTTGGTCCTGTCTGGGACAGATAGAATCTATTCATGAGTCACCTGTGGATTACGCACTTTCTGTGGCAAAGAGAGTTAAAGCAGTTTCTGCTCAACCGGCTGAGCTACCTAGGTGCCCCAATGCTCTCACTTTCTGATTATGATTAAGTAAAATTAGATTCTGAACTGATCATGAATTGGTGAAACTAGGTGGCATTTATGTAGTCCTTTGATTGGCAAAGTTTGTTTCATATTGTTTATGTAAGAGCCCAGGCTCTTCTTTTTGAACCTTGTAGTTGATACTTCTTTTATTTGAATTGTGAATTGTTATGTAACTGTCTCTTACTTATGTGATGAACTGAATTTGTATTGCCCTTTGGGGGATATGCTCAACATTTTAGGTAATACTATGTCCTCATATATTATCCAGCCAGGTTTTATTATTATTTATTATTTTTGATTTACCTGATACAAGGTCCAAGGAAAAGGGGCTATACTTAATACCCGCAGTAGCTTAAAATTTTTAGTTCAGAGAGGTGAGATATAAGAAAATGGTTCCTTACAATGTAAATATTGACTGGTCCTTATTTGCTTATACTTTATTAGCACAAAAATAGCAGTATACACATACAGATACACTTGGATATAATATTATATTTATGATTGCTTCCAGTGTTGGTGTGATACATTAGTGGAGAGTAGGAATAAAGAGAACTCACATTTTTAGTGATGTGACCTGTCATGTGCCAGTCTATATAGAGCTTGAAAATTCTTGATTGAACAGGAAAGGTTATTTTTGGTCAATGCCCGGCATGGTCCCTGGCACATAGCAAACATTAAATAAATGCTATTTAAATTGAATGGAAGATTTAGAAAATAGCCAGTTTTACAAGGAACCCTGTGACAATAGAAATAAAGGAAGAGATTAGGTCAGACCCAGTTTTAAGCGTTATATTTTATTCCCAACAGAGTTTTTTCTTTAAGGAATTATGAAATGGTTTGTTTGCTCTGTTAATTTTGTATGCTTTAATAACAATTTATGGCTCTGTTATTATCAAATTATCAAAATTCATTTGAAAATCATTTTTGTGATTTTCTTCTGGAATTGCTTGTTGTAATTAGTTCCATTAGTTTATTTTTGCTCTACATGAAGGTACACATAGTTTTAAATGGAAGTAAGTTTTTTTACTGAGAATTTGGAGAAGGATATACGTTATAGCGGTTTCTAAGTATTTCTCATATTTTAGCTTGGGTTCCACAAGGGGAAGAAAATGAAAATAATGTGTTGATATTTGGACCTCATACCAAATCCATGCTGTAGTTTTGGTTTGTTTTTTAGAATATGCTGGGAAATACATTTTGATATCTTGTAAATTTTTGCTTTAATGTACATTGTAGAAACCATTCTGAATTATTTTTAAGAGCTGGTAGCCCATGGATGAATGAACCTAGAGGATATTACGCTAAGTGAAACTAGCCAGTCACACACACAAAAAAATACTATATGGTTCTGCTTATATGAAATACCTAGAATAGTTAAATTCATAGAAACAGAAAGTAAATGGTGATTGCCAGGCGCTGGAGGGAGAAAGGCACAGAGAGTTATTGTTTAATAGGTATGAGTTTCAGTTTTAGAAGATGAAAAGAATTCTGGAAATGGATGGTGATGATGGTTGCGTAATAGTGTGAATGTATTCAATACCAATAAACTAACACTTAGAAATGGTTAAAATGGTAAATTCTGTTATGTACCACACAAATTAAAAAGTGTATTTTACCATATCTATAAATCCATGGGCTTGGATTAATTAATTAATATTAACCTTTTCTTTGGGTGGGATTTTCTTTGGGCAGGGATAGGTAAAAAAGAGACAGGTTTGAATATTGGGAAAGTTGCCATTATAATCATCTTCATGGGAAAGGGTCCTGGTATCTTAACCAGTTATACTGAATGGTTTATCTAACCAGACAAGAGCCAAAAGAATCAGAAGTTGGTCTTTGTTATTGCCATCTCTTCCATATCTTTATTCTATTCCAGGACTTTCAAAAGCATAGTGGTGAGCCACATCTTTTTAGACAGGCAAATGAGACTATGCAGTGGATGGCACAGATTTATAAAGTCTGGTCGTCTCTGACTCAGTATTTTAGTTTCTTGTAAGCAGGTTGTGTGTCACTAGTTTTTTCTCAAGAAAGACATGAACTCAGAAGTGGCTTTTAATGTGTTGAATGATTAAACTGAATACTCAAATCTAGAGGGCCCAAAGTAGCCTGCCTGTTTTTGTCTTAAATCCACTAAGCTGGCACACATATATGGTGCACTGGATTATCAGTCTTGACCATAAGTTTCCTGTGCCATTGAATGTGGATGCCACAGAGTACAGTGTTTCTGAATATAACTGTACTACTTTGAATAATTCATATTTAATTCTAGTAAAATTATATTATGAAAATAGTCAATATAAAAGATTATGTTCAACCTACTAAATTTTACTTGTATGTATGACTCTTGAGTTGTACTTAATACTGTACCACTTAACATTGTAATTAGTAAAAATGTATTCTGGCCCACAATTGTTGAAATCTTTTCCGTTCTTTTAGAAGAATGACTACACCCACTGAATATTATGAGAAGAGACATCTTTTTGTCTAGATGAATTCAGCTATTTAAGGCCATGTAATCCAAAGTGGGTGAAAATCTAAACTGCCCATTTGGTCTCCCTAACATTTACTCTGTCAGCTTGGGAAATATTTATTTCATAAGCAAAAAGTACATAATTAATTGAAGTGAGGTCTCTTTCAACATACTTTACATTTCGTACTCTTGTTTTACAATAACTTAATGATAACTTTAAAATCAATGTGGGTATTAAAACAGTCATAAATTCAAGCTTTAAGGTACCATCTTAACATGACCAGTTACCATCTTATTTTAAATAAGCTGTATTTCATGTAGTGTTTAATAGTTTTAACAAAATTTAGTACAGATTGAGTCACAGAGATGCATTTTTGTAGACCTGAGGATTTTGGTGTATAAAACTACTAATTTGGGAATAGTGATAAGACTAGTAATCAAAGGTAAGTAGTTTGGGCAACTTAGTAAAAGTGCAAGGAAACTAATTATTGACTAGTTCCTCCTCCTGAGTCCTTTTTTTCCTCACATGCTGCATCTCCAGAAACTATAGAAACCTAGAGAGTTAAAGAATAGTGACTTGATAAGTTCGGTAGTAGAATGAGAAGCTAGAGTTGAACATGATACATAAAGGTTAGTAGGTTTGTTGTAGTTCTCAAACTGCTTGAGTCATATATTGAGAAAGTTTGTCCAAGTTAAATGAGGATATTTTAAGTAGATTTTTAATTTTTTTTTTTTATTTTTCAGCCAAACCAAACAGGAAGCTTACTTTTCTCTACCTAGCCAATGATGTCATTCAGAACAGCAAAAGGAAGGGACCGGAGTTTACAAAAGATTTTGCACCAGTTATAGTGGAGGCTTTTAAACACGTTTCAAGGTATGGTAATTGAGTACTAGGTAATCTCTTAAATATGCATAATATGTCCTTTTGTTAAAATTTGCCGTAAGCCATTCAAACAAAAAACAGGGAATTTATTTCTTTGAAATTTTCATTTGAAAAGACTTAACTATAAATGGCATTTGTAAATGTGTTAAATACTTTGTGTGAATGGAAATTTTTGAACTGTTGCAATGGTGGGTATTTGGAGTACTTGAATTAACAGTTTTCCTTTAAGAGACCAAAAGCAACTGCCATTTTGGAATGAACTTCATTAAGAATAAATGAAGATATTGAATTGAAAATTTGTGTGCTTATAAAGTTATTTTTCCAACTAATATTTCTGGATAAACGTCATACCTTTTCCTTTCATATTGCTTATAATTTTAAGGTTTTTTTAGTGTTTGGGTACATATTATAACATTTTAAAATGCTTTGGAAGTATAGAATATTTATTTAGAATAATTATAAGCCTGTTGAAAAATTTTGCTACAGAAAAATTCTGAGGGTAAAGGTCAGGGCTTTAGCTTATGCCCCTTTTAAATGCTTATTTCCAACATATGTGAATATTTGGTAGATTACTGGGTAAACATTATTGGGGTAGACTACTAAATCAGTCTAAATTATAGAATCCAGGGGTAAATGAAGATCTGTGTTGAATGATTTAAGGATGAGAATATACTCCAGGCATGCCCTGCAACTTTAGTCATAGTGGATGCATTTTTCAAAAATTACAGTGCTGTATGTTACTTTCTTAAATGTATATTATTTATCTTTCCTTTTAGATATTGTCTTTTACCATCTTTTCAGATGTTGGCATTACTTAAGAGTTCAGTCCTAAGCCCTCTTTCTGTGGTCATATTCTTCACTTGACCTCTGGGCGATTTTATACATTGCATGTATTTATTTATTATCCACACCCTAATAACTCACAATCTTACACTCCAGTCCAGATGTGTTTTCTTTGTTTTAGACCTGTGTGTCCTGTTGCCTAATGAATTTCTAGTTGTATGCCTCCATACATCTCAAACGTACTAAGTCATGTTGAACTCATATTATGTCCTTGCTCCTGTCAGACTTGTTCCTCCTCTAGGTTTCACTCTCTCAGTAGATCCAACTCTATCTATCCAGATGCCCATATGAGAAATTAGGTGTCAGCTTTAACTTTCTCTGATACTGTGATATATAGTATATCACATTCTCCTCTCTCTTTCACTCCCTTTATCCCATGTAGTATATATAGTTCCCACAGTTCTTTAGATTTCTTTCCATTCCAGTTTCCATAATGTCATTTCTTTTTTTTTTTTAAGATTTTATTTATTTTTTTAGAGAGAGAGCGCACACGAAAGCATGAGCGGGGGTTGGGGGGAAGGAGGGACAGAAGGAGAGGGAGAAGCAGACTCCCAACTGAGCAGGGAGCCCAAGGCGCAGCTCTATCCCAGGACCCCAAGATATGACCTGAGCTAATGGCAGACACTTAACTGACTGAGCCACCCAGGTGCCCCCATAATGTCATTTTCTATATAATTGCAGGAGCCTCCAGTATTGTTTAATCCACTTACAAAACTAGCCACAGTGCAGAGCTGATCATAATGCTCCCTTGCCTTTGAGTTGTTCTCATTTGTCCCAGAGATTAAGTCTAAAGTCCTGAGCAAGACTTAAGGTGTTGCTTCATGGCCCTGTCCACATTTTCAGACTCCTGTCTCACATTTCTTCCACACACACAATTTATAGTCCAAGTTTAAGCTAACTGAACTCACTCTTTTAGTTCTTTCTACCTTAAGTTTTTTAAATATGTTGCCTCTTCTGAGAAATTCAATAAAGTATTTATTGACTGCCTTCTAAGTGCTGGGCCCTAAGGATACTTTAGCGAACAGGATAAAGTTCTGTCCTAGTGGAGCTTGCATTTCAGTGGATGACAAAGGTAAAAACTAGATGTGCAGGTGAATATATACTATGCTAGTAGGTAAGTATTGTGAAGAAATAAATTAAGGAAAGAACTAGAGGGTAGGAGAGCTTTACATCATGAGATAAAGAATGACTATTTTGGGGAGGTGGCATTTGAACAGAGACTGAAGGAAAAGATGAAATGAGCCACTTGAGCATTCTAGGAGAGGATTCTATGTAGAGGGAATACTTGCCAGAAATAGACAGCTGTGTGCTGGGCATGTTTGAGGATCAGCAAGGAGATTTGTATGGGAGAAGGTGTTTTGTTTTTTTTTAAAGATTTTATTTATTTATTTGACAGAGACCAGCGAGAGAGGGAACACAAGCAGGGGAAGTGGGCTCCCTGGGAGCCCAGTGTGGGGCACAATCCCAGGACCCTGGGACCATGACCTGAGCCAAAGGCAGACGCTTAATGACTGAGCCACTCAGGTGCCCCTGTATGGGAGAAAGTATTTAGAGAATGTAGACTGAGAAGTAGCCAGGAAGTAGAACATGTCCACCTGTGGTCCAGCATAAGGATTTTGGTTTTATTCTTGGTATGATTGATAGCTCTTAGGGGATTGAAGAGCCGTATGATTTGATTGACATTAGTAGAGCATAGTGAAGAGTAAGAGCCTAAGAGACCAATGAGAAGACTTAAGAAATCCAGGCAAGAGGTAATAGCAGCTCAGTCTACAGTGGTAGTGATGAAGGCAGTTCGGAGGTGGTTGGGAGTAGTCTGTTTGCCACTACCCTGTTATTCCAGTCATCAGATCTCAAATATCACTTCCTCAGATCCTTTTTTTAATCTCTTTTGAAGTGGGCCAGGCCTCTGCATTATGCTTGTCTTTAATAGCTTGTTCTTTTTTGTGGCCCTTATAAGCAACGGCTGCTATAAAGCTCCATTTGTATCTCCAGTGTCAAAGATAGTGCCTTGATCAATAAGTATTTGTTAAATAAATTTAAAAATCACCTATTTGAAATCTTCTTAGCCTCATATTCAGCCGCCATTCAGTTAGGGGCATCTTCTTTGTAAACCCCTAGTAGCCAGTGTGAGCACCTTTACATTTTTTTGTAATTTTTTGTTTAATAATGTGTCTAGGGGTACCTGGCTGGCTCAGTCAGTAGAGCGTGTGACTCTTGATCTCAGGATTCTAAGTCTGAACCCCATTTTGGGTGTAGAGATTACTTAAAAAAATAAAATCTTAAAAAAAATATATGTCTATAAGATTTTAAAGGAAGCAGGGAGTAAGTCTGTCTTGATCACTTCACCCCTGAACTTCTGGTCACATAGTGGTGCTCAGTAAACATTTGAACAGCTTTTTTCAGGGAATGAGTGTCTGACTGTATTGAAAATAACCATTACCTTCTTAGTAGCTCTATTAATTGTTATTATTTGTATTTTTTCTTTAGTGAAACTGATGAAAGTTGTAAGAAGCACCTTGGAAGGGTATTATCTATTTGGGAAGAAAGGTCTGTTTATGAGAATGATGTATTAGAACAACTTAAGCAAGCTCTGTGTAAGTGTGTAATCTTTTATCATGATCTCTTCGTTAAAATGTTTGCTTTCATTAAAACTTCAGTGTTCTTCCATTTCAGATGGTGATAAGAAGCCTAGGAAGCGAACTTATGAACAGATAAAAGTGGGGGATGAAAATGAAAACTGTTCCTCTTTGGGATCTCCAAGTGAACCTCCACAGGTAGAAGTTTTTCTGTGTTGAGGGAGTTTTGCTACTGTTACTTCATGTGGCCACGAAGCTTTATTAATTTTACTTAAGTTTTACTTAAGTTTTACTTCTATAAATTGATTTTTATTATAATTCTGAGTGCAAGAAAGAAGCTATGTGAATATCTCTTATTTTCTGATTAACAGATTGCTTATGTTTAATATATGTTGTATAATGTATATTAGGCAACCGTATTTTGCATAGAAAAAGAATATCTGATTGCTAAATATGAGGTCTGGTGAGATATCCACCATTTAAATAGTTTCCTTTTAAATAAATAAAACATTATGTGGTAAGACTATTTTGTTATATGATTTAAGTACACTGAAAATGCCAGTCCTAGAGATAAACACTGCCCTTTAGAGTATTTTTTCTTTTAAACATGTAAAAATGAGTGTTACAGTAACAAGCATGTATTCATACAGTTCTATGTAACTATAGAACCATATAGTTCCATGGTAAAATAAGATGGATTAGAGTCATTATCTTAATACCCCATGTCCTTCCAGGTTGGTACAGTATAGCATTCTTTAGCCATCAAATGATTCCAGAAAAACATTTTTAACTTTTAATTAATGTGGGCATTGAGTGTTAAAGCTTCCTCCTTCTATGTTTCAAACATATAGGAGGGACAGATAAAATTTAAAAGGAGAAAATGAAGACATAGCCATACTCATAAAACAAGGTAAATATCTTCGTGGGCTAGAAATGGTACAGAAGCACAATTCAGTATGTGAGCCAGAGCCTGGTTCTTGCTAAGCTTTGGTCCGGAAGTACATATGGCTTTCCAGAAATACTAGGGTAATAAGAACTCAAAGTGCTCCATGGGAGTTGGAGGACTGGACCTGAATTCACTGCATGAAACCAGAGGCTGGGTGAAACTCTTTCCCAATGAAAGGAACTTGAAAGAAAGATAAAACCAATCACTGCCTAAAACTGTTGGTGTGTTATGTCACTGTTAATACTGGGGAGGCAGAAAGAATCTCAGCTAGGTACTCAGCCAGGACCTGATCCAAACTACCTGTTCACTCATTGACAGGAGGTGCAGAAGCCCACATGATCACCAGGGACAGAAGCTTGAGGAAAAAATAATAACATAACATTTCAAATAACCAAACGCTAAGGTTTATATTTCTTTCTGTTTGGTAATAATTAAGACAAAGCACTTTGTGCTGAGAGCCTTATTATGATTCCATGAACAGTATTTTACCCAAGTTCTAGATACAGGGTCTGATCCTCTTGTGTTCTCCCTGATGAAAAGAGTAACCTCAGTTGTATATCGTAGGAGTATCTGTCTGACTCTAATCTAGTACTTAAATAAAATGCTGTTGCTTTTTATTTTATAATGACTATTTTCAGATCAGTTGTACTGCTTAATTCTCAGTGGTTCAGCTTTGTAGCTACCATTTTATTTTAGGAATGGCTAAAATTTCTCTTTGTAGGATCCAATTGAACTCATTTCATTCTCTTCTATTAGAAAGTTGTAGGCTAGTGTTGTTTTCAGACAACTTTGCTTTTTTATCTGATCCTTGACCCAGCGCTGGAAACTTAGAATTAACTCATGTGGGAATGTAAAGGCGAGATGAGAGCAGATTGTAGTTAAAGCATGCATATCAAGACCATAAAGCCAGATTACTTCTCAGAACTTCAGAAAATTTTAGAACTTTCTAAGACTAATTAAAAAATTGCTATATAAAAGTTAATTGGGGCACCATGAGAAACAAGCTTCCTGATAATCATCATTGCTCTTAAGCTCACTTTCATTTGTAAGGGGATATATCTTACATCAAAATTATTTTGTAAAATATTAGAATATTAAACACATAGTAATGAATTAAAAGCATATGTGGGGTAGTATATTTCATATTAGATTCCATTCATTCTTAATATTGTTTGATATTTACTTTGTGCTAGACCCCAGTGACAGCACTTTTTTGTAAGGGAATAGCTTAAAGAAAAACCAGTAACGATCTGTCAGTGTCATCTTTAATGTATACACAGAATTGATTATATCCTATATTTTTCAAGTGTGTGTAATTTCCTACTGTTCCAGGAACTAGTCTTAGAGATTAAAAAAAGAAAAAAAGAAGGAGGTGAGATGGAAATAGAGACCAGTAAAAAGAAAATGTATTTATTTTTCTCTGGAGTAAATTTATAGACATTATGAATTGTGAAGTTACCAGCAAAGGCTTGCTGTTCCCTCCTAATTATATCTGATATGAAAACAGTGCAAGTAAAATATTCTAATGATAAAATAATTTTTATATTGGCTAAGTGTTTATGTAAGTATTAGTCATCAGATATATGGAATTTTGTGATATTTTAATGATCTTATTAACAAACTGTAGAGTAGTTGAAGATACCATATTTAAACATATTCCAAAGCTACATTGCTCTTGTGCTTTAATTATGTCATATAGAAATACAATCGGTAAGACTCTTCTTTGTTGTAGTAGAACAATTTGTATCCCCCTACCCCAAATACGCAATTTAGTATTAAAAAAATTCTGCTCATGTATAATGATAATATAATGAATATGTCATATGTAAAACTTGTATTGTCTAGGTTGAAGTTATAGCCTGCTTTCCCTTTTGCCACTGTATGTATTTGGCATATAAATGAAGCATGTTACTTTCAGAGTCTGATAATTATTTTTACACTATCTGTCTCTACCACTGGAGTATGACTTCCTCAGGGCTGAGGGCCATGTCTTATTTTAGTTTTCAATTTATATATTTCCAAAATTGACATAGTATAGTTTCTTTTTCTTAATATTTCTTAAAAGAAATGGACTGCCTTCAAAAGTAGTTTATATTTAAAACTTCAAACAGATACATAGCCCATAAGGAGTAAGGAATATGAAATAAATTTTAAGTCTTTTGTATTTGTTTAAGCTTCATTTATTATGGTTCTAAAGTTGTATAACTTTTTAGACTCTAGATCTTGTTAGAGCATTACAAGATCTAGAGAATGCAGCCTCAGGTGATGCAGCAGTTCATCAGAGGATAGCGTCTTTGCCTGTTGAAGTCCAAGAAGTATCCCTACTAGATAAGATAACAGGTAAGAAAAGGAAAATGTGATCTGGAACTTTTTTGGAAGTCAGGGTGAGGGAATGGCATATGGCATTGTTTTTGTTGTGTAATAATGTTGTTATTCTGTGCTTTTCTTAGATAAAGAATCTGGAGAAAGGCTTTCTAAAATGGTAGAGGATGCTTGTATGTTGCTGGCAGATTACAATGGCAGATTGGCGGCTGAAATAGATGATAGGAAGCAACTCACTCGAATGTTAGCAGATTTTCTTCGTTGTCAAAAGGAAGCCCTTGCAGAGAAAGAGCATAAATTGGAAGTGCGTAACCTTTTCCTTCTTTAGTGCTTGTTTAATTTATTTCTTGGGTAGGTGTTTCAGAGTACTCTGTTTCCACACATTTTGCATTTTTTGACATAGACCTTTTTAGACAATGGCCCAGGTAAGCTACTCCTTGCAGGAATGGGTTTCTTTCTACTTGAACCAAGTCAGCAGCCTAAGTAAACTTAGAAATTTGGTATTATGAAAATTGGTTGCTTTATAAAATTATTCATGTGGAATTCCAGTAATAGTAATTCATCTGAAGAGCTTAAACTCTTATTTTCAAGAACAGATTTATGGGAAAATAGCAGTATAAAGTCTGGTGTCAGCTACAGTAAATTATGGTTGGATTTCTTGAATTCCTGTTCAGAGTACATGTATGCACTTTTAGGTATACAATCAAAAAATAAAGAGTTTTTTTGGCATAGAATTAATTGTGGGTATGCTAGTCCCCCTCTCCCTGTCCCTGTAAAGTTCATCAATTCCGTTCAAGAAGTTAGTCTTCAAGTTACTCTTTTGTTCCATCCCTGATTCTAATGTTTAACATATTCCCACCTCACTCCTGGCTTATACACAACCTTTGGTAAAAGAAAGTCATCACTCCTTTAAGTTAAGTGGTGACTGATACTGTTGATGAGTCTGGAGGTTCAGGGGTGAGAAACATTTTCCTACTTCCTTTGAGCAGAGTAGCTGTTGTCAGGGGTGGTTGGACCAGAATCTTTTTTGACTAGTTCTTGTTTAAATTGTTTATTGCTCTAGCAATTTCTTATTCTATATGTATATGTAGGAGAATTTCTAACTCGTCTGGATCCCTTTATTTAAGCAGTTCTCTGTAAATTTGTAGGTATGTTATGATACTGCCTCTACTAAGTTGCTTTTATTAGTGTCTAGTTCTTGTTTTAGCGGTCTCTGCCAAAGAGGATCGTCATTTCTACCTGTGAGACCAGCTGTTTGATCAAGAGCTCTCCCACCCCAAATTCTCAGCTTTTAATTTAGCATTACCCCTTTACAATTTGGAGCATAGTTATTGGCACCATGCTCTACCTTGGAGAGAGCACGTACAAAAGGTTTCCCAATTGTACATAGAAAGGAAAAGGTAAAAAATTTTATGAAGATACGTACGATATTTAACTTGGCTAGTTTTTGATCTTGTGATGCAACTTCAATCTTAAACATATTGTTACTTGTTTTATTGTTAGCAGAATTAAGGGTAAGTAATGTTATGCAATTTTTGTCCTTAGTCTTTTGGTATGGTTTCTTTAACTTCTATTGAGCTTCTGTTGCAGGTATTGGACATGGGCGTATCTTCTAACGATGTCATCATCATTAGCATATTCTTCCTGCTAAAAATAAATATCAAACTCCAAAGCCTGTATTGTCTCATGTTTTTGAAAACTGAAGACTGAAACTGTTATTCTACTGTATACTGCTTTTTCACTTAAGCTGGTTATTTATCACTGGTTACAAAAATAGAATTTATGTTTGAAATGTTAGGAAGTGTAGAAATCAGATGTCACCCTCCAGTTCCCTCTTTTCCCAGTTCCTTTCAGCTAGATTGCCTAGTTGATGGTTATAGGTGATGAGGCTGATGATAATAATAGCAATAACATTTACCATGTGTTAGGTACTATTGTAAGCACTTCACATCTGTCAACTCATTTAATCCTATATAGCAGGAAAAATGATCCCCATTTTACAGGTAAAGAAAACCGAGGCACAGGGAAATTAAATAACTTGCCCAAGGTCAGAAAGAGGTAGTGAGTTGTTAAGAACCCAGGAACTCTGCCTCCAAAGGGCACATTTGCTTCTAGGTTTTACTTAAAGAAATTTAAGTTCACAGCAAAAGCTAAAAACTCTCTCTCCAACTCTTTCTGCCTGCTCCCTCCTCAGAGGTAATCACTGTCTTAAAGTGTTCTAGGAACTTTTTTGATTTTCAACGTGACTGGATATTATCATATTAAAAAGAGACCACCTAAATTATGCTGAACATGTTTTTACAAGTAATAAAAATGTAGATTTCCAATAAATTAGGAAGTCATTCCACAAAACTCTTTGTAAGTTATTATTTATAACTAAGTGATTTCTTTGTCAGAAGATTATGGAAATGATTTGAGATATTTAGACATTTTTTGTATCAAGTAGGTGGCATCACTGAAGTTGAAACTGAGAGGTCAGGATTTATACTTACCATATATATAAGCTGTGATACCATCAGATAGTTTTCAGTTATCTGCATCTTTGAACATCAACTGTCATTGACCAGGTATTGATGAGTCGTTTTTTGTTTTTCTTTAAATCGAATATAAATTCAAAGTATTCATTCAGGGATTGTCTATTTCACATTTTTTAAGGAGGTTGCTATTTAAAGCATTTGTAATGAATGAAAACATGAAATTATTTTGGAAATTATGAATCATTTTTGGAACTTGTGACTAACTTTAGCAGGTTATTAAGCAGATAACTGTTAGACTATTAATCTAATTTATATTTATAAAATGCATGTCACAGATTGCTGTAGAAAATCATATTTCACCATTCAGAAGTTGACATTATTGAATAAACTCTTGTTCACCTAGTTTATTATTTTGGAAGGCATTCATGGATAGGGGACTTAAAGTAACATTTTGATTTTGATACTGTTGGGGAGGGGAAAGTATAGAGATCAGCAGTTCTTTCACATTTAATAAGATAATGTCTTTGATGCTCTGTTCAGCTGGTATAAGGAAATACGCTTTTATAAAATCCCTATTTTATGTCATAGTATCCAGATGTGTTTTAAATTCCTAGAATTCCATAGAAAATTGGAAATCACAATTTGATGGCTCTTAAGTCAAATTATAGTTCCAAGTTCTAGAAGTCAGGATGGGAAAACTGTCGGAGAGGACTGTTTATCTTTTGCAGTCCTACATCAGTATATTCAGATTTAGCTCATTTTTTAAATTGATGGCGTAGTATTCAGTGTATGAGTGTTATTTATTTATTTAAGTCTGTCCCTCTTCTCATGGTGTCAGATTGCAGCCACTGAGTTGCTTTTATTAATTTTGTGCATTTTGGTAGTGCAGCAGAGAACATCCTGGTGAGGCAGGCTTGTATAGTTGTGCAAGTATATCTGCAGGATTGACTACTTTTCTATTTGGTTCTAAGTTTGCTTGTTAATGTTTCTCTTTTCTTTTATAGATTCTGGGCTTTCTGGATATAGTTAAGATGGTGTTCTCAATTCATAACTTTAAAAATACTATGCTATTTTTCTAATAATTTTTTCCTAATAATTTTATCCATTAGGATTTTTTAATTCATGGTGTGACATAGGGTCTAATTGAAAGTGATGGTAAATGTCCTTTGTCATGTATTAATTAATGATTACTGAGTTAATGACTCAGTCTGTCTTTTATTATGTTGTGAAAAGCCGTTTCTGTTATACTTAATTCCTATATATGTATACATGGGAATGTAGTCTCTTTTTTATTCTAGTGGCCCATTTGTCTTACCCACCTTTAATTATGCAGTAGATTTTTGTTCGTATTATTTCTGGTATTGTTCATGTCTACAATTTTAACTAATAATGATCGTTGTGTATATGAATTTTTACTTCCTTTCCACTTACTTTATATGTATTTGCTTTCATACTTAATATTTCAAATGACATTTTCCTAAGTAGTTATTTCTTACTTTACTTGGCCTTCTCCCTGTTTCTGAACACATTGTTTACTTTTGTTGTCCATCCCCTCTGTCTGCTAGACAGCATTATCCAGGATTTTCAAGATTGTTACACTCATAAAACTTCGTTTTCCAGAAAGTTCAATTTTCATTTTTTAAATGCTTAAGATAAATTTTGTTTTGCCTGAGACATTTAATGATTAGAAATTCCAAATGTCTGCTCTCGCACTATAGGAAATAAGAATGTATTAAATAGCACTGAAAGTGCAGATTTCAAAATCTTCCTGAAGGTGTTACCTGCACATAGCTTTTTGATGGTTATTTATCAAATTTCAAATTTTATTAAGGGTATAGTGGTAAGGATATGGAGAACTGATTATGGAATCTTTCATCTGTAGTTCAGTTATTTCTTACGTTTTACTTTTTTTCACTGAATCATTGATTTAAATTTAGAAGTAATTTAATAAGATGGAGTTATATGGGTTTTTTTTTTTTAAAGCAGACATTACTAATTTCTTAATGGTTTCTTATTTTTTGAGATCTAAATATCATTAAGTGTAAAATTTTTATGGTTAATTTACTTTTCAAGAATCATAATCTTAGTATTTTTTATTATGCAGTTAATCTATGTTCATCAATAGGAAAAAAGCTCCTTTTTTTTTTTTTTTTTTTTTTTTTTTAAGATTTTATTTATTTGACAGACCGTGAGAGAGGGAGCACAAGCAGTGGGGGAATGGGAGAGGGAGAAGCAGGCCTCTCACTGAGCAGGGAGCCGGTTGTGGGGCTTGATCCCAGGACCCTGGGATCATGACCCAAGCCAAAGGCAGACGCTTAACAACTGAACCACCCAGGTGCCCCAGGAAAAAAGCTCCTTGAGCAAAAGGCTTAGCCCTGTGTTTTGGCTCCATGTATTTTGCATACTGTTCTTTTCATGTAATATATGTACAACTTACATCACTGTTTTCCGTTTAATGAATGGCTATATCATAATTTAACAACTCTGTGTTCTTTGACTAAGTGTTTCAGTTGTTTTGATATTATTATAAACAGTATTGCAGTGAACATCTCTTCTAGTATACTCTTGACTCATCTGTGTCTTCTTGTTTATGTATGTGATAAATTCCTAAAGATGAAATTGTTGATTCATGTTAAGGACTTGATACATGTTATCAGTCTAACTTTCAGTAAGATTGTACTAGATCATTGTCTTTGATGATTCCCAAATATTATTTATAGGTCTTCTCTTCTGGGCTATTAATTTTCTCCAAAAAAAAAAAAAAAATGCATCGCATTTGCTGGGTAGATAACATAGGCCATCTGTTTTCAGAATAGTGCCTTAGTTTTGTCTGTGATTTGGATCTTCAAATGCAAATCTTTGGCTTGGTTTCTCACTCCTGTCTTTTGGCTCTATATGATAAGAGTTTTAACAGACTGATGTAGAGATTCTCAGTTGATCTTAATTGTCAACCTTAAGGCTATTACATTTCAAGGAGCTTGGTACCTCAAAGTCCTGAGCCTCTCCAAAGTTGCTCAGGATGAATTATATCACTTTCGGTCGTTATTCCTTGTTCCACTTTTTCCATCTTCCAAAAGTTTCATGACAGCTGTGTAGTATGAGTCCCTTTTCTCCATTCCTTTCAGTTTCCACCTTTATAAATTGTTTTACTATTTTAGTGGCTTTTTGGGAGGGAGTGGAGAAAAATATGAGTTCGGTTTATTATAAAAATGGAAGACCATTGTGTCTTGTAAAATAGAACTATAGTATATGTGTTTTGTAACTTCAGCCAACTGCCCTTGTCTAAGTGGTTGTCATACATTGCCTAGATTGTTAACAACTCATCTTCCTGTTCTCTTAATGCCCTACGCAACTGCAGCCTGGTTTATCTTTTAAGAAGTCAGGGCTCATCATACCCCTGTTTAAAACTCTGCACTGCTTCCCTTTACACTTAGATCTTATTTAAAACTCCATGATAGCACTAGTCATGAGTCTCCATTTAACCTCATCTTGAACCATTTCAACAGTATCCATTTTACTCTTAAAGCAGGTGAAGCATTTCTCACATCAGATCAGGGTTTCTGCCTTGCTAACCGCTAACAGAGTAGCTGGATGCTCTCTCCACCAGATCTTTACTTAGCTGGTGCCTTTTTTCATTTAGATTTATGTTTCTGTGTTACCTCTTCAGCGTCCTTCACTGCCCTTTCATTTGGTTCCACCTGCCCTTTTCCCACCCACTGTATTACACTGTTGTTTTCTTTTTGGCTTTTTATTTATTTTTCCTTCACAGTACGTATCACTGTATATGTACTTAGTTATCATCTGTACCTGCCATTAGAATGTGAGCTCCGTGAGAGGAAGAACTTTGTTTTGTTTTTCATGTTTATTGCCATACCCTAAGCACTTGGAGTAGTACTTTTCTCCTGGTGTTTTTGTTGAATGAATAAATGATTCAAATGATGAATGAGTGAATACCAGTACAAATGTAATTTGCGAGAAGTATATAAATATTTATATTTTAAATTGGTGATTTATTTTGTAATTAAATCAGAAAAAGAATGTTGCCTTTAAAAATGATTAATGAGGTTTTTGAGGAAAATTATATCAAGCACAGTAGGTGAACTAATTTTTAAGTCATATTCGTCTAGTCCAATACCTTAAAAGTGGGCCTTGTGTTCAAGAACTGCAGCTTCTAGAACTGCGGCTGAGCATTTGAAATAAAGGAGTAAGTGGCCATTTAAAAATAAAAGTATTTTACCAGTTTGCCCTGTTTTTCCTTCAGTAGAATAACATGTTAACAATATGTTAGAAAACATGAGTAACAAATGAACAGTACTCATCAGTGAAGAAGCACTGAATGTATGAGTCACAGTGCTACCTGGTGGAAGAACCGGAGCCACAAATGGTATCAGTCTTTAAGCCAGTGTTCTTTCTTTTTACATAAAAAGAAAGGAATTTAATCTGTAATTGCCTTTTGCTTGCTCACTCATTTAAAGAATATAGCTGATAATAGTAATACCCTTCAAGAGGGGCATTGTGATTAAAGAATTTATGCTTACAAAGCAGTTAGCACTCTCCCTGAAGCCAAGTAAGTGCTCAATAACTGATAACTTCTACTACTGTTCCTGTAGCAGCTGAGAATTACTAGAAGTGAGGTGAGATTGGAAAGTAGTTAGAACCAAATTGTGGAGAGCACTGAAGGTCAGGTGGAGCTGATGGTTGTAGCAGTCCAAAGGTTGGAGAGGAATGGTGGCATTGGCAGTGTTTGCAAGCCTGGTTGAAGTTAACCGAGTGGATTACAATGGGGGAGAATTCGCTATAAGAAGACCAGATAGGATTTAATTAGAAAATTTTATATTATGGATAATGAAGGCCTGAACCATAGTTGATGATAGCAGTGAGAAAGGAATGGGCAGGTATGGGAAACCATTGAATCATAAGAATTTTATCAATTGGGTCTGAGGGTAGAGAGGTAGAAGGAATCCGTGATAAATGAAATTTTGAAAACCATGGGGCAAATGATTCTGACATTGGCTAAAAGGATATTAAATAGGGAACTGGTGGGGTGCCTGGGTGGCTCAGTCCTTAAGCGTCTGCCTTCGGCTCAGGTCATGATCCCAGGGTCCTAGGATCGAGCCCTGCATCGGGCTCCCTGCTCAGCGGGAAGCCTGCTTCTCCCTCTCCCTCTGCCGCTCCCCCTGCTTGTGTTCCCTCTCTCGCTGTGTCTCTCTCTGTCAAATAAATAAATAAAATCCTTAAAAAAAATAGGGAACTAGTTTTGGTGGGGAGGATGATTTTGGTTTTAGGAAATCAAATTAAACTTTTTCATTTTTATTTTTGTGCAGCGAAGCCTATTATTTTTTCCCAGGTTTATTGAGATAACTGACATAATGAGTGAACTATTTTAAAATTCTTTTTTTTTTTTTTTGCTTTCTTAAAAAATTGAATAGTTGGCACTAAAGTTTTTCTAACTGTAAAAGTAGTAAGTGATCCTCATAGTTTAGAAACCCTTCATAAGAACACACAGATACCATCTGTAGTCTCATTACCCTTTAAATGCAATTGACAAGATTTGGAAGATGGAATCATATAGTGCATGCTCTTTTACATACTTTTTTACACATTTATAGTAAACATTTTCTCATTATAAATATTCTAATTATCCAAAATGAAGTATTTCTTTAGCCAGCTGCCTACTGTTTAGCAGTTTTTTTTTCCAGTTTCTTGCTATTGAAAAAACACTGTTTTGAATCACCTTTTAGCTAAATCTTTGCTTATCTGTGATAATTTTTTTCATAAATTCCTAGATGTAGGGGGGAAAATAAAGGAGTGAAGTGAAGTGATTTTCATGCTCAGTCTGCTACAATTTAAGAAAACAAAATGATACCCTGTCTGGTGACAAGAGGAGGTGGAAGTGGAGATGCCTCTGTTGCATTTTACTGATGTAAATCCATAGGACACAATCTGCGTGAAGACAGTTGGTAATAAAATCAGAACCCGATTTTACATAATTATTTTTTCTGCTTTTATCCTTTTACCAGGTCATTTAAATTGCATAATGCTCTAAAAGTAGCTGGTTAGTAGGGGAAATTCTGGGAGCCATTAAAGTGATGGCATAGTTCTTGCTTTTATATTTTAAAATATTGTAAAAAACACATTACCTAAAATTGACCATCTTAAGCATTTTTAAATGGACATTTCAGTACTGTTAAATACATTCTCATTGCTGTGCAACCTATCTCCAGAACCCTTTCATCATTAATGGGTACAGACTTTCAATTGAAAGTCTGTGCCCATTAAACAACTCCCCATTCCCCACTGTCCCCAACCCTGACACCCACCATTCTTTCTGTCCCTGAATTTGACTAGGTATCCAATATAAGTGGAATCATACACTATTTGTCTTTTTGTTACTGGCTTGCTTCAGTCAGCGTCATGTACTCTTAAGTTTTATTAGTGTTGTAGCATGTACCAGAATTTCCTTTTTAAGGCTGAATAATATTCTGTGGTGTGTGTGTGTGTGTGTGTGTATACCACATTGTTTTCCAATGCATCTGTTGATGGGCACTTGGGTTGCTTCCACATTTTGGTTGTTGTGAATAATGTTGCTATGAGCATGGGTTCTTAGCAGATACTCTTTTGAGTCCTTGCTTTCAAGTCTTTTGGGTTTATACCCAGAAGTGGGATTGCTGGATCATATGGCAATCCTATTTTCAATGTTCTGAGAAATTGCTGTACCATAGCAGACCATCCATAACAGCTGCACCATTTTATGTTCTTACCAACAATGCACTGACTTCTAATGTCTTCACTTCCTCAACAACACTTGTTATTTCTGTTTTTGTTGATAGTAGCCATCCTAATTGATTGGCTATTTGTTTATCATCTTGAAGAAATGTCTGTTCATGTCCTTTGTCCATTTTAATTAGTCTGTTTGTTTTGTTGTTATAAAGGGATGATATATATATAGTCTAAGGTTGATGATAACTTGTTACCAGAAAGAGTTTTGGAGATCATGTAATCCACCAGTGCTGGATTGTGCTAGATGTTATTCTAGAACATCTCCCCCAAAATAGCCTCTGCTTGAATGTTTCTGATGTAAAGGGAGCACACTGTTTTGAGAGCAGTCTTCCATTTTCTGGAAAATTGCTAGAAACATGTACTTCTTATTTTAAAATTTTCACAAAAGTATTTACTCAAACATATATATTTATGTGTGTGTGTATCCACACACACAGATTATACATTGGGGAAAATGGAAAGTATCAGAAGTCTAGAATGGAAGATAAAAACCAGAATCTACTATTGATATTGAAAAACGCACAGTTTGAAATAAGAGCCCCTTAGTTTTCCCCTCTCTTTCCTCCTTATAGACCAGTTTTGTTTATAAGATCTTTGACCCTTTATTGATGTGTAAAGAATCATTTTTCTTATTTTTTTATTGTGTCATTACCATTTTTCATGTATTATTTGTCATTAAAAATTTTAAATGGATAGCTATTTCAGTCAACTATGTCAAAATAAAGGACAAGTATAGCAGTCATGAAGAGTGACAAAAATAGTGCAAGTCCTTGCATGTCTGAGAATGGCTTTCCTTTCTGTTCACCCATGAATGACTGCTTGGCTGAATATAGAATTCTTGGGTCACTTTTCTTTTCTTTTTCTCTTTGTCTTAGTTACTGTATTTTTCCTTTCTCTTGCACATTTAACACTTTGCCTAACATATGTAGGATATTGGTCTTTTGTTAATTTTGCTTGATATTTGGTGTTCCCTTTTATTGCGAAGATCTAAGTTGCCTTTTTTTTTTTCCGTTTCTCCTTAAATTCCTGTTATGTTGAATCTTCTGTATCTTCATGATGTTTACTTTTCTCATTATTTTTCCTCATTTTTGTAATTTTCCTTTAATATTTTCCTTGAGTTTTTTGTTGTTGCTGTTGTCTTTGTTGTATTTGTCCTTACAGTGTGCTTATCTGATGTTGGAAGTTGAGATTGTTTTCTCACGTTTTTATGGGATTCTGTTGAAAAAAGGGATTTATTATAGCTTTTAGTGGGGCAGTTCACAGATTCTACAATTCTGGGGCAAGTCAAAAGGAAATCAAAGTCACAGGAGATGATAGTGCCAAAGTTTTGTGAGTTTGCCATGTTTGCCCGCACCTGACCAGAACCTTGCCTCTGTTTTGCAAGCACACCAGCCACACCATCCAGTACCGGTTTGGTTATTGTGGTTCCTGAATCTTCATGTGGTTGGGAGTCCCGGCAAGCACAGGTTGCCTTGTGAAAGTGACCCACAGGAGAATCAGCAGTAAAAATGTCCGTAACTACTAGAATAGTCGTGCCTCCAAGAGCTTGATACCAAGAGTGTTTGGACCTATTTAATGTAAATGTAAAATACTGTTTAAGTAGTAATTTTTATAAAGCTTAATGTGGGTTTTTTTTGTTGGTTATTTTATTTATTGCAGCAATGCGTGCTTAAAGCATTTACTCTCCCTGCTTTTAGGTAACTTCCTAATCCATGGGTTTAGGAATTTTGCAATTAAATATTTAGAAGTGTATGTCTGATGCAAGTAATGGGCTCTGAGAAAGGATCTAAGGATCATTTCAGTAAACAAAGTATGTAACTATAGTAAGATCTGTAATGTGTCTATATTTTTTATTTTTTAAATAAAGAATATTTAAGTAAGGTCCAGTAAATAAAATTTTTACTATAGCATAAATAGTTTATGACATTTCTTTCTGTTGTGTATAAGCTTTACTTCTAGGCTCTGGAGTGTGCGTGTGGTTTTTTTTATGGAGTGTACATATTTTTGACAGTGGAGCATTGGCATTTTTTTGATCGTGTTAATTTTAGGACTACTTCAAACAAACCTCTTTTATTTTTTTAATATCAGCCATTCTGGGAGTTGCTCATCAGATTCTTACGTACTTAATTTTTAAAATATATGTATCTTTATTATCTTATTGAGTCAATGTTTCAGCCCATAGATTTTCTTGAAAACTTGACTTTTGTCATTTATTTTGGCTCTCTTGGCTTGCTTTCTTTTGCAGATTTCTTAAGGCTATATTCTGACTTATAGATAAGATGTTTTTATGTGTTGAAGAGATAAGGCCAGAACATAGGTCTGTCTGTGGTTAGAAATTTTTCTTAGTTGACTTTGGTCTTAGATCAGTGAACACTATGAGAAGCAGTTCAGCTTTGTGATGAAGAGTGGGAACTCGAACTGGATTATCTGAGTTTAAATTCTGGCTTTACCATTTACTAGCTCAGTGATACTAGGCAAAACATTTGACCTCTTTGTACATCAGTTTCCTTGTCTGTAAAATAGGAATAATAATTATACTTGCTTTATATGGTTATTATGGGATTTACATGGATTGGGTGTTTAAAACTGCCCGGTGTATAGTAACTACCTCAGAAAGTTCCAGCCCCACACAAGAAAACTTGGAGGTTTTCTGGCTAGCTTATGTCTGTCTTAGATCTATAGTCCTCTCAAAAAAGGAAGTTTTATATTGCTAGTTATATTCTTAGCATCTTAAGGATTGTGCCTGGATTCCTAAGTTCTTTTAAACAATATGTTTAGTCATTTTTTGAGATCCTGACTTACCTGTCTCAAGCTTACTTGTCTGTTGTTTATGGAATCTACCTCTTTAAATTAGGTACAGTATTTGCTCATGTTCACCTTTTTAGTTCTTCACGATTTCTTCAGTGATTGTCTCAGAAATCAAGTTGGTCTAAAGTTCACCCCAGTGTTCTGGAATGTAATTGATTATGTTGAGAGACTTGGATTCAAATAAAGTGTTACATTATTTCCTTGATGATTTAGATTTTCATTCTGTTCTGTAGAAAAAAAAAAAAGCAGGATAGTTGCTTTGACATTCTAATCTTGACTTCTGTTTTAAGATGTTAGAATAAATATATAAAACTTAGTACAGTCTGTCTTTATCATACAAGTAATAAAGATGTATATATAGATACCTTACATATTGTTACATATCTCTTATATAAATACAAAATAAAAAGATAGATATAATGAGAAGAGGATGAGGAGAAAAATAAGATGGAAAGCCAGATGAAATAGAGGGGTTGAGATGAAATGTATAGAGATATAGAGCTGCATGAATTGTTCAGTAGGTGGCCACTAGCCACCTGTGCTATTTAAGTTAATTAAAATTAAATAAAACATAAAATTTAAATCCTCAGCACTAGCCATATTTCAAATGCTCATTAGCCACATGTGACTTTTGGCCACTTTGTTGGATAGTGTGGATACACAGCATTTTCATTGTCACAGAAAGTTCTGTTCATAATGATTGGTCAAGATTGCTTAAAAGATAGGTATTGATACACAGAAAATGAAGAAATTATATTTACTATATATAATATATGACATAGCTCTGCTCTGATAAAAAGGAAATGATGGGTGCCTCCCAGTGGCAGTATTGTTAGAAGATAGATACTGACAGGAATCGAAGAGAGGAACCGCATCTTGGCATTTACTCTACTAAATGTGGGAGCGTTCACACAAATACTCTGTGCCCCACATGGAACACCTAGAAGCAGGAGGTTGGAACTAAGGGTACTGCAGAGTGGAAACAATCGGGAGGATCAACTCCAATTACATCTCCTTTCTTGGGCCAGATTGCAGTGGTGAGGAATCTGTGTCTGTATGGGAGCTTGGAGCAGAGGAAAAGAGCAGTGTCCCTTCTGGCTGGTGAGGCCCAGGAGTGATGGGGATCATATATATTCAAAAAACCAATCACTGCTCTAAGTCCATGTTGGATCTTGTCCACTTTACTGACAACCAAAGCAGGTTATATACAGTCTCTAGCTACATAAAAATAATAACATCACTGGAACCACAGGGCATTTTCAGAAAGACAATACATAAGATAGTTGGCACAGAGGGAAGAAATTTCCCCTAGGAAATAATAGAAAACTCAGCACAGTGATGTACTGAAAATGCCTAAACACCTGTAGATCCCAGCCCACCCGTATCCATCAGAAAAGAGTGTCTTCACAACCATGTTACGAAAAGCTCTGTACTTTTAAATTCTGATTGACAAAGATTCGAATGGTTGGGAATTCTAGGCAAGTAAAAAAACAATATAAGCAACAACATTATAGTCATAATGGCTGTAAAATGAGAGCGTAAGAGTGAAACAGTGGGACAAGTGAGCTACTTTGTGAGATTGTGGAAAAGTGAGGCTGCTGGTGAAGTTTAGACTTAGTGTTCCATCTTTGCACATAATGCATTCCTAAAAAATGTGAATAAAAATATAGGACATTTTAGCAACAAAATTATGTATTGTGAGGGACAGTGTTTTCCCCAGGCAGATTTCTTAAATTAAAAATTACTATCGTTAATATTTTTTTTAAGTTGTTTTGTTTTGTCTTTTTGAGAGCGTGAGCAGGGGATGGAGGTGCAGAGGGAGAGGAAGAGAGAATCCCAGGCAGGCTCCCTGCTCAGTGTGGAGCCCGACACAGTGCTTGATCTTACAACCCTGTGACCCTGAGTTCATGACCTGATTTGAATGCTTAACTGGCGGAGCCATCCAGGCGCCCTGTAGTTAATATTTTAAGCCCCTATATGTTATTTGAGATGTAAAATTAGTAAGGACATGGATTAATTATTAAAAAATGCAATTTTAAATAATACGTCATTCTCTTGACTAGATAGGAATAACATTTACTAGTCAGGAAGATCTAATCTTCAAGTTGAAAAGGATTTAGTTTTTAGAGCCTTGAACTAGAACTGGGATGTTGATTTTGACCATAGTTCCATCAACTTTCCTTCAATCTATAAAGCAAAAGTTGTGCAACAATTTGCCATCTTCTCTTGTCTTTTCATGAAATGCAAAGAAGCAATATCCTCCTCTTTGGATTCATGTAATTCCCTTTGCGTTTGGACCACTGGTATTTTTTTATGCTGAATCCCAATTCAGAATTAAAAAATTCTGTTCTCATTTTCCTTTAATATGGAACATACAGCCAACCAGCTGAAGTCCAGGGAGTATCTGAATGGACCTAAATATTTGCCACCTTTAGCATGTCTTTCTATCATTCTTATCACAAATATTAGTACCCACATAAGTCTCCAGACTGCTGTACAAATTGGAATGACTGTAGCATCCTTATGGGGTAGCTTTGACTTGTTTGCTATCTATAGTGTGAAACCTGAATTTGGTGTCAAAGCTGTTTAGAATTACCTGTATATTGTGTATATGCATAGTGTACATTAGGCGTACTGGTATATATACATTTCAAGCAAAATGAATTTTGTGTGAAAGTTGGGAGATGCCCTGAAAGTAATGTAGAACTGAAAATTTCACAGTACAGCTGTAAATGATGGCAGTGTTAAAGAGTTTCCTTTGACAGGATGAGGCAAGGGAACAAAAGCAAAAGAGAAAAAAGATGGACAGAAGGAAAACTGGGACAAAGAAGGAAGATAGGAACAAACAGTACAACTTTCTTTATGCCTGCCAGAATTTAGTGTTGTGTTCCCATCCAACACTTGGTATCATGTATACCAGGTGACCCTTTTTCCTCAACTCATTACCTGTCTTAGAAGTTATCATCTGGGGGCGCCTGGCTGGCTCAGTCATTTAAGTGTCTGCCTTCGGTTCAGGTCATGATCTCAGGGTCCTGGGATGGATGCCGTGATCTCAGGGTCCTGGGATGGATGCGGACTTCCTGCTCAATGGGGAGCCTGCTTTTCCCTCTTCCTCTGCACCTCTCTCCTGCTCTGCGTGCGCGCCACACGCTCTCTCTCTCTCTCTCTCTCAAAAAAAAAAAAAAAAAAAATACAGGGAGGAGTGGACCATCTGGATGGCTGGGGCTAGTGAGTTTGAGTTCTAGGTTGTCAGTTTGGGCTTTTCATGCTAGATTACACTCTGCAATCCCTTTCTGACTAATCAGCACCAGTGCCCTTCGTTAAAGCTTTGTAATGCAAAAAAAGAAAAAAATAAAACACATTTATTCAAGAAGCTCTGCTCTTGAAGCCTCTAGTAGCTTATTAGTTTTTGAATAGTCAGAATTATTCAGCCTCTTGAATGAATCTGCCAATAGTGCATAAAGGATATGTTTCCATGAATTCTTTGAGTGAAAAATTACTAGTGTCTTTGTACCTAACCTGAAACCCTACTGTTGCACTTAAACTTCACTGTAGGAGAGAGAATAATTTAAAATTGAAAATTTTATCATAAATAACTAATAGCATTTACTCTGTGCCAAGGTATTGATCCTATTTTTATTTGTAATTCTATGAAGTAGGTAACTTGTTAACATGTTTTATAACTGAGAACACTGAAGTCCAGAAATATTAATATATTACAAATTTGAAAAATCCACTAAGCTGAATACATTAAAGGCACTTAGCTCCTGATGATATATTTACAGATTTTGTTTATTTGACAGAGAGACAGCTAGAGAGGGAACACAAGCAGGGGGAGTGGGAGAGGGAGATGCAGGCTTCCCACTGAGCAGGAACCCCAATGCGGGGCTCAATCCCAGGACCCTGGGATCATGATCTGAGCCAAAGACACATGCTTAACCGACTGAGCCACCCACGTGCCCCTCCTGATGACATTTTGATATATTCCTTTTATCTTATAATAAAAATCATAGAAAATATCATTGTAAACAGTTATAAAATTTTTTTTTAAAAAACAGTTAATAGCCATACTGTATGTACAAATTTATGTTCTACTAGGATAACTTAGTCTTCAGGGAGTATAGAGTATGGACTTAGAATAATGACAGAACTTAGAGTTACAGGTTCTGGAACTTAACTATGTGAACTTGAAATTGTATAATACCAAGCCTGTTCCTTTCTCATCTTTAAAATGCAGATATCAAATCTAATGATTTGTAAGATCTGTTCAAGTTCTAAAATTGAGTGCTCTTGCCTTTTTTCCCCTATTCCTTATCTCATGCTTGGGAACTTCTAAGTATTTAAGCTTAATTCAACTTAAAAAAGCAATATGTAGAATTTAAAACTTTTTCCTTGCCTTTTTTCCCTAAAACACTCTCCCACCATAAAAACAATACATGCTTATTGTAAAAAATCTGGAAAATAGGGGCACCTGGCTGGCTCAGTAGGTAGAGCATTCAGCTCTTAATCTCAGGTTGTGAGTTAAAGCCCCACATTGGGTATGGAGCCCACTTAAAAGAAAAAAAATCTGGAAAATACTGAGAAAGAAATATAAAAAAGCACTCATGAGTTTACACCAACCATTGAAAACAATTATTAACATTTTGATATATTTTGTTCCACTTCTTTGTTTTTAAGTAGTTGCGTATATTCACTTTGATTTTTTAAAAAATGTATGTGCAACTGACTTTCTAAACTTACCATTTACAGCTGCTGACCAGCATTTATTTTTTGTTTCCTTCATTTCAGATAGGAGTGGAACTTTAAGGGGAAAAAAAAAGACCATTTATCTACATTGAGTTAAATAAGTTATACTTCTTGGACTTACTTAAAGAACTAGGTGTCTGTGACAAAATTGGGGAGAGATGTGTACCATCAAGAATATTTGTTTAATAAAAGTTATTGCCTAAGTCCAATTCCTTCAGTACACCGTTGTAATTTATTAGGGGAGTGGTATTACTGGTGACTAGGCCATCTAATTTATCCACTCCTTGCTTTTGAAGTAAGATTTGTGTTAGAAATAGAACTTAAGTCTTGATAATTTTAATATCATTGCATACATTGGATTTGTTTAAGTAAAATGTAAACCTCTCATGTAGTTCAGCCAATGAAAATTTTATGGAGAACTGTGCGTCATTCATACTAACCATCTCATAGAAAGAGTTCTGTCAGACTTTATTTTTTTTTTTTAAGATTTTATTTATTTATTTGATAGAGACATACCGAGAGAGGGAACACAAGCAGGGGGGAGAGGGAGAGGGAGAAGCAGGCTTCCCGCTGAGCAGGGAGCCTGATGTGGGGCTTGATCCCAGGACTCTGGGATCATGACCTGAGCCAAAGGCAGATGCTTAACGACTGAGCCACCGAGGTACCCCAGACTTGACTTCTTAAAGCAAGAATTCTTTGTAAAGCATCTCCTAAATCTGGTCATGTTTAGACCAATTTATGGAAAAATTTAATTGCTTCAGAGCAAAGCCTATTCTTCTTGGAACCTTTCTAAGATCCAGTTATCTGATTCCAATATGAAGTAGTATTCTTGGGAGGTTTTTAGGATTAATAAACAATACATTTTATTTTTCAACTATACATTTTAAAACAATTTACATAACAAAATGCACGGATAGTAAAGCAGCTCATTATCTGTAAACTTGGTAAGTTTGGCGTCCTATTTGATGCTAGACCTAACATTATGCCACAGTAATATGTTTTGTATTCTAATTCCTAATGAGATAGTAGTTATCATTTGACTTGTGGGAATATAACTAAGTGTGTTTAGGGATTTTTTAATTTAGAAAAAGTGTTCATGAAAATCAGAAAGATTATAGAATATCAGAACATGGACATTCTTAACCTATTTTGAGTTGCCAGCAGCTTTGAAAAATCCAGCATGCACACAGATTTGCTTACAACTTCAGTTTAGGGCCACCTCTGAGACTAATAATGGTTCACAGTTTAATGACCATTGTTCCATGACCAGTGCAAATTGAATGGGGATCTTTGGGAATCTTGCATTGCTTTCTCTGCTTAAAAACTTTCACCGTCAGTTCCTCCTAAGTTCACTGCATCAGTATGGTCAGGACTTGGCTTGGCATCACTTCATGAGAGGAAACACTAGTCATGGAGCAGGTAGCATGGTGACATAGCTGGCTTAAACAGTGTTAAGATACACTGAGTGTTCAGAATATGGCAAGTACATTCTCTTTCATTGGTTGCTGGTTCAGTCACTGATGGGTTTCTTACTCAACTCTGGATTCCACGTTAGCAAAAGGAATTAACTGCAGAGGCAGGGGCCAGGATGACAAAGGAAATAGAAACAATACCTTGGAGGACATTTGAAGGAAATGGGGATATCAAAGATCAGACTTGGGGACAGGCATAATTTATGTGCTGTCTCCACATGAAACTATCAGAAGATAGTTTGAAAACTACCAGAGGAGAGGAGTTGGGTTTAGATAAGAGGGTACAACTAGGACCAGTGGATATGTTACAGGTGACAAGACCCTTCTGCTAGTTAGAACTCACTAATGTGAAAGGACTGTTTAATAAAGAACTGAGTTTCAGCCTCTGTCATCCATATCTACAGCAAACACAGCCCATCTCCTGGCCAGATGAAGGTAAAACCTCACAATAAAGACCCATTTACCTCAGTTCCTATTACCTGATAATCATGTTCAGCTTTTGAAAAAATTACAAGGCATGCCAGAAGCCAAGAAACAGCCTGAAGAGACAAAACAGATTCATGTAGAGAACGACTTTTGGAACTATCAGACCAGGAATTTAACTGATTAATGTGTTAATAACTCTAATGGAAAAGTAGATACCATGCTAGAAATAAAAAACACAAAGGAGGAGTACCTTTGATGGACACTTCAATAGACTGGACACTGCTGAGGAAAGTATCAGTGAGCTTGATAATAGGTCAATAGAAAATTCGAAACTGAAAAGCAAAAAGAAAAGGGGAAAAATCCAACAGAACATTCGAGAATTGTGGGATAATTTGGAAAGATGCCACACACGTGCTTGGAACGCAAGGAGAACAATTGAAGCAGAAGAAATATTTGAAGACGTAATGACCAAGAGTTTTCAAAATTAATGACTGACATCAAACTACTGATCTAGGAAATTCCAAGAACAAATACTAGGCAGGATACCAAAAAAACCTACAGTCTACACTTAGGCATATCTTTTCCAAACTGCAGAAAGCCAAAGACAAAACTTTGGAAGAAACAGTAGGGGCAAGGGAGACAGGATGAGAATTACAGTGGGTTTCTCAGCAGAACCACTTGAGCAAGAAGGGAAGAGGGATGAAAAGTGTTGAAAGAAAAACCTCACCAACCTAGAATTCTATATCCAATGAAACTACTCTTCAAAAGTGAAGGATAAATAAAATAGTGAGTTTGCTGTTCGAAGTGGTGAAGAAGAGGTTGAATGACCAGGACAAGAGAAATGTTGGGTCTATTGTTTGTATTCTATATATAAACTATTAGCCCTGGGAGGTGGGTGGGATGTATTCAGCAAAAATGTATTTCAGTGATTTTGAGGAATGTTATAAATCAGATTTTGCTCTTGGAGCTTTGCTCTGAACGTGAGCATATTAAGGGTTGGAGGGATGTAGCAAAGAAACTTTTTGCTCCCAAAAAGCTCAGAATCTCTGACTTGTGATCTGAATGTTAAAACTTTGTGTAACAGTGTTTCATGAGACACCCAATTTGGTAAACACCAGATTAGCTGATTATTACTCTGAGATAGTGTGATTCTTTAGTAACTGGATAATATGTACTGAGGGAGTGAGGCTGAAAGGTCACACAGAAAATGAAAATAAAGATAGCATAATTAAGTCTACTTCCTCATTTAAATATCAGTAGAATAGAAAAATTAACTTGCTTGTTAAAGCTCACTGACTTAAATTACTGCTCCCAACTTGATAATTGTTTAATAAACAGAATTAGCTTATATGCTATTAGCTTCTGGACAACCTCTTCCCCACCAAGATCAAAACTGATAATTAACAGCAGGTTCTGCTTTCCTGGAATATTGGTCATCAGTCCTGAGTAGACTAGCTCCTTTTCTTGTGTCATTTCCCTTGTGTTTTCTCTGTGTTTTTGCTGCTTTTACTATTATTCGTCCTTTTTGTGTTTAAAAAAATTAGTGTTAAGGCCCATATGCTATTATTCATGAGAAAAGGACAACTCTCCACTACTGGGAATTCCAGAGATGTTTAAATGGCAGAATTAGACTACCTAATAAAAGTCACAATTTGATTGTAGGATTTTGTTTTACGGACAGGACTTAGTCCTGCCACTGTAGTGATCCTGTATTTGATGTAAAGTAACTTTTCAGTTGGATAACCTATTTCCTCAGAATACCTATCCCATTAATAATACCAAGATATGAAAGGGTAACATAATGGTTAAGCATGAGGATTCTGAACCCAGACTGTCTAGGTTTGAATTCCTTTTTGCTCCTTAATCTCTTGATTTTGGGAGAAGTTTCTTAATCAGTAGTTAATTGTGCTTTAGTTTCATTATATGTAATGCAGGGATAATAATGGTTTCTACCAGTGAAGATTAAATAGATCACTTAGAACAAGTGATTCTAATGGTTGGCATTTAGTAAGCACATCAAAATTTTAGTTAGGGTCACAATATGCTAGAGTGCATCTAGAAATGTATAAAGCTTATTTATAACAGTATCTACCCGTATTACAAGTTAGCATTGATTTTCCAAAACCTAGTTGATAACCAGGTGGGCATTGGGTTCCTTGCAGAGAAAATAGTCCCTGAGAAAACTGTCTTTTTTCCGCTTGTTAACAATTTAGAAGGCTAATGAACCTTTGTAACTTATTAACAGGTGGGAATTATTTATTTCAAGGATATTTTTAAAGTAAAATCTGCCTTTAGAAAACTTATTTAGGAGAATGAGAGTAAGCCTTCAAAGGATGTGAGAGGTTGTGTTAGAGGTTATTTACACTAAAGTATTTCCCACTAAATGGTAAAACTTGTGCACATAGTCAAGGAAAAATGGCTTCATCAGAGAGGAGTGTGATGTGAAAGGAAATAAAGGATTTGATAGCTGCATTTATATATTTTTTAAAATGATCAAAAGCAGGATTAGATCCCAAGCCAAATTTGGGTATTTATGGAAGACAAGTTAGAACAAACCACTGAGTATCTTTATCTGCTTTGCCCTTTCTCCTGGAGATAGCAATAGACTTGACTACTCAGTCTCAGAAAGTTCCTAACATCACGGAATTTTTTGGCCTTGTTAAAAAACAAAACCTTGTGCAATTTTTTTTTTAAGTCTTGATCAATACTTCAATTAACTTTTCCTATCCTAGCAAAGAGCCCCAACCCCAGGGTAACCAAAATGAAGTCAATTACAGTGATTCCCGAAAAGTAAGAATCAAAGCTTATAGTTATATTGAAGACAGAGGCTTAAGAAAGATGTGTATGTTAACATTTTAGGAGAGGCAAAGAACAATGAAATACACGTCAAAGAACAAAACCATTTAGGGGTCTGCAAGAGAACAAATAAAAGGAACCAAGATTGTAAAGATTGGGTTCTATAATATAAAAATTATGTCTCAATACTATTTTGAGTGAAGATAACTAACTTTTCCTTCAACACTAATTTGCTCTTTTCTAACCCAAGAATTTACTTATTTTAATTCTCAGATATTTAGTTACAATAAAGACTGGTAAGAATGATAAAACAGATAAATTTTAAATAGAACTGAATCAATCAGATTTCAGACTAAGGATACATATATTGAGATATACAGGGAGAAATTAAATTGCTTAGATATTTGCATAGCTATGCCCTCGGAAATACTTTGGAAATAAGGTGTCATGGAAATACTACACCACTATCTCCATCGTCAAGAAATACTGTAGGGGAAAGTCTTTAACCATCATCCTCAGATGTTCCCTGTTTCCTTTGCTGGGGAAAAAAAAAAAAAAAAATCCTAGCGTATCTTTTTATTGGGTGTTACCCAGTCCCACCACATTGTTCTTGAAAGGGACCATAAAGATTGGTTTTACAAATGAAAAGTGAGAGAATGACTTCTCAAAGCCCTGTTTTCAGAGCATTCTAAAACGGGCCATGCTCAGATTTGCATCCTGCAAACGCTACGCAGCTTGCTCAGTAGAATCGGGATTGGGCTTCCTGCTTGATGCATTCCTCCTGCTACAGCAGCTCTCAGAAAGTGGATAGGAGAAAGGGGCTGTACTGTGGTAGGCCTGAGGCTTGCAGTTGTTGCCCAGTTTTTAATGACCACATGTGGATGCAGTTGAAATTCTCCTAAGTCTTTCTTTTTTAAAAAGTCACTGTCAAGTATGACCCAAGAGTGGAATTATTAGTAGCATCTGCAAGAAAACAGCCATGTAAATACTTAAATTCAGAAATAGTTAAAACATTTATTTAAGGCAATTGGAATTTTAGAACAAAGGTATTTGGGTCAGCCTTAAAATGAATAAGAACTCCAAAGTTTGGAACATTTGTTTTCTTTGCTCTTAGTGCAAGATGGTTCTGGTACCATCCCAGAATGATAATCACAAATTATATAGCACTTCATAATTTGAAAACTTGTACATTAACTTATTTAATCCTTACATCCCTATAAAATAGGGATCCCTATTTTAATAGGGATCCCTATTTTATAAAGAAAACACCTGAGGCTTAGATAATCTTAGGGAGTCCTTACCTAAAATCACATAGGTAGTAAATTGAGGAGGCTTGCACCCAGATCTGACTTCATGCCCAGAAGTATTGACTAGGGACTTCATAGCCAGTGCTCTGCTGGACACAAAGTGTGTTTCACCCTAATTATGGATATGAAGACTAGGCAACAGTATAATAGTATTTAAGTTCAGAAATAACTAATAGTAGTGGCTCACAGGAAGTTAATGTGAGGCTAAAGTAGAAAAAGTTTCTGTGGCAGTGTCTGGTCTTAAGGTAGGTTTTTTAAAATGGAGAGGATAGACAATATACACTCAGTTGTAAAGAAAGGGTTTTCCAAAGGTAGTTCGTATTTCAAGCTTGCCTCTAATCCACTTTCAGTGTGCACAAGACATCACACCTAATTCATTAATGTTGAAGTACATGGTAATACAAAGTTTTCAGCCCTTGGGATGGAGACACAACGTGTGTATCTGTAAATGAAACCACATATAGTTTCAGCAAATAAAGGACAGAAATACAGGTCTTGTTAAATGAGGGAAATAGCGAAGGAGATGTAAAGTGACTCGTGAACAGTTGATGGGAGTGAGGTAAAGCTTTGGTTCCAAGTGTTACTCCTGCCACCGTGCTGCCTGAGAACATTTATTCTAGTAGTTATTTTAGTGTGTGAGTGAGATTCCAAGTAGCACAACGAAGCTGTCATTATATGGATGTTGTTTCTTAGAATGAAGCTCTTAAAAAGTGAGTTGATTTAACAGCATAGTAACTTGTGAAGAAATAAAAGGTGGCAGTTAGCTAATTGAAGTTTGGAAAATCGTGATTAAAAGTTGGGAGAGGTGGTTTGAGGAAGCCTGGGGTTCTGAAAAGCATATCTCTTGTTGTAGAGTTTTGGATATATAACACATACACTACTCAAAGTATAGCATGTACGTAATAGTTAACGGCCCTAGGGGGGCCCCTGGCTGGCTCAGTCAGTGGAGTGGGTGACTCTTGATCTTGGGGTCGTGAATTCGAACCCCACATTGGGTGTAAAAACTACTTTAAAAAAAATAGTTATGGATTTATGATGTGTCTCATTTAAAATATTGTAAATAGCTTTTGGCTAAACTGGTGGTGAAGACTGCAAAGAGAATTTGTAGAAGGAAAAGATGCAAAGTTGGTTCTCTAGTTAATTTAAATATCATTTGTTCCTAGTAGAAAAGCACTCGGGTAAATTTTTCATTTGATTTATATCCTTTTTTCAAAAATAATTTTTGGGGCTCCTGGGTGGCTCATTCAGTTGAGCAGCTGACTCTTGATTTTGGCTCCGGTCATGATCTCAGGCTTGTGAGATCAGGCTGCATCAGGCCTGGCCCTTGGCAGGCTCTGCCACTCAGTGGGGAGTCTGCTTAAGGATTCTCTCTCCCTCTGCCCTTCCCCCCACAAAATAAATTTTTTTTAAAAAGGTTGTAGCTAAACCATTAATGAAGAAAAGATCTGTATTTTCTTATGAATGTTGCATTTCTTAAGAAATATAAGTGTGTGTGAAAGGGCTTTAGCTATTCAGATGACTAGAATTGTTTTCTGTTATTTTTTTGTGTTCTCATTGTTCATCAACTTTCTAGTATATCCTATATGTGTAGTATGTGAATAGTCAATAGGATGTCAGAGCAGGATGTTGTTGAGTGATCAGGCAGTAGTGAAAGTTCAGTGTGGAAGTAATCAGGGAAAGTTCAGTTGGAGTGCTTGGGATTTAAGCTGGCACTTGCAGGATGGATAGAAATTGGATGCAGATCCTGGGCAGGTAAAAGGGGTAATTTGGACAAAGGATTCTGAAGAGAAATTTGTATCATTTAAAAAAAAAATTTTTTTTAGAAATTTGTATCATTTTTGGCTGCACAAAAATTTTGTGTACAGAGCAGGTTTAATACTACAGAATTCCTCATTATTTGTTAGTAAACTTAGTGTATTAATATGTTATTTGGAGTCTGAAATTGCAGATCATTCTACAATATTCTTAACAAATCTGCATCAGAATATGGATAATTTAATATAAATAGTATTCTACAAAACATCTTGAATAGTTTTTGATTGTATCATCTTTTTGAATGGTAATTGTTATAGCATTTGGCCAAGAATAACTAAGATCCATTAGTTTATTATTCATTAATTTTGACAAATGTTATTAAATAAAATGTGTTGTGTGACTGCCGTCAGGCATTTCTGACTTGAGCAATTTATGCTTAGTTTTCTAAATCTCAGTTTTCTCATCTGTAAAACAGGGATAGTGATACCTCTGTTGCAGGATTTTTGTGATGATTAAGATAAGAATGTATGCAAAGTGGCTTCAGTAATCTGGGAAAATGTTTAATTTTTCCATTAGATTTTTTTTAAATAAACTTTTTATTTTATTTTATTTTATTTTATTTATTTATTTTTTTTTTAAAGATTTTATTTATTTGAGGGAGAGAGAATGAGAGAGAGAGAGCACATGAGAGGGGGGAGGGTCAGAGGGAGAAGCAGACTCCCTGCGGAGCAGGGAGCCCGATGCGGGACTTGATCCCAGGACTCCAGGATCATGACCTGAGCCGAAGGCAGTCGCTTAACCAACTGAGCCACCCAGGCGCCCTAAATAAACTTTTTATTTTAGACAATTTTAAGTTCACAGAAAATCTATGAAGATAGTACATAGAGTTCCCATTATACCTCATATCCAGTTTCCCCTGTTAATCTTTTATGTTACTATGGTATGTGTGTCACAATTAGTAAGCCAATTTTTATTAGCTAAATTCCATACTTTATTCAGATCTTTCAAAGTTTTACCTAATGTCCTTTTTCTGTTCTAGGATCCCATCTGGGTTATCACATTACATTTATTTGTCATGTCTCCTTAGACTCTTGGCTGTGACACTTTTTTCGACCTTCCTTGTGTTTGATGATCTTGATGGTTTTGGGGAATATTGCTCAGGGATTTCGTGACATGTCCCTCAGTTGGGATTTGTCTGATGTTTTTCTCAAAATTAGAATGGAAGGGAGGAAGACAGGAAGACACAGAGGTCAAGTGCCATTTTCATCACATTTTATCAAGGTACTTACTATCAAATGACCTATCAGTGTTGATGTGCCCTTGATCGCCTTGCTGAGGCATTGTTTGTCAGGCTTCTCCACTGTAAAGTTAGTTGATTTTTTTCCCCTTTTTATACTCTACTCTTTGGAAATAAGTCACCATGTGCAGCCCACACTTAAGAAGTGGGAATCCGTTAAACTTTTCAAATATGAAATGCTTTAAGTGGACCTTTTTGAAATCTCAGATTATACCGATTTGTATTGAATTCTCTCATAAGAACTTGGAGAGCAGATACTGAGTTGGTTAAGGATGATTACTGAGTTCTTCAGATAATGGATGTGAATGGTATATTGTTCTTCTGAGGGTTGGATAGTCATAGTACCAAAGGAATCTGTTGGGAAAATCGGTATTTTCCTAAGAAAAAAAGTTCAAACCTTTCCACGTATAGGCCTTCCTGATTAGCTTTCACTGTTTTTTTTAGTCCTTTTTAATACTGGGAACATTTCTGCCTTCTGTCATTAGCCTACTTCTCTTTCTTGTATGTCTCTTTCCCAACCAGGAATGGGAGGGGACTTGCCATATTTTGGTGTACATTAGAATCATAAGGATGTGGTGTGCTATGATGGATAATTCAGTAAATCAGGTTCAGTATACATTTATTTTTTTCTGAAACCACGAAGAGCAAAGTTTGACAATATCTTGGCTGATGGTAGATATATAGAAGATAGAGTGGGGGAAGGGTGAAGCAAAATGGCTTAAGATGGCTCAGAAGCATTTCTGTATATGCATTCAAACAGGCCTAATGGGCTCCTGCACGTTTCATGGTTTATAGATAGATTTTTATTTGCTGCCTCTGAAGCCCAAATCTTACTTCCAGCTCAGAATGCTAGAACCACATTTCCAAGTGCCTTCTACTAGAAGTCCCAAGGATAACACACTTGACATGCTGAAAATTGAACTGTTTACTTCCGCAAAGGAGTTTCTACCCATCTTTGCTACCTCAGATAATAGCACCTCCTTCCAACCACTTATCAAGCCTAAAACCTCATCATTCTTCACATCAGAACTACAACCAGTCCTGCTGATTTTTCTTAATACAGATTCTTTTTGTCTTTTGAGTTAAGGTATTGCGTGCATACAGTGTAGTTTGTAAAGTGCGTTGCTGCTTGACGTACAGTGTAATTTGTGAAGTGCCCCTACTGCTGCTGGCTTGGTTCAGGCCCTACTCTGTCTTTCTTAGACATTTGCAGTAAACTAATTGGCTTTCTTCCTCAGGTTCATCCTCTTAAATGTGACTGTATTTGGTAATGGAATTAATTTCTTCACTTTGCACCATGCTCTGTGGTGGTAGTGAATTGGCTTGCTCATATCATGCTCTTTATCCTCCCTGCCCTTTTATCTTGCTGTTCCCATGTCCTATTATGTTCTACTCACCTCTCCTCAGTTCTGAAACCTTTCCCTGAACTCTGCAGTGTGGCAAAGTCCTCCATCCTCCAGTTCTGGTATGTCACAGAAAGTGGTTTTTGCCTCTAATGGAATACATCGTACTTTATTGTAATTACTCATTTGTTTGCATGCCGATTAAATTGTGTATTCTTCTAGGTAAGGATTATGGTTCATCTTTGTGTTCCCAGCACAGTGACTGGTACCTTCTATAGTAGATACTCAAGAAACATTTAACTGAAGTATGGAGTAGATCAGTTGAGACCTTCGAATTCAATATCAAATAGCAGAATGATGCATTATTTGAAAAATGAAAATGAAAATAATATGCAGTAAGAGCTAGAATCTCAAGTCGGAAGACTGTCAAACTGACATCTAAAATGTTGGTATGTAAATTAGTAGGTGTTATAAGTTACAGGTGATGTATAGAAAGTAGTTACTATAAGCAGTGCCTGTTTATTTTCTATGGCATTGCTTTTGTTTGACCCTTTTGACCATCACTCATGTTCATCACTGGTTTTTATATAATATCTGCATGAACAGAGTGGTCTTTCCAAGAAATCAGGTTGGAATTTGGTGGAGAGTATTTATATTATATGAGCTTGGCATTTACTGCACCTGGAATAACAGGCTCACCCTTATCCTTGAATGTTTTTCTTTTTTAAGTGAATTTCTTAGTAAAGTAGCAGAACTTGGAATCCATTTCCCATTAAAAACAATATTATTTGGGGGTGCCTTGGTGGCTCAGTCGGTTAAGCATCCGACCCTTGATTTCAGCTCAAGTCATGATCTCAGGGTCATGAGATCAAGCCCCACATCGGGCTCCGAGTTCAGCACAGAGTCTGCTTGTCTCTCTCCTTCTGCTTCTCCCCATTAGTGTGATCTCTCTTTCTCTCTCTCTCTAATAAGTAAAATCTTCTTAAAAAAAGAAACAGTACTGTTTGTGGCACTGAGGTTCTCAGACTCACAAAGCCTTTTTTTCCCTTCCTTTAATATTTTTATTGAGATGTAATTCACATGCCATGTAACAGGGTACAGGTTTGTTTTTTTTTAAGATTTTATTTTTAAGTAATCTCTACACCCGACAGGGAGCTCCAACTTAAAACCCCCAAATCAAGAGTCAGATGCTCTACTGACTGAGTCTACCAGGCACTCCTACGGTGTACAGTTTTTAAATATATTTACAGGATTTTGCAGCCATCACTACAATCTACAATTTTAGATCATTTTTATCCACCGTAAAGGAAAGCTCTTAACCATTTCCACTTCATCCCACCCCAAGCCCTAAGCTTGGCTCTATATTTGGCTCTTCTGCAGATTTCATATAAATGGAACCATACAGTATATAGTCTATTTAGCTAGCTTCTTTAACTTAGCATGTTTTCAAGGATCTTTCATGTTGTAGCATATATCAATACTTTGTTTATTTTTATGGCCAAATAATATTACATGGTAGAAATATATCATGTTTTGTTTCTCTATTCATCAACTGACGGATATTTGAGGTTTTTTCCTACTTTTTGGCTGTTATGAATTACTATGAACATTCATATTAAAATTTTTGTGTGGCCATACATTTTCATTTCTCTTGTATATTCCAAGGAGCAGAATTGCTGGGTTATATGGTAACTCTGTATGTTTTTTTTAGGAATTGCCAGACCACTTTACATTTTCACCAGCAGTGTGTGAGGGTTCTGGATTCTCCACATGTTTGTCAGCACCTGTTATAGTCTTGTCTTTTTGTTTGTTTGTTTGTTTGTTAAATATTTGAGAGAAAGAGAATGAGCGCATGTGCATGAGTGGGAGTGGGGGAGGGGCAGAGGGCGAGAGGAAAAGCATCTCCAGCAGACTCCGCACTTAGTGTGGAGCCCGATGTGCGGGCTTGATCTCAGAACCCTGAGATCATGACCTGAGCCAAAATCAAGAGTCGGATGTTTAACCAACTGAGCCACCCAGGCGCCCCTTGTCTGTCCTTTTTATTATAGCCATAATTGTAGGTGTGAAGTGGTATCTTTGTGGTTTTGATTTGCGTCAAGTTTTTCATACTGGCAGAATAAACAATACTATACATTTGCAGTAAAAGCAGTATATATCAGCTCAATATTTATTGCTAAGGGAAGGGGCTTAATTTCTTAATGGTTTTGCTCTGGGGGAATTTTTTATCTTAAATTTTAAAATTCAAGTTCTCTTTGGAGCTAGAACAGAATTAAATTCATTTAGGGAAAAAAGTTAAGTTGAAACACAAAATAAATTTTTTGAAAGCTATTTTTGCAAAATGCAGGTTTAGTTAGCAAAGAATGAGATTATGAAAGGGATTTAAAAAACCGGTATTGGCTTTACCTATTGACTGACTTATCAGGTTGAATTTCCCGATACAGTACATGTGTGCCACTGGACCCACAATTTTTGTTTTCTCTTTCATGCTTAGGGTTTTTTGGGGGGTGGGGGTGCAGTCAGTGTTGGTTTACTGATAGAATAAGGAGAGATTTGTTTTTCCCAGCTTTACTGAAGTAAAATGGACAGCTAAAATTGTATATATTTAAACTGTACAGTGTGATGATTTGACACATGTCTATTTTGTTGAAATGATCACCACAATCAGGGTAATTAACACATCCATCACGTCACATAGTTGTGTGTGTGTGGCGAGAACACTTAGGTCTCCTCTCAGCAAATGTCAAGTACACAACACGGTATTATTAAATATAGTCAACATGCTGTACATTAGATCTCCAGAGCTTATTCATCTTATAACTGAAGGCTGGTACCCTTTGACCAGCATCTCCCCATCCCCCCCTCCCATCCCAGCTTTTGGCAACCACCATTCTACTGTTTCTATTAAGTTCATCTTTTTTTTTTTTAAGATTCCACATGTAAGTGAGATTATACAATGTTCATCTTTCTCTGACTGATTTCACTTAGCATAATGTCCTCTAGGTTTATCCATTTGCAAATGCCAGAATTATCTTTTTTCTTACAGCTGAGTAATACTCCATTGTATATATGTATATACCACATCATCTTTATCCTTTCATCCGTTGACAGAAACTTAGTTGTTTCCATATCTTGGCTGCAGTGAACATGGAGTGCAGATATCTCTTTGAGATAACTGATTTTCTTTCTGAGGTCAGTGTTAGATATCTGTTCTGACACCAGGAAGTCACCTTCAGCTGTCTTCTACCCTATTTCTTTCCTGCAAATTAGTTGGCCTACAGTTTAGCTCCTATTACGAATCTTCTAATTGCTTTTCACCAGCCTCCACTGTTCTTGACAGTTCCCTTAGGCTTGAACTTCTCCTTGCTTTGTTGTTGTAACTAAAATGTGAAGAGATTAGGTTTTGTCTGTTTTATGGCCTGCTTCTTCTGTCAGGCAAAAATTTTTTGTGTTGGGGGTCTGTAACTAGGAGCAGGGACAATGGTAAACTTCTGTTTGAGTGTTACCTCTGCTGTAGATGCTGAGCTCTTAGTAAGAGGAGGAGGCAGCAGCCTGTGTTCGTCTCAGCTTTCCCTTTCTGATTAGACCATCACCTCCTGAGTCATGCGCAAGGCTTGTCAGTGCCCCAGTATTCTTGGCTTGCCACATGCAAGGTAGAGCCTCTGTTTCACCAGTGGGGGCTGAGTGAAGGGCCTCTGTGAGGCAGCCTTAGCAACAGGTAGCCGGGGATAGGATGACAAATGCTGATGCCTTGCCCTTCTCAGGAAGAAAGCACTCTGACTGGGAGCTGCCAGAGAGTGATCCTTGTGTTCTTGCAGTGGTCTGAGGGGTGTCTGCCTTGCTGAGCTGGGGGGGGGGGGGGGACATCTTGGTTTAGATACCACAGACGCCTGCCCTTCTTAATGGATTTTTCTGTAATAGATGTTTCTTCATACGTTCTTTGCCTTTAGGATCGTTTCCAGAAGCTTTAAATGGCTAGTATGGTTTTTAAAAATAGTTTTCACCAGGAAGTGGGTCAGTTGAACTCCTCACACTGTCATGCTGGAAGTGAGTCTCTAGGTCACTGGTTCCGAAAGAACGTTTTGAATCTTTAATCCCCTCTTAACTATCCGCCTACATTGCTCCATCTTATTCTCCTTTTGCCCAACTTTATTTTCTTCACTGTATTTATATCTGAAATAATATTTATATGTTTTTTATGTCTCCTTCCTCCTGAAATGTTAGCTTTGTGGAGGCAGGAGACCTCATCTGTTTTTTTTTTTTTTCAATGCTGTTTCTCCATTACTTAATAAATATATACTTGGCATATGCCAGGGACTGCTGCAATAGCATTTCTCTGAAAGTGCTGTGAGCATTCAAGGTGCTGTGATGATTTTGATTTGAGAGAAGTACTGTCGTTACTGTACATCAGAATCAAAGTAGTAATACCGCCTCTTATAAGCATTGTTGCCATAAGAAACCAACCTGGGGAATCTTGGAGCCTCTTTCTAGACCACCTAGTCAAGTAATTTAAGACTTTCAGGGCTATGACCTGGTTCACGTTATCAGGTAGTTATCAGGTTTCATCCAGTGTCTTCTTCAGGCTCACATCAGACAGCTTGCCACAGCTCCTTAAATCTTCTGGGTAGGAGATCCTGCCTGTGGTAGTAAGCAGAAAGCTTTTGACTACTACATACTTTTGTTTCTATTTGGGAAAGTATGACTTCACATGCTTATGAAAGATAGTAACTCTTCTCATGGGATTATTGAGAGGATTAAATGAGTTCATATTTTAATGCCTGGCATATAATGGACATTCAGTAAATGGCAGCTTTTGTTTATATTTGCCAATTTTTTGTTTGCAGTAGATACCAATTGGCTGAAGGCTTTTAGCTGCCAATATCATTTGAATCAAATCTTGATTGAAGAACAATTATCTGGATGCTAGAAACTAGAAATTAGGGTGAGCCGTAATGACCACTAAAGGCACATATGACATTTCTCAAACCGTTCTCTAGCAGAGAATAATTGTTTTTGAACATGTTTGAACAGCATCTGAATATATCATGCTGACCCCAGAGTGTTTTATGTATTATTTATTCAAGAATGATTCAGCTAAGAACAGTGGGACAGATGGAGATAAGTGTTTGCCCCCATACCAGTGTGTTTTAAGGAAGAAACGTGCTAAATGTGGACATGAGTAATGAGATCCTACTGAGAAGTATGCATCTAGAATGTGAAATATTCTGGTGTTAATCTTTTGTATGCCACTCAGAGCTATTATACTGAAACTTACTTGGTGTTCCAGTGTGTATCACTGGTGAAGGAGATAGGGGAAGGGGAAAATCATGCCTTGAGATTGTAGATTTCTATTAAACTCTCTTTTACTCCATGTTGATCTTCATGATAAATTAGAGATGCAGGGACATGTAGACATGGCAAGAATTAACACCTCTCTTGTGTGCCTGAGGCTGTCCTTGAACTTTCCCAGCCTTGCCTGCTTCGCCTGCTCCTGTGCCCAGTTCCCCGTGCTTCAGAATTCTCCTCTCCCCCATTCCCTTGGAGCAGTTGAGTTTTAGTAATTCTTACAAATTCCTTTCCCCACATGTGGTTATTCTTTAAAGGAGGAGGCTCAGTCATGCAAAGAAACCTCACAAGTTGATTTCATTTAGGCAGAAAAACTAAAGAAGTGGCTCACAACTCTGTATTATCATTCTTTTGGGAACTTCTACAAAATCCATGAACTCTGGACCCACTTCCAGAGATTATTCTTATTTAATTGATACGTAGTAGGACTGAAGTTCTCTTGAAAAAATCTGTTTATTCAAAAATTTCTTAGCTGATTCTGATGTACAGAGTTGAGAAACACTAAAGAAGAAGGATAGGCCTTCTACCCAAAATGAAAGCTTATCAGTCAACTTTTCTGTCTTGTTTGTGAGATCAGCCTTGGTTATTGGTTAGAGGGAGGGAGAAAGTTTCTAGTCTTTTCTAGAAGAAAGAATACCTATTTTCTAGATTCCCCCTTTCATATCCCACCTCCACTAGGTGATGGAGCATAGAAGGATCCTCTCTCTCCATGTGGAAATCTGGCTACTGCAGTTAAAAGGAGATATTCCCAGTGTAGAGAATGGGCTGTTTCCCTCTAAGCCAAATACGATCTTGATTGGTTTCCATTCTCTGGGTCTTTGGGCCACTGTTGGCAGGGTTTCCTAACCTTTTTGGGGCCGTTGGAACCCTTTAGTGGTCTGGTGAAGCTTTGGACCCCTCTCAAGTTCAGTATTTTAATGTAGAAAGTAAAATGCATAGCATTACAAAGGAAACAAATTATATATAAAATACAGTTGTTGACATAATAAAATTTGTATAATATATGCTTCTTTACTGACACATTATATAGCGTTTAGTTGGTCTAATAACTACCATAATTTCAAAGTCATGATAAATGTAAACAATATTGGGATGCCTGGGTGACTCAGTCAGTTAAGCATCTGCCTTTGGCTCAGGTCATGATCCCAGGGTCCTGGCATCAAGTCCCGCATCAGGCTCCCTGCTCAACGGGAGTCTCCTTCTCCCTCTGCCTGCCCCTCCCCCAGCTTGTTCTCTCTGTCTCTCTCTCTTTCTCTCTGGCAAATAAATAAATAAACAATATTTCAAGATAGCTTTAAAAAACTGTATTGTAGTAGTATAGCAACTTGTTTCTATTGGAGACAGACTCAAAGGTACTGATAATATTCCTGTGGTTTGTTGCCAACATTCACAATTGAAAATAATGCTAATGTTCAGTTTAGGTTTGTGAAAACAGATACGTAATTTTTCTTATCCAAGCTCAAGGATGCCTGAAAATCTTATTATGTTGAGGTTAAGTATATTAATCTGTTAGTCTTCTTTTCACAGATGTGTCACAACAGTGCCACAACACAGATGTGGGTGGCTCAGTCAGTTAAGCATCGGACTCTTGATTTCAGCTCAGGTCATGATCTCAGGGTTGTGAGATCGAGCCTCGCCCAGCATGGAGCCTGCTTAAGATTCTCTCTCTCCCTCTACCCCTCCCCCCCTCCTGCTTGTGCTCGCACTCTTTCAAAAAAAGAAAGATTGTGGTTTTTCATAATAATAGAGTTTACCAGTATATTTCCAAAGTCCCTCCTTTGATCCTAATGCTAACATTGTAATCATCCTTTTTTATTTAGCATTAACTGAGTGTAATACCAGATTTTATGCAGAGTATTAGCTAGATAGTGCTTCTCTCAACTCCAAGAATGCTAATGAAAGTGGTTTGATGTTACAGGAATACAAGCGCAAGTTAGCCAGAGTTTCCCTGGTGCGCAAAGAACTCAGGTCCCGGATCCAGAGCCTGCCAGACTTATCCCGATTGCCCAATGTCACTGGAAGCCACATGCACCTGCCCTTTGCGGGGGACATCTACAGTGAAGATTGATGACCAGTCTCTTTCCAGGGCCCAGGACTTTGCAAGAAATGGAGACAGGTTAGGTGGACAGTCCTGTAGCGTTATTTTTGTATATGGTTGAGAGAATGACTAACAAAAGAAGTGACAAGTAATTTATAGAATTGTTTAAAATGTTGGTTTGTTTACTATTTTATTGGTAAGTTAACATGACTTAGTTTAAACAAAGTGATGATCTCTGTGTATTAATAAGCTCACAAATAGTGATTATTTTCAAAAGATCTTTTTGTAAATTTTTTTGATCCAGGGCCTTGTGAGAAATTCCATGTTTCTATTTCTTCGTGTATTTTCAAATATTTTTCTTTATTTTCTTCAGTATCTAATCACTGTAAAGTATGTAATTCCTAAAGGGTGAGAACTAATCAAGAGTTGGTAGAGACTTTATTATGGTATAGTTAGGACTTGATTGTAGAAGTGACTAAATGTTCCAACTTAAGCTTCACCCTTCTCCCTGACCAAAATATCAGTTCTGTGCCTCTTTAATGCCTTTGATTCCTTATTCCCTAGAGGTCAGTAATTTAACACTAAAGGGTCAGATTAAAGCTTAGAGAACTTTTCCACAATAGTACTGTAGGGGTTCCATTCCAGCTGCCAGTGTAGAATAAAAGGAGTGTTAAATAGGGACCCCCTTGATCAAACTGTTTAGAATTATTTGAGTAGGTTAATATGAAAATGCTTTGGAAATGTTGTAAAATGTGACCTTCTACCAAGAGGACAACTTTGATTCTGAAACTGATTGCTATTTTCAAATCAGTCTCTTTTTAACATAATCGATCCCTTTAACATAAAGCCATCTAGGGGATTAAAAGAAACATAAAATAATGGTACTTTTATTATTCGCTTAGCCATTTAACTTCAAAAACAATAGTATTTTTAGCTCTAAAATCTCAACACAATATTCCTTGAATTTCGGTAAAGTAACCTGGAACATTTTTAATGTTTCCTTAAGGTTTTTGAATGACTGTATATTTGGAAATTAAGCAGTGCTACACTACAGGGTAGATCTGGCAAATGCTATATTTGTATATTTAGAATTACCAAAACAAATGTACTTTTACCTTTTATTTCTAACCCTGTGTGTTAGAGCAGTTGCATGCTCTTCTGCTTTCTTTTTAAATCACATTGTTAAGCTGTGGATTTGTACTCAATAATGACTTAGGATAAACATTATTTTCATTCATCACATATTAGACATTTTTCTTTTCCTTGTAAGCAGATTCAAACTAGATAGTCAATAAAACATCTTTAAATCCCACAAGCCAATTATGTCTCACTAGTCTGAATGGCTTCACTCTTTTGTTCTCAATATTAGAAATTATAGTTAAAATGAATTTATATGTGAAGGAGAAGGCAAGTATTTATTTTCAGTACCCAATAGTTCTGGAAGCAGTGCTTTTAACAGTTTGACCTCTCTCCAAAACATAGACACATATTAGTAGTCCCCATCCATCTATGGCTTATATTCCAAAGTCTTTTAGTCAACTTTTGGGCCTCTGGGCACATTGTCTCACAGAAACAATAGGAGTTAGGTTCCCTGTAAACACTACCACAGAAAGCTCACCTGGGAACCTAATCCACTTAACCATGAATGTACTTATTAACTTGTAATGTGGTTGACAAATTACTAATAGACCCTGACCAGCATTTGTAACATCAGTCTAACTAAGGAAATGGTGTGCAGCAGCCAGACTCACACACTGGGGTGTCTGTCTGTCTTGTGTACCTCTGTCCCTAGGTGTAGGATATGTAAGAAGACGACTCAGCATGGGGGGTGGTGGGGTAACCAATGCACAATTATAAAAACCTAGTTATACCTGTTATAAAAGTATACCATGTAAGTTAGTTTTTCTTGTTAAAGTGAAAGCAAAAACTTGTATATTAATTTATTTTCAGTGTCTTGATCTTATTTATGACCTGCTAAAGTGGTGATTTACCCATTCAAAATATATTTTTTCCATTTAAAACTAATTTATAAACTATGTACTCCTGGGAAGATTTGAATTATTAGAAGTTTGTTGAAATATTTTCACCACTTAAGACAGACTTCTGACTTAGATACTGATTTTAATGCCAGTATCTGTTCTAAATATTTATGATAAAAATGCATTATTTTTTTAAAGAGCTTGATGGGATTTGTGATAAGTGATAGTACTCAACCTGAATCCTACCCCCCCTTTGACCAATCCTCCACAAACCTTTAGCTGTTGGTTAATTCACTAACTGTAAACACAAATAATATGGTCTGGTTTAGAAGTTATCTTTTCAGCCTTATGATAGTTAACATGGTAAGCCTTAGCAGCGAACAGTCTTCCTTTCTAAAAGGTAGACTTAGATTTTCTCAAGAAATGGGGTAAGATGGGGTACTATAATACCAAATTCTAAATCATGAGCATTTTCTCCACTGTGTTGTATGTACATGAGGCAAATCATGCATCTTTGAGTGCAGTTTGGCCTGGCCCCTCAAGAGAAAAGCATGTCACCACACTTGCAGTAGGGGTACTGTGGTTTGAATGGATACCATCACTCTTTTCTCCACAAACAGTGCAGAGAGCTGTCTGGAGTGGCAATTTGAACAGATTCCCTGGCGTTCCCTCTGCTCCTTCCATCACTACAGTAAGTAAAAGAACCACCTGGGGGAACCCGGGAGTCCGAGAAAATCAGCTCTGCTCAATAGCCAAGCTCCCCCTCTAGGAAAACCAGTCCAGATGCAGCTATTTTAGGGGGTATAGCTCAGCGGTAGAGCATTTGACTGCAGATGCAGCTATTTTGGTACCTCTTCTCACATGCACTCTGAATCAGGGCTTTTCTGTAAGAATTCCTTCAGAATCAGCAAAAGCTGGGATGACCTGGTTATCTTGATTTGCAAAATTAAAAGAACAAAACTAGGTAGTCAGTTGTCACTGTAGATGAGCAGGTAGTCTATTACAGTATAGTTATTGAACTGGCTCTGAGAAATCTTTAGAAAGAAAAAACTCAAAAGTCCAAATTAATTGGGAAAGTTAGAATGCCCTTTCTGAATTTTCCATTCTAAAAATTTGTATTATATGAAATAACATAAAGCTACAAAACTGCTTTGTATTCTATTAAGAAATAGCTCCTAAAGAGTAGTCTTGTTTCATAGTTGTTGCACTATATCAAAGCTTTTTAAAGTGTAAACCCAGTTCTTCTCTGTATAGAAAGGGAGCATTGTGTTACTGAATTTCTTTATACAGAGCATTTGTTGCCGTCTGTAATTCCAGCCATCCGCACACAAGTCTGTTCTGAGGTGGCAATAGCACATGGGAAGATGAAGTTTCCCTGTTTATTTACCCCCTTTTCTTTGGCTGTATCTGATGACAATATAAGATGTTCTTAATAAAGTTTTATGTTGTTTTTGAAATGTGTAGATGATTTCTGTGAATCTGATTAATTAGATGTGGGATGGGAGGGGAGAGATTAATGGACTGAGAAGGAAGCAGAGTACTGGAAGTATTCAGTGACTTTATGGTGGAGAAACTGTTGAAGGAGACTCCTTTGGCTTGGCCAGTGGTTCCCGAACTTGAGCGAACATCAGAATCACCTGGAGGCGATTAAACTCCTGGGGGAAGGCCTGATGGTTTCGATTTTTAACAGTTTGATGCTGATGCCACTGAGTTGAGGGACCACATTTTTGACGACCACGACTCTAGATCAACTTTAAAGCCCATGATGTGTTTCACAATTTGTAATTCCAGGTAATGAGATAATAAAGTATGGGTTTTAAGCTCATTCTTCAGCAACTGCCTTACGGGGAGAGAACAAGATCCCCTCTTTTGTGACCTACCGCACAGCAGTGCCAAAGTGCTTTTGAGCGAACAGGTGCAGTTGGTAGCTTGCACTTCTGGAGCACAGACCCTCACCGCATCTTGAATCTAAAGCAGAACTGGGAGTACTAAAAATCTGTGAGAATCTCTAAGGCAGTGTTTGCCAAACTTCTTTGATAAGACTCACTTGGGACATTTTCAGAAAGGGCACCTACCTACTGAATCAGAATTTTGTGTGATTCTTATCGTCTAGAAAGTTGAGGAAATGTCTTCCTCTGACCACTGCTCCTGGTTCTCCGTTCCTCGAAGTCCTCTGGTCACTTCATCTGAATCCAGGTGCTCCCCACTCCCACCCCAGTTTTCCCCCTTTGCAGTAGCCGGTTTTATACAGTGGAGCCTATAACCAAAGATGCTCTTTAAGAAGATTTGGGATCCAGAAGCCTGCATTTTAAGCAAGGTACCCAGATGATTTTGATGCGCTTTGAGAAAGACTGCACTTTGAGAAATAGTGCCCTACAAAGCAAATTATAGTCTATACTAAACAATAGTGGTAGTTCACACGTATATGGTACTTAACTGTGCATTGGGAACTGTCCTAAGCACTTCATATATCGTTTGCAATAGATACTCTGGTTATCCACTTCTACATACTAGGAAACTAAGACACAGTGTAAATTCTTTGTGACCCTGAACAGGTCAAATGGTGAAGCTGGGATTCAGACCCAGCTGCAAGTTTGGCCCTGAGCCTGTGCTTCTTAACCACTACACAATGATGCCTGTTACACGGATACGTAGTGTAGCAGCTCCATGATTACCAAATCCACATTTTGCATCACACGTCAAGTTAATAGTGAAATTATAACATTATGCAAGTATGCAAGTTAAAAACCAGCACTACTGGAGGGGGCTTATCAAAGGATGTTACACCCAGGTTTGTTTTTATTGAGGTAAAATACATGTAACAAAAATAAAAAACACACGTAACAAGAAATATATCATTTTTTAGTGTACTCTGGCATTAAGTACATTGATGATTAACATTGTTGTGCAGCCATCACCACCATGAATCTTTAGATTTTTCATCTTCCCCAATGGAAACTTTACCCATTAAACAATAACTGCCTATTCCCCAGCCCCTTGCAAGCGCCATTCTACTTTCTGTCTCCGTGAATTTGACTTCCCTAGGTACCTCATATAAGTGGGATTAAAAATATTTGTCCTTTTGTGACTGGCTTATTTCACTTAGCATAGCGTCTTCTGGGTTCATCCATGTTGTAGCATGTGTCCTTTTTAAGACTGAATGATATTCCATTGTATGGATATGCCACATTTTTTTTATTCATTTGTCTGTTGATGGACACTTGGATTACTTCCACATTTTGTTGTGAATAATACTGCTATGAACATGGGTGTACAAATATCTGCGCAAGTTCCTGCTTTGATTTCCATTTGTTTTTCAAAGCAGTACTTATATTCACATCAACAAAGGAGAGTTAGAATGAACTATTGATAAGGATATTCTAGACAGTTGATGTCAAATCTTTTGAGATACACAGATATTATTCAACTGTATGTTTTCTCTCAAAGAGTTTACAGTCCAGTGGGAATGAAATACAGTGACAACTTTTAGAATTGCCCAAAGCTTACTTTCATTTTTAAACTAGCATATTTCTTCTAAGTTAGTGGTTCCGTAGGCCAGCAGTATTAGCCTTAGCTGAGAACTTAGCAGTGCAAATTCTTGGGCTCCAGATCTATTGAATCCGAAAAATCAGAGGATGGGTACCAGCGATATATCTTTTTAACAAGCCCTCTAGGTAATTCTGACCCAGACTCAGGTTCCAGGTTTGCTTTGTGCGTCACTGTTCCAGGCATCCAACACTTTACCTCAGAGAGATTTGTGAGAAACCGTTAGAGGGAGTGAGAGGATTTGCTCCAACAAAAGCAACTGTTAAAAAAAAAAGTGTGCTTTCTTGACAAGCCAAGAAATGCTTTTCATCTGTGTTCTTTCAAGTCTTAATGAGCCCCACTCTCTACCCTGGCAAATTCTTCCATATTTCCTTATTTCATTTCTCTGTCTAGTGCATGTCTTGCAATTCTTCAGAGGTACGTAGAGTGAAGGAGAAACTGAAATGCAGTCTGGGGTCTGGCCATCATCTACTGGATCTAAAAGACTCACTAGCCCTTGGTGTAGTTAAACCACCACAGGTTTAGCTATTTTTGCTGCTGAAATCCCTGTGATTTTATTTCCAACTGTTCAATGACATCAAAAATGGAAACTATTTTTAGTATCTTTGTGGTAAAGATAATTATCTTAATAATAATGGACTTAAAATGGAATGTGAAATGAGTTTTAGAATTATACATTTCACATTTGAATTCCATGTACCATGGAAAAGGTACAAAACAGAATATTTGAATTTAAGTGAAATTGTTATGCAGAGCCATTAGCTAATTAAGATAGTCTAGAAAAAGTCAGTTGTACTGGTATTGTTTGGTTAAATTTATCATCTTTTTAAAGCCCTGTTTCTTTGTTCAGGAAAAATTCCATTTTACTCATGGAAATACAAGCCAAATGAGAGATTTTAAGAGGTTTTAAATCATGCATTAATACAGTAGTATTTATGGTCTCCTTTTTCCAGCTCTTGATATTTAAATTAGACAATCTTGTACTTTTATGGGATCAAGTTAATAGCAGAGCGCTACTGATGGTGTTTGAATTCTTCTTAAAATCTCTTTGTGTATTAATAATAAAAATAAATGTGGGGGGGGAAAAAATCCTTGTGTAATCCAGTCATAACTGCCCTAAGGTGGGAAGTGGTGCCTTGGTTATATACTGCACCTGCAGTGTGCTTAGAGGAGGGAAATTAAACTGTTTTCATTCTTCTTTTTGAGCTGGTGTTTGAGCTATACGGGATCTCAGGTAAGCTTCATGCCCAGTTCCTTTTCCTGTCTAGCTGGTAGCACTAAATACTCTAGCCTGAACAAATGTCATTATTAGGGCTTGGCTTAACATTCTCTGCGTTTGAATTGCTAGTCTCCATGTCTTGGCTAGAATGATGAAGAAAGATCTAGTTCCTTTATCTTTGGTTTCTTGCTTTTATATCCATTGATGAACAGAACAGTTACAGTTGTGGTGAAATTTTACATCAATAGCATAAAGCTTTTTTCCAGTTGGGTGTAATTTTCCCCACCAGGAACCAATAAAAAGCTAACTGCTAGTGATTGAGCTTATTGACTGGTTAAAGCATAATTTTTTCTTACGGCATAGACTTTCTTTTTTTAAGGTTAATATCTTTCAAAGCATGTGACTTGAAAATAATATTTAAACAGAAAACCTATCTTTTTTTTAAAGATTTTATTTGAGAGAGAGAGAGAGAAAGCGAGAAACAGAGCACAAGCAGGGGGAGGAGGCAGAGGGAGAGGGAGAAGCAGGCTCCCCGCTGAGCAGGGAGCCCAATGCGGGGCTTGATCCCAGGACCCTGGGATCATGACCTGAGCCGAAGGCAAACACCCAACTGACTGAGCCACCCAGGTGCCCCAAACCTATCTTTTTTAATATAAAGTGTTTTCAGTGTGAATTTTTTAAAAGCTCTATGTTATTTAAATGAGTCTAAAAATCCTCGTAGTTATACAGTGAAACAACTGCTAATTAAAATAACCCAGAGCAGGGCGCCTGGGTGCCTTAGTCGATTAAGCGTAGGCCTTCAGTCAGTTAAGAGTCTTACTCTTGATTTCGGCTCAGGTCATGATCTCAGGGTTGTCGGATGGAGCCCTGCATTAGTCTCCACCCTCTCGGCACAGAGTCTGCTTAGATTCTCTCTCTCCCTCTCCTCTGCTCCTTCCCCTGCTCGTGCGCATGTGTGCGCTGTCTCTCTCTTAAATAAAATCTTTAAAATAATCCAGGGCAATAAGTATGCCATTTTATTATCAGATGTTACTTAGTCATATGTGAATATGAATATGTGAAATAAAATATTCACTAGATATATTTTTGGCCCCTTAATACCTTTGAATACTCTAATGAGGTTAGATACAATGAGGAGATTTACTAAGTGCCTGTTTGCTGTCATTTTACAAATTCTAAGTAGTTACTTCTATTATAAGAAGTTAGTGCCAGTAATAAGCATCATTTGGTTAAAATATTCCTGTTTCATGTTTACTTTCAACTTTGATTTGGTTTCTATTTTTGTTACATTAGTCAGTGCATCATATGGATGTGATAGCATTATGTAGGCATTTTAAAACTTCTTTACTGTGTTAGAAACCTCATTTGTTATTAAAATACAGTGTTAAGGATGTATGGACTTGTTTAATGAAATGGTAATTTGTATTTTATGTTCTCTAAGAATGCTTCTGTACAATATACTTTTGTTTCTTAAAAGATAAAACTGAATCCTGATTTCATCGATTGTTCCCAGAGGTCAGCAGTTTAAAAAAATTAGTCTTGGGGCGCCTGGGTGGCTCAGTCGTTGAGCGTCTGCCTTCGGCTCAGGTCATGATCCCAGGGTCCTGGGATCGAGCCCCGCATCGGGCTCTCTGCTCCGCGGGAAGCCTGCTTCTCCCTCTCCCACTCCCCCTGCTTGTGTTCCCTCTCTGGCTGTGTCTCTCTCTGTCAAATAAATAAAATCTTTAAAAAAAATAAAAAATTAAAATAAAAAAAATTAGTCTTACTCTCTAGAAAGATATACCATCTAAGGTAGTCAATAAGAGCCAATAAAATTTAGTTATAAACTCAAAATTTTATCATCAGGTGCTTCTGATCCTTGAAGATAGTTTATCGAAGAACTCTGCAAGTTTTCATTTTGTCTGAACCATGCCACCTTTTCTTTAGAGCAAGAATGACAAGTATATGTCATACATGCCCTTTTCCCCATAAGTTTCTCTGTCTCTTGCTTATGGCAGAGGTCTCTAATTCTGTGAAGCCTCATCAAAATCAGAGCTTTGTGCAGCCATCACCCATTGACTAGGGTTGGAACAGGAATTGAAATACATTTATTTGCTATGTGTCTAGGGGAAAAGTTGAATGTGTCTTCAGTTTTAAGAATGGTGCCACCATTCTGAACTTGAAATGTAGTAACCAGTAAGAGGAATATGTTCTCAGAGTTTGTAGTTTCCTAAGAATACCCAGTCCAGAACTCTTCCTCAGCTTTTCAAGATTTTATGGACCTAAGTTGTCAGAAGCCCAGTTAATAAATCTAAATAAATACCCCTTTTCCGTTTAATAAAGCAAATATAGTTTCTGTGGTTTTTGAATGAATGCATTAATATGCATTGTTTAATACTATACCAGAAGCTGAGATAATTGAAACATGAGAAAGATACAGCTTTGCCCTATAGAACTCAGAATCTAATGTGGGAGAGAGACACTGACTGTAATGTAAGTTCTACATGATGGTGTGAAAAAATGTTACAGAAAAGATGAATGGCATTTGAACTCATCTCTAAAGGTTGATCAACTGACCATGGATCGAAAAAATAATGAAAAAGATTTTTAAAAATATGTTCCTTACCTAATGTTTCAACAATACTGATGAATTAAATGAAAAACTAATGGGATAATATATATAAATATACTTTTTGCTCAGTGGAAATCGGAAGGCATTAATCTTACTCATGTTGAATAACATGGCTAAGTTTAGAGTACTTTTGGATAGAAAGGTTGGGTTTTCAAGAACAATGTAGTTGCCCGATTTCAAGTATATGCTGCTTGGGTCAAACAACAGAAGCGGTCTTTAAAATTGTTCCCTGTGCTCCCATCCCCCACCCCCAAGCCACAGCTGTGTATTTATTTTTCTCTGTGGCTAAAAGGCGGTAGTTTTATTCTGTTCATGTGGTATGAAATGCTGCAATGGCTAGAACATGGCTCCATGTCTGAAATCAATTATAACAATAGAGTATGGACCAGTAAAATAAAGACCCTCGCACACGAAAATGAAACATGATGGGCAAACTAACTTCTTTCGTTATACTTGTTGCCATGACTGGGACTGACTGTATTTGACAAGGGGACAGTGGGACAGACTGTCTGAACTGTAGACTAAGGGCCATGCCACTTGTTCTCACTGGTAAAAGGACTAGATTTACTCTCGGGCGGACACCACACCTACATTTGTCTGACCATGTAATTTGAGGAATGCCATTTCTGACTGTAAATATCTGAAGCAATAGCCAGAACTGCGTACTAGCTGAAGGAAAATATCTGAATTCTCCTTGGAGGAGCATCTCTCACCCAGCTTTGGCTGTGTCTCAGATTTGGACTTTATTATAAAGACTTGAAAGAGGGTTCTGTTTACAGTTTAACCTAAGGGCTGACTAGGTGGAATGTATTCTCCTGCTTTTATTGGAGTTAATAACTCCTATGTGAGCCTGAAGGCTCTCATATTAATTGAGGTTATTGAATTCCCCCAGGTAAAAAAAAAAAAATCTCAGTGTTTTTCTCTCATGAATTTAAGAACTGTAGTTTTCAGGGAAATGCTTGGAATATTAGCATATTTGGTGCATATATATATATATTTTTTTTAAGATTTTATTTATTTATTTGACAGAGAGAGATACAGCGAGAGAGGGAACACAAGCAGGGGGAGTGAGAGAGGGAGAAGCAGGCTTCCCGCTGAGCAGGGAGCCCGATGCAGGGCTCGATCCTAGGACCCTGGGATCATGACCTGAGCTGAAGGCAGACACTTAACGACTGAGCCACCCAGGCGCCCCAGGTGCATATATATTAAGACTGATGAGAAAGTTTATAAATTCTTTAGAACAGAATTGGTATGCCGGCAATATTTTAGATAAGCCATTCTCTCTAATGAGGACACTTTTCCTAGACAAGATAGTGCATCTTAGAGGTATCCTTGAAGTTCATGGGCATAGTGAAGTTCTTATTGAATTGATATGAGGAGACAACACAGCACTTAAGCAGAATCTTAGCAGAGGCGTATGCTCCCTGCAAAATCCAGAAGTCCACATTAGAGTTTTAAACAGAAGCTTGAAAAATAAAAAATAAAATAAATAAATAAATAAATAAATAATAAACAGAAGCTTGAAGGCAGCCATACTGCTACCCAACTACTCCTTTATATTCCAGTTGTCCAAAAGTCAAGTATTTGATCAACCCAAAGGCAGAAGTTTGAGTACATATTTAAAATTCAGAAACAGGGACACCTGGGTGGCTAAGTCGGTTAAGCGTCTGCCTACGGCTTGGGTCCTGGGATCAAGTCCGGCATCGGGCTCCCTGCTCAGCGGGGAGCCTGCTTCTCCCTCTCCCTCTACCTCCTCCCCCTGCTTGTGCTCGCTCTCTCTCTCTCACAAATAAATAAATTTAAAAAACTAAATCAATAAAATTCAGAAACATTGCTTGTATTGACTTGGGAATGCAACATAAAACTGATTTTAAAAAGATAAAAACTGTCACTAGGAAATAAATAAATTAGGCCTGCTTTTGGCCACAAAATTTAAAAAATTAAAAGATAATTTTAGACCTAACCTAAAAAACTTCTATTTATCTCTTCTTATTAGTCACATATAATTATATTTAAATACCAGATATCCCGCTTGGTGTTTTCCTGAGGGTATATGAAAAAAGTAGCTTGTATTATAGTTAGCTAATACAGGGAGAATTTAGATCTATATCCTGTAAATGTAATTCCAAGATACTGAAACAAAAGCCCAAACATAGATACTTAACACCACTATCTAATCTCTTACATGAGTTTTGTGTGATCTTTTCCTAAGTTCAAAATGAAACGATGAAATAAGTGATCTGAAACTAGTATGATTTAATGATAGGTCTGAAGATTTTATATTTCTAAAAGTTAAGGATTTAAAGGCATTCTTTAAATATTGTAAATTATGTGTACATTTGATGCGTGTGGGTGTGTGTAATTGCATACTAAAGTTAGTAAAATATTCTCTAAAAAGCTAATTGGTCTGAAAAGATAAATTTAAAATATTTCATATCAAAACAAAAGGGCCTAACAAGATTTAATTGAGTATAATAAAAACTGTATACTTTGAACACTTGTACTACTGCATTCTCTTTTGTCTATTAACTTTAATGACAATTGATAATTGTACCTAAGATTTAAAACTAACATTTTGGGATGCCCAATTTATAAAAGAATATGTTAATTCCAAAAGTGTTGCTACAGTTTCTGTCTTTGAGAAAAGTAAAAGGTGATTTGGAATTATTCCAGAGAAACTTGGGTATAAAAATCTTGTACTTACCAGTATGGGTTGAGCCACCTCAGGAAGACACAACTGAGGCTGGAAGGACCCCTTGTGCATAACTTTGGAGATTGAACCACTTGGGTTTTCTGCATTTCACAAAGTGAGTTCATAGAACAGGCTTCCCTTAATCTCCGGTACTTACAGGCCACCTCAAGGAATCAATTGCCAAAGTCTGTCACTTGTTAGAACACCAAACCGCCTTGAATTGAATATGAACTTAAACAATTAGACTGAAGATATATTAAGACAAGTGTTGATATCATTAAAGAAAAAAATTATTCTAACACTTGTCAAAAGGGTAAGAAAGACTTTTTATTCAGGACTTTTGTGATATGTATCAAAACTATCCCAATAGGGGAGAGAGATGGGGCTCAACTCTGAAGATGTCAAAGACAGTTTGGTATTTATAGCCAAGGAACAGAGTGAGGGGGTCAATGGGGTGGGTAATTACTAAGAGGAGACATCAAAAGTGAGGGGATTCTTGCTGAAGGCAGGCCAGGGTGATCAGATGTCAAGGGTGGGGGAATTCTTCCTAAACTGACCTAGCAAGATTCTTGCTAAATCTAGGCTAGGCAGGTGGAAGACAGAGCCCAAGGAGGACACCTAGTCAAAACTGGGGTTCAGAAAAGCCTGTGTAAAGTTTGGTCAAGAGGAGAGTCTTTGTCAATATAATTGCAACAATTTTTTTACAAATGAGTTCAAAGGACAGCCACCCTAGGGTAATGCTAGATCTTATTCTTCTGGTGGTTTTTTTTATTAGTGTTGGTATTCATATTTTATAGATCTTTTGGGATCAATTATGATAATAGGACAAATTGCTTGAGCACTTTCAGTATGCCATCTACTCTTCTGGGTATTTTTCCTGTACCATCTCCTTGAGTCCTCACGGCATCCTTATCAGGTAAGTACTATTATTATTGTCACTTTACATAGAAAGAAACAGACTCCCAGGAATTAAGAAAGCCAAAGATTATACAGTTAGTTAAATGTCATAGTCTACCGCAAAGACTACAGTCTTAACCAGCTGTACTGCCTCCCAAACAGGTCATTTTTGGTCAGAATTAAGAATTATAATTAAAGGAATAGTAGTATGGTTTATCACATTATAAAGAATACTGTCATTGGATTGAAGGGTTAGAACATTCAAGTGGACATTTGGTAATGTGAGAGGTAAATTTTAAATATGAGAACTCAGGATTTTTAAGAATTCATCTTTTCCAGATCTTACTCTGGAGGAGTCTGGTAGCAGTACCATTACTATCCGTCAGTAAAAATATCCCCAACATCCTGTCTCTGGCATCACTACTTTCTGCTTGAAACTAGCAGGGTTTCTTGGAGAGTGGAACCTTCCATGTCTTAGGCCTGAGAGAATGAAGATGGTCCTGGAACTTTCTTTGCAAGAAAGCAAGAAGGATGCTTTCAAAGTTCTCATGGGGTCGCAAGAATAAAGCCAACTTAAAAGGGGCTCTCACTGGCCAAGATATAACAATTTAATCATCCAAATAGAAAATAAAAATTGTTTGGGGTGCCCAGGTGGCTCTGTTGGTTAAGCAGCCAACTCTTGATTTAGGCTCTGGTCATGATCTCAGGGTCCTGGGACTGAGTCCCATGCCAGGCTCTGCCCTCAGTGGGGAGTCTGCTTGATGATTCTCTCTCTCCCTCTGCCTCTGTCCCTGTCTCTGCTCACGTTCTCTCTCTCTCTCTCTCTCAAATAAATCTTGAAAAGAAAAGAAAAGAAAAATTGTACTAATTAAAGCAAGTAGTCTCTGGAAAAATTGTCTCCATAATGTCTTTTAAAAGAAAAATTGGTATTTTCTTTTTTGTAAAGATTTTATTTATTTGACAGAGACACAGCGAGAGGGAACACAAGCAGGGGCAGTGGGAGAGGGAGAAGCAGGCTTCTTGCCGAGCAGGGAGCGCGATGTGGGGCTTGATCCCAGGACCCTGGGACCATGACCTGAGCCAAAGGCAGACGCTTAACGACTGAGCCACCCAGGCGCCCCAAAATTGGTATTTTCTTTCCAAATAACTAATATTATTATACAAATTTATTTTTATTCATAAAAATTCCTGTTTATATTTAATTGTAAGTTTAGTCCCAGGATAGATAGAAGCATATTGAACACTTTCTACCTGAATTATACCTGGGGTTGCAGCACCCCCAGAGTTCGGACTGACAAGTCTCTTAAGGCCTCTCTGTGAGAAGAGCTGTGTGCAGGCAGGAAGGGCACCTTACAAGTCCACCAGAGGCATCCGACCCAGGCTCGTGGTCAGAGCTTTGAGCATTTCTCTGTGGGTGTTACACTTCAATAAATGGTTTACTGAACGAAGAAAAAGTGGGGAAGGGAAGGATCCAGGAGAGGAAGAAGCTGAAGATGAAGGAAAAGGCAGGACTATTCCATTGACCTGAGTCAGAGCAGGGGTGGCATCCAGGCTAGATGGGCAGACTGGCCCATTGGGTAGGAGGAAGGCTGGCTCCTCTAGCGAGAGAAGCAAGAGAGAGAACTCAGCTTTGAAGCAGAGTGCTGTCTCAAATGTGCAATTGCATTTTGAGCCCAGTTAATTCACTGGCACTGTCCCTCTCAGGGGTGAGCCACCTGGGAATATTACTCAAGAGTTCTAAAATCTGAGTAGTGGTCACTATTAAAACTCACCATTGTGCTTTCTGCAAATAAGTCCAAGGGGCTGTGCTGAGGGAGAGAACAGTGGCCTACAGATTGTCATCAACTATGTGACACCAAAGTTCTTTGTGACACGAATGAGGCAATCATTAGATCTATGCTCTCTTGCCCCTTTCCCACCCATTCCTGATTAGGTTTTCTTCCTCAGCGTTCTGCCCACCCCGTCCCTCTCTGGATGGTGAGGGCCTCTTTTTCATCCTCATAACGGCTGCCTTTAGCGTAGGGTTGCTGCAGCCCCCAGGGTCAGTGGTGCTCTGGTCACGTGTCCCAGGCTCCATATCCCCTGACTGGACAAAGAGCCCAGAGCTAAGTGGAGCTGTTTTCAGGAAGCACCCCAGTAAGTACATCAGTGTATGAACAAGCCCTATGGCGATGGGATGGACGTCCAGGAGTTAGAGCTGTACAAATGCACGTTTGCTGCTTCTCTTTACGAGACTATCATTTTCATTTACTCCTGAGTATCTACACTGTAATCTGTTTAGGAAATGTTTCATTTTCATTTTTTAAGAACAGCTTTACTGAGATAAAATTCACGTACCACAAAATTCACCCTTTTAAAGTGTAGACTTTAGTGGTTTTTAGTATTCAGAGTTGTGTGGCCATTGCTAATTCCAGAACATTTTCATCACCCTAAAGAACTCCATACTCATTAGCAGTTATTCCCTATCCCCCCCCCCCCTCAGCCTCAGGCAGCCACTAATCTATTTCTGTGTCTTTTCCTATTCTGAGCATTCCTTATAAATTGAATCATACATTATGTGGCCTTTTGTGTCTACTTTCTTTCAATTAACATATTTTCAAGGTACATCCGTGTTCTAGCACGTATCACTAATTCACTTTTATGGCTGAATGATATTCCACTATATGGATATATCATATTTAGGTATCCATTCAGTAGTTAGGTTAACATTTGGGTTGTTTCCACTTTTTGGCTATTACAAATAATGTTGCTATGAATATTCATAAACAAGATTTTGTTTTCAGTACGGTTAGGTATATAACTAGGAGTGATACTGTGGGTCCTATGGTAATGCGATGCTCAACTTCTTGAGGAACTGGCAAATTCTTACAACATGGTTGCACAAATTTTACAATCCCAGAAGCAATGTGTCAGAGTTCCAGTTTCACCACATTCTCATCAACACTTGTTACTGTCTGTGATTTTAGCCATCCTAGTGGGTATGAAGTGGTAGCTCCTTGTTTTGATTTGCACTTCCCTAATGACTAATATTAGATGTAAGATGTTGAGCATCTTTTACGTGCTTATTGGCCATTTGTTTCTTTGGGGAATTGTCTGCTCAGACTCTTTGTCCGTGCTTTGTCTTTTTATTATTAAGTTTTTCCTACTCCTGGATATAGGCCTCTTAAGAGATACATGATTTGCAAACATTTTCTCCCACTCAGTGGGTTATCTCTTCATTTTCTTGATGCTGTCCCCATTTGAAACACACAAGTTTTTAATTTTGAAGTCCAATTTATCTATTTTTTCTTTTGTTGTTTGTGATTTTGGTGTCATAGGTAAGAAACCATTGCTTAATCCGAGGTTATGAAGACTTAGTTCTAGGTTTTCTTCTGAGTTTTATGTCCACAGTATTATTTTAGTATTCTCTTTAAAGATGCCCAAAGACCCTTCTGCCAAACAGAAAAGAAAGTAAAGAATCCATGGTATTTTTCATTTGCCACTGAGGTAATGTGAATAACTTCCTACCCAGAAGTTCTTGCTTTTACTACTTTTTATCCTTTTTCCAGTCAGGTGGCTGAAAGGACCTTAGTTCTAAATCTGGTATGTAACAAGTGGGCTAAGGAATTCAAATGTAAATGTAGTGGTTTAGGGATATTTGCAGAGCTTGTGCTCTGTGCTGGGCCACAGCAAATGAGATCATGTAGGCCTGCAAAGAGCTCACAGGCAGTTGGGGACAAAATCAGAAGCAGGAAACTACAGGGTCACCAGCACTTTGATAAAAGAGTGGCCCTTCATAATGCAGTAGGGTTGGAGTGGAGGGCAGTCTGCAAAACCATGCAGAGGCCCAAAACTGGCAAGAAAATGGTATGTCCTAAGAACTATAAAGAGCTCACTATGGGTGATAAGGGAGAGTGGTAAGCAAACAGAAGAGCAAGAAGAAAAACAGATATTCCAGTGAGAAGTTAGCCAGAAAGGTAAGGTACCATGACCAAAGTATTGTGCTAGATGCCCTGTACACAAAGGGAAGGCCCAGCTCCCTCACCTATGGCTCACAGGCTAAAGAAGTTCAGAATGATGACTCTTGCCATCCCTCTCTAATGCTGGCACTGTTAGTATTATTTCACTTCATAGAACTACAAGACCAACTCGTTAATAACCTTGGCCTTTCAGTTTGCCAAGCCCTAATGGGAGAAGTTTAAGTTTTAAATTTTTAAACAGCAGAGAGAGTTTGGAAACAGTTTATAAAGTATCTAAATTATTTAAGGAATTTTTAAAAGACAGGTTGAATACAACCCTAGCCTATCATTTTAGTGTATCTATGTTCCAGAGAAGATTTAACGTAGCTAAACTGTTCCTATGTTGTATTCTGCTCTAAATTTTAGACCTAGAAATAAGTCTTCACCAGAGCAAATAAAATGCCACTTGTGATAAAATATTACTAGGAACAATAGAAAGTTGTGAAAATGAAATCTGGGGTATCGGAATGATTTACAATTAAGAATGCTCCATATATTTACTTTTGCCTGCAAAACAGGAGTAATGTTCAGCTTTTATTTTTTAATGTTCAGCTTTTACTAATACAGTTATGCAGATGATTGTGGAAAAACAACGCATACGTGATCCTTTTTCTGAATTAGCAATAATGCAGAAGACGCCTAGAAAGGAGTGAGCAGGCCCTCTCATTAAGGTTTCAATTTCCTTATGAAAGAAAATGACATAATGCAAACTGCTCATTAAGGGAAGATAAAACAATATGACCACTCAATGTCCATAATAGCTTTGCTACTTACAAGGACCTCTCCTATATTTTTGATCCTCACAACCACCTGTGAGGTAGGCAGGTTTCAGTTATTCATTTTCATGAGGTATTCTCTCCATAAACACTGAAAAATGCCCAGAAAAGTTTGTTCGTGGACCCCAGGTTCCATGTACTTAAAGAATAAATAAATGGTTTTTTGGGGTTCTTTTTTAAGATTTTATTTATTTATTTGAGAGCGAGCAAGCAAGAGAGAGAGAGCACAAGCGTGGGGAGAGGTAGAAGCAGACTCCCCGCTGAGCAGGGAGCCCAAAATGGGGCTCCATCCTAGAACCCTGGGATCATGACCGGAGCCGAAGGCAGATGCTTATCTGACTGAGCCAACCCGGTGCCCCAGAATAAATAAAAGTTTTAAGAAAGATGTTTTTCTGACTAATTTTAGTTTCAGAAATTGCATTAAACATTTATTTTCACAGCCCATCCTTTACAAAGATAGTAAGAAATTTCTGAAGTCCACCTTTGAATTCTTCTGGGATTCACTCTGACTAAGCAACATTTTTAGTTGAGAGAAGTGTTTCTTTGTTTTGCTCACATTCTTTGAGGAGGAAGTGGGTGCTGACTGTCCAGATGTAGGTGTCCTGAAAACAAACATAAAACCACACTTAGGGATACTGGTAAGTTTAAAAAATGCTTTTCCTGCTTAGCCTAAATAATTGCTACTAGAATCCTTTTCTACTCTTGTGTATTATGGCCATAAATGAGCAGTGGCTGAACCCAGCATTCATTCCCATTTTGTTAAAAATCTCCTTACTACATAGGCTTTAGGCAACATTCAGGAGGTAACTGGGTGGTTCTGGAAGTTTCTATCACACCTGAAGAAGGTTAAAGGTAAAGTGTCATCAGGCCTGAGTTCCCTTTAAGTCTGACATCAAGATTCATGACAATTCTAAGGACTTTAAAAACCTATTTCTTCATGGCTCAAAACCACTTCCTCTCTCAAAAATGAAGAACTTCAACCCACACATGCAGGTGCCACTCCACTGTATCTCCCCACGTAGAACATGAACTCCATAGGGCAGACTTTATACTACTAATTGTATATTCCACTGCTTCTTAACAGTGCCAGGCACAGAAAAGGCCTTCTAAAAATATTCGCTGGATAAATGATTCCCCAGCTGCTATGTGTGTATTTCTGTTTCCTTCTATTTCATGCCCTCCAATTGTGTTCCACACCCACGAAACTTTATTAGGGTTTGTCAAGTCTGATCCCTCTTCTACTCCCCATCTGTATAATAAATATGAAATATCTCTCATTCCTGCATATATCTAAGCAGCAGTCTGGACTAAATGCAAGTGAATTATTTTAAATATGCCAAATTCTCTTTTACCTACATTTAATCCAATAAAGTAGAAACTTCTATGAATTCCTATCATGCCAAATATCAAAATAATTAAATCAAAATATAGAGAAAACTAGACTTGAAATTTTAGTTCTTATCCAATTTTATAAATGTCAACCCAATATAAAAAACTCAATGCAGTAAACAGATAATTCAGTCCTTGCTGAATTTTGCTGTTTATGTTCAAGAAACTACCAGACTCAGTTTCTCTTTTGGTATAAAATGTTCAAAAATTCATTTCCCAGTTTCTATGAAACTAAATTTACTATCACATTGAATGAAGTACTGTGAACTACAGTACAGTGCTCAGTCATATAGTTAACCTAGTAGCAGCTGACAAATCCCTATTCAGTGAGATTTCCACAGGAATTTCTGACAGAGGAAATACCAAGAACAAAGTAGAGCAGGAAAGTAAACTGAGTTTACTTCAGTTTTGCTAACACATAGGATGAATTAAGGCAAAGTAAGAAGGCAGACGCACTGGTGCCAGGTAGGAAGGGCTGGGAAGCCATGCGGGAACATTTGATCTACATGCTGTAGCGTGAGATGGTAAAGGCTTCTAATCAGAGCTGTGCTTTAGGGAAATTATCAGACTAGAAGAGTCTGAAACTAGAAGCAGAAAAGTACTGTAGTAGTCCCAGCAAAAGCTGAATACAGACTGAACACAGCAGGAGGACAAAAGGAGAACAGATGCAAACCCCATGGAGGAAGGACAGAGAGAAACTAGCGACTGACTGGACAAGGACCAAGGGAGTAGTTGTCTACTCTACCACCATTTCAGGTCAGACTGTCTACAAGGGCATGTTCACTGACGGAAGAAGGAACTTAGGAGGATGAACAGGTTTGAGTAGTCAGCTGTGGGGACATGTTGGGGGGATAAAGTGGATATATTTAGCAGCAGCTGGGAACAGGCAAAGGGAGAGGTTGGAAGTAGAGGAACAGAGCTGGAAGTTAGAAGCAGAGGTGAGAACAAAAGATATACGAGCATATGACATTAAAGAAAAGGGTATGAAGGGGAAAAAAAATGGGCACAAGGCCTGAACTGCGTGGCAAACTTAGGGAGTATATATTAAACAGAGGAAAGCAGAAGAAATAAGAGTTCACACCAGCAATGCAAATAGCTTAACGAATTAAGATACCTGAATATCAAGGCTGGGCTCTTGCCTTTGGAACCACACTTCTGATTTAAGTTTGCAGAACTCGGAGTCTTTCTCTCTGGTGTCTTCAGGCTGAGCTTACTCGTAGGAGTGGTAGGACTGCTCTTCAGTGCTGAGAGAAAGCTTCTACTTTTACCATGATGTTTAACTGTTCTGTTGCAAGTTTTACAAGTAGTCAACTACCGTAAAAAGAAGAAATATTGGGCCAGATTTCTCTTATAATTTAATCCAATAAATTACATGTTCATTAAATTCTTGTATGTAAGGGACTACACTAGGTACGAGCGGGTAAGACAGGCTGCCCTCAGGGAGTCTATAATCTAGCAGCAGCAATCAGACAAGATACAAATATACAATGAGAAAATCTACAATTAAAAGTTACTGGCTAAACATTTGTATTTAATTTAAAACACATTTTATTTTTATTTATTTTAAAGATTTTATTTTTAAGTAATCTGTACACCCAATGTGGGCTTGAACTCATGACCCCAAGATCAAGTCACATGCTCCACCAACTGAGCCAGCCAGGTGCCCCTAAAACACCTTTTTAAAAATAACAAAGTCTCTACTTTTTCAGTGTAAAACCATGTTTGGGGGGAATAAAGGAACTGTGACTGATACCCTTTAACATCTGGAAGAGTGTTCTTTATAACAGCAGTTGACATTTAACTTTTGTCTCAGAACTCCAAGCTGTTTTCCAATAAAACATGGCAAATTATCCCTGAAAATCTAAGTGACCCCTTCAAAACCTTAGAGATTCTATGTTCTATAAATATAGGTGTAAATCAATTTATAAAACCATCAAATGAATTCTCACACCTCTTTACTTCATTAATTCCAGAGGCTGACCTATTATGGTCGGAATTTCATAATGTATGTAATTGTCAAATCACTGTGTGTAAACTTGAAAATAACATATCAACTATACATCATCAAAAATTTTTTTAAAAATAAGTTTTACATTTGATGAAACATCAATCACTAAAAAAAAAATTTATGTATATATATTGACAATCTATGTATACTATCACATACCTCTGAGTTGTATGTAGCCTGATCCTTAATCAACCTCATTTTAAGTAAAAGAAAATTCTTGTTTATTTATACATACTGGAATTGAAATCTTACCAATACACTTTTGGAGTCTTTGTATTTTTTCACAATTTTTGCTTCTTTAAAACTGAGTGTATAATTTCTTGCCTCTCGGTTAAGAAGTTTTTGTATTTTGGGTGTCAGTTTGGACTTGGGTTTGAGGCGCACTCGAGAGTTATCCAAAACCAGCAACTGGAAACAGTATGGACATGTTCCTTCAAAAGTTATGTTATCATCTGAAATAATACAAATGAAACTCATGATTCAGCAAATCAGAAAATTTTGTTACCTCAAACAGCCAATATTCTGTGATAAAGTATACTATTTAATATGAACAGATATATATTCTCTTTAAGCAAACTCAAAATATGAGAACTTGCAAAAAAGACAAATTGGCATTAATTTATTTTGCAAAACACTGTAATTCTATCCATTCACTCCTTTTAGCAGCAGACAGGTTAAGTCCCCACTCTTTGCTATCTTACTCATTACTTGTTACTAAGTAAAAAAAGCTGTCTCACCAATTTTACAAACATATTTATCACAAATCAATAAATTACACTGTCATTTTCACAATTTTGTGATTTGTGGGCCAGGCTTTCTGCAGGTAGCTCTCAGTACAAGGTAACAGGAGAACAGACTTGCCCCAGATTGTCTATGCAATCAAGACAGCCATCTACCATGTTAGGCTGAGGAGTCATAAGTAAGGAGTAAAAGAGCTGCTATCTTTAAGTAACTCACATTCTAGGGGAGCCCTAAGCAGACAAAAATAAGACTGATGACAAATGTAACAGAATATGATTAAAATGCCCTGGAAACTATTAAACTCTGTATGGACCAGCCAGAAACACTCCGAAGAAGTGGCTTGACAAAGGTCAAATACTCCAAACATCTGTACTTGGAGATGGCATCCATTACTGGTAAAGGGCTTTCAGGTGGAAGTACAGTGAAAAAGAAAGCATAGCTATTAGGGAAAGGTGAGGGTGTGGGGGTGATGCAGCTGGAAAGGAAGGTAGGCACACCATGGATTTATTCAACAATTATTTGTTAGTGAGCACTCTGCTAAGTATACGACAACTAAGGACCATGCTTGTAACTCACTTCTGCCAAATGTTAAATTCATTCATATTTATTGAGTGACTGTCAAGTGCCAGGCACAGTTCTGGGTACAATAAGCAGAACAGTGAATAAAGGACAATTCATGCAGAGAGAAAGTAAATATAGCAACACCAAATGTGTAGCCGGGGAAGAAAAAAAGACAGGGATAAAGAGTAGCAATGAGCTGCCCTGGTCTTAGTTAAGGTAGCCAGCGAAGGCTTGTGGCGTGGCATCTGTAGAGAGCAGAAGGAAACAAGGAAGGAATCCACGCAGATATGTGAGGTAAGAGTTCCAGGCAGAGGAAGGGCAACTTCGAGGCTGTGAAAGAGCAAGGAGGCCTAACAGTGGTTGGAGTTGAGTAAGCAGGTCGGAGAGGTGATGTGGGCTTTTGATGTAGGGCCTCGTAGTCCTTTTCAAAGATTTTCACTTTTACTCTGACATGGGAAGTCATTTGAGAGTTTGTGGCAGAGAAGGAACATGATCAAGCTTAGGTTTCTCCTGCGCTCACATGGCTGCTCCACTGAGAATGGATGTAGAAGTGCATGAGCGCTGCTGGCAATAACCCAGCTGTTGACTCGGTCCAGGATGCTAAGACGAACTGGTGAGAAGCAGCTTAGGTTCAAATATGCCAAAAGGCATATTTGCTGGCCAGTGGCTTGGGGAGGAAGGCTATTAGGGAGTCACGAATGGCCCCGGGGTTTGGGGGGCTGAGTTCACTCTAAGGATGGAATTACCATTTACTGAATTGGGAAGAACTGGAGGAGGACTGTGTTGGGGGGTAAAGCTCGAGTTTTGGCCTGACAGACATTCAAAAGAAGGTGTCAAGAAGACATCTGGCTATGAGCCTAGAATGGGGCGAAGTCCTGGCTGGGGGTATAAATTTGGAAGCCATGAGACCGGATGAAAAGCCGTCACCAAGGAAGTGAGTGTAACTAGAAAAGACGTCCAGGGAATTTGGAGTTTTCACGAAACAGAAGCCACTGGGGGGTTTTATGAGAGCAGTGGGTCCGTGAGATTTCTCTTTCGCGTCATCCTGAGCGCTGCGCGGAATGCAGGGGAGCGGGGCGACGAGCGCCTGACCCACAAGCGTCGGACGTTCTCCCTACCGTGTGACGAACTGTAGGCCCAGCTGGAAAGGAGAAGGAGACCGGTGAGGGAGGAGGGAAGACCCCGCCGCCGCCGCCCGCCTCCCCTCTCCCGCCCCTCTCTTACAGGAGATAGCGGGCCTGGCCCGGGCAGCTCTCGTGCAGTTGCCGCGCCGCAGCCTCAAGGTAGTGCTTCTGCCTCATCGTTACCGCCACCCCCACGCCGATAAGACGAGCGACAAGAGGAGTCTCCGGAAGCCGGATTCGCAGGCTGCCGGACTTGGACCTCGGAATCCAAGCTCCTTCCGGAAACCGGCGCCCGCGGCTGAGGAGTTCCGGTTTCCCTCGCCGCCGGCCCCGCACGCAGGCCGACCCTCTCCCCGCCTCCGGCCCTGCCCCCTAGGCTCCGCCCCGTCCCCGCGGGCCCGAGCGGACCTGCCGCAGACCTGCGCCTGCGCGGAGCAGTGTGACCAAGCCGGGCTGGCGACGTCCGCTCGCGGCAGTTCGGCCAGCTTCTCTTTCTCGCTCCTGATAGCGTCTTCTGTGGTACCCCTGTTGTCATTTCCTCAGCCCACGTCGCCTTCTAGATTCTCCATCCGGGGTGTTGGTTGGGGCCGGGCAGGCGGTGTGCGGCCCGCAAGGAGGCCGCCGTTGGCGCGGCCGCGGGCCTGGGAGGGAAGAGCAGGGCTGTCAGTGCACGAGCCAGCTTACCTTCTTTCCCGGTTCTTCATGGAACACGGCGCAAAGTTAACAGTTCGGGGCTGCGCAAACAGCGCTGTTAGCGAGTTTGGAAGCATTTCTGTCATCCAGAAGGAAACCCCATCCCCATTTAGCAGTTGCTTCCCATTCTCCCCTCCCTCCCAGCCCCTGGCGACAACTAGTCAGCTTTCTGGCTCTATGGGCTTACTCTGGACATTTCTTGAAAATGGAATCATAGGTGTGATCTTTGTGTCTGGCTTCTTCCACTTAGTATCATGTTTTCTAGGTACAACCACCTTGTAGCTTATATCAAACTTAATTCCCTTTTATGACTGAATATTACATTGTATGCATACCAAGTATTGTTTATCCATTCATCCATGATGGACATTTGGATTGTTTCTACCTTTTGGCTGTTGTGAATATTGCTGCTAGGAACATGTCTGTTTTCTGGGGGGTTTTTTTGGATAAACACGTAGGAGTGAAAATGCTGGGTCATATGGTAATTCCATGTTTAACAAGGATTCCAGTTTCTCCACATCTGCCCAACCCTCATTTTCCACCTTTGTTTATTTTTTTAAATTTATTTTTTATTCTAACCATCCTAGTGAGTGTGACTATAGTTCTGATTTGCATTTCCTAGTGAATGAGTTGAGCATTCTTTCATGTGTTTGTTGACAACTTGTATATTTTCTTTGGAGAAATGTCTATTGAAGTCCTTTGCCCATTTTAAAATTGGGTTGTTTGCGGTTTGTTGTTGAATTGTTAGAGTTTCAAAAAATAAACTCTGGAGACTAGGCCCTTATTTAGCCTTCATTTTCAATATCCAAAAGGACTCAAATTGAGATAGGGAAACTGAAAAGGATTCCATTTTTAGAAAGACTCCATCTCTGCTGTTTTTCTGCAAGGCTCCATTTGCTCATTATATTTCACCTTGCTTCTGAATAAACCAAAGAAGCTATGTTCCCACTCCAAGGGGGAGGCAAGAAAGTTAATCATTCTTTGAGTTTTGTCCTAGGCTTCCAAATACCTGATAACATCTAAGAAGAACTGAATCTCAAACATGTTCCAGGACATTAGATTTGAACAAACCTCACCCAACACTGGCATCAATATCCCCACCTTCAATGACTTATGAAATAACACCTATTATTCACCTGTCACTCACCTTTGAATTCAACCCTACCCTGGATTCCTGAAGGAACATGTACCCTGGACCGCCTTCCAATATGAACCCCTCACCCCAAGTGATGAAGAGGCTCACTCTCCTTTCCTTTCTAAGTCTCCCAGACTCTCCATCTGCTATACTCTGTCACTTACACTATTCAATAAACTCTGCTTTCACTTCCCACTTCCTGATTGCTCTCCTGCACAAAGCCAAGGATCCTCTTAACCAAGAGGTATCCTTAGCCTCTGGGTCCTCAGACCTGGCCTGTCTACGTCAAAATGGTACAGAAGTTTGAAAAGAGAAAAATATATTTACATCTGTATAGACATATTTTAATTTTTCAAAAGAAAAGTTATTACATCTGCTCTTCTCCCCTTCCCATCCCACTTCTCTGACTGATCAGCATTTAGTAGTTGGGTATCTTCTCCTCTATGTCCACACGTAAGTAAATGGATGAGTGTGTATAAATCCCCTCTCACCACACACACACACACACACACACACACACACACACACACTAAAAAACCAAAACATACACAAAAAAAGCTAAACCAAAAATAGAAAGTCCCTTACTATATAACTTGCCTTTTTCCTTAACCACAGACCTTTCCGGGTCAGTACGTATATTTTTGCAACAGCAAAAAATCTTGTATATTCTGGTGCTTTTTATTTCTTTTGTCTGAATTCCTAAAAGAGAAATTATAGAGTGGAATGATGTGCACATTTTTATTTGCCAGCTCATCCAAAGTAGGTTGTAGCAATGTGCACTCCCAACATCAATATCTGAGAAAGCTGGGTCAGAAGATATGATGGCCACTGGGTCACCTAAATACTAGTCAGATAAAGTCTCTTTTCACATGGTCCTTGATGCTTTGCATTTTCTCCTGTGAAGAGAAATCTTCTGTTGGGTTTATCAGTTTCTAGGAGATCTTTGTGTCTTGGGAAAATTTATCCTCTTCTTGTCATATATAATGCAATACTTTCTTACCTCTTATCTTTGGCATGGTTTATAGCATTTTTGCCATATAGGACTTTGTATGTGGTCAAATGTTTTTCATTATTGGGTCTGGGTTTCCTGTATAGCTTTAAAGATTTTATTAATTTTTTTGACAGAGAGAGAGAAACCACAAGCAGGGGGAGGGGCAGAGTGAGAGGGAGAAGCAGACTCGCCACTGAGCGGGGAGCCCAATGTGGGACTCGATCCCAGGACCCTGGGATCATGACCTGACTTGAAGGCAACCACTTAACCAAGTGAGCCACCCAGGCGCCCCTCCTGGGTAGCTTTAAAAAAGCCTCATGTAGCGCTTGCTTTGGCAGCACATATACTAAAATTGGAAGGATCCAGAGCAGATTAGCATGGCCCCTGTGCCAGGATGACATGCAAATTTGTAAAGCTCTTAAAAAAAATTTAAAAAATAATAAAATAAAAAAGCCTCGTTTATGCCAAGACTAGACAACTAACTATTCATCCAAATCTTTTTCTCATACTTTTCTAGTTTAATTTCTTCCATGCACATCTTTAATCAATACGAAATGTATTTTTACTTAAGTATAGGGTAGAGATCTGACACATTTTTCTAGATGGTTAGCAAGTTATGTGGATATCTCTTAGTAGGTAAATTACTCTTTTGCTATTGGAATTGAAGTTTAAAAAAATGTAACGGACACTGAATATGTGGCAGGCACTTTTCTAAGCATCTTACTTGTAACTCATACAGTCTTCATAACCCCATGGCATAGGTGAAATGCCAGTTTATCACATAGAAGCTTTTTAACATCGCTGCATCTGTTTCTGGATTCTTCATCTGCTTCCGTAACCAATACAGCAGAAAAGAGGAGAGATGCACTGTATGTGCACGCACGCCTACTTCCCCTGCCCCCCAGCACACTTCCCTTCAGTTCTTCTCTCGCCTCATCACCACACTCCTATATCCAGATGCCTCCTCAGCATCTCTGCTTGCATTGCAACTTGTCTTCTCTGACGCAGGGCGGCCCAGACGGCACTTGTGATTTCCCCCACCAACCTGCCCAGCCACCCGGTCTTCCTCTGTCTCAGCCCCACCCAGTGCCATTGCCGCCTCCCCTTCCTACCCCTTGCAGCCAGTCTGCCCTGGGCTGCCACCTCCCCACCAGGAGCAGATCTGCTCACTTCTCTGCACACCTTGGCCATTCTTTCCTTTTGCCTGCACCCCTGCCATGGCCCCTGACATTTTCTCATCCTGCATCCTCTCTCGCCTGCTTCCTCTCTCCCAGTCCATTCTTCATGGAGCAAAGTGGCCTTCTTAAAATGTAAGTCATTTTTTGGGGATAGGGAGTATCCTTGCTCAGAGTCTCCGGGCTCCTCATTGCACCTGGAACACGATCACCTGGCTGTGTTCTGCAGGTTCCTGCATGGCTGGCTGCTGCCCCACTTCAGACCTCACCTTGTCTCACCTGCCCACCCTCACCCTGAGCCTTGCTACACTGGCCTTCTCTGTCACTCAACATGTCCTGTTCAGACCTACTGCAGGGCCTTTGCTGTTCTCTGCTTTGAGTGAGGATCCTTCCCATGGCTGCTTTTCCTCATCATTCCAAGATCACCTCAAATATCACCCCCTCAAGAGGCCTTCCTTCACTACTGGAATAAACTCTCGCCCAATACATACACCCTTGCCCATCAAGTCACTCTCTGCCATAATTGGTTTTTATTATTGTCATTGTAACCTCACTCTCTGAAATTATTATTCATTCACCATTTACCTGTTCCCCTCCTGAATGTGACCGCCTGGCAGCAGGACTTTTTGGCTGCTCTGTACATGGACCCCCAGCCCAGGGCCTGGCACAGAGCAGGGGCTCAATAAGGGTTTGCTGCAAAATCATACTGGAAGGAGAGGAAGTTGAAGGGGTCAAAAATAAAACTAGAGGGGCGCCTGGGTGGCTCAGTCGTTGAGCGTCTGCCTTTGGCTCAGGTCGTGATCTCAGGGTCCTGGGATCGAGCCCCGCATCGGGCTCCCTGCTCAGGGGGAAGCCTGCTTCTCTCTCTCCCACTCCCCCTGCTTGTGTTCCCACTCTCGCTGTGTCTCTCTCTGTTGAATAAATAAATAAAATCTTTAAAAAAAAAAAACTAGATTGACCATGAGTTAGCAATTGTTAGCAGTGAGCTTGGATGTTGAATTTTGTCAAATGCTTTTTTTTTTTCTTTTTTGAATCAATTGAGATATAGTTTTTTCCTTTATTACCTAAATATAGGGCATTATACTGATTGATCTTGTCATACCAACTCTGTATTCCTGGGATAAAATCCATTTTCTCATGATGCATTTGTGTATTGTTGGATTTGATTCATTTACATATATTTTTAAAAATTTTTTAAAGTTTTATTTATTTAAGTCATCTCTACACCCAACATGGGGCTCGAACCCATGACCTCAAGATCAAGAGTCTCATGCTCCTCTGACTGAGCCAGCCAGGCACCCCAATTCACTTATATTTTATGAATGTTTTTTGTATTTGTGTCATGTAAGGTTTAGTGTCAGAGATATGCCAGTCTCACAAAACAAGTTGAAAAGCATGCCTTTCTCCTTCGTATTCCAAAAGAGGGTTTTTAAAAAAGATTTATTTATTTACTTTCGAAAGAGAGAGAGTGTTCAAGGGAGAGGCAGAGAGAGATGGAGAGAGAGAATCCAAGCAGACTTCCTGCTGAGTTCGACCCTGAAATCATGACCTGAGCCAAAATCAAGAGTCGGACACTTAACCGACTGAGCCACCCAGGTGCCCCCTGAAAGAGTTTTTTGTAAGATTGTTATTATTTCTTCCCTAAATGTTTGATAGAATTCACTAGTGAAACCATTTTGGGCTGGGGTATTCTGGAAGGTTTTTTGATCACTAATTCAATTTCTTTAATAAATCTAAAGCTATTCTATTTCTTTTTGTGTTAGTTTCGGTAAATTGTATTCTTAAGCAATTTGTCTATGTCATCTAAACTGTCAAATTTATTGGCATAAAATTTGTAATATTCTCTATTGTCTTTTTCATGTCTGTAAGATCTGTAGTGATATCCCCTCTTTAATCTCTTATTGGGGTTCTTGTTCAGGGTAAGAATGGAGCAATCACACTCCATCCTGCCTCTCCCACTGACTGTAATCATTAAACCCAGACAGACTGCATAGTGCACCCATAGGAAGACTGAAAAGTAAATAGTAGCAGGTTGAATGAAAAGAGGACTTAAAATGCCCCTGAACTAGAGGTGAGTTTACCACTATTGTTCCTTTGATATCTGCTGGCCTGAATGCAATGCAGCCTGAAGCCCAGAAGTGGGAAGTGGGATGTGTATAGGGAGAGCTCCAAGAGAAGCCCTGGAGTTCTGGCTGAGTAGCTGGACACACCTAACCCTCAGAGAGAGGGTGTGGAATTCTCCGTTTTTTTGTTTTTTGTTTTTTTCTTCTCCCCATTTCTTGAGCCTTGGCCGCCAAGCCGTCCCTTGTTGGCCACAGCAAAGGCCACAACAGGAGCCAGCAGGAGCCGAATTCTGAGGAAGGGGAACATTCCTTTCCAGCCAACCAATCTCTCTTGCTTTTCCTCCCCCTCTCTTTCTGCATCCTACCACTTGGCCAAAAATAGGAGTAGTCACAGAGGAACACAATGATGGAGTAACTTTCTAGCCCCAGCTTTCTGGCCACAGAACCAGTACTGGAAAGTACTGGGGAGATTATGGAGAAAGAAGAGCTCTTTCTTAACTTTATAGGAAAATCCCATTAAGTTGTATGAGAACTTCCAAGCTCACTGAGCTGTGCACACATGGATCTGATCAGTTTAGCAGTGACTTTGAGAACAGAACTAACAGACCATTGATCAGGTTCCAGATGACCACTGGGTAGTACATATTTAGGACCTACCCTAATGGTTCTGCAAAAGCTTTAGAAACTGAACCTAAATTTGAACAACTCACAGAGAGCAGGTTGAACTTGTAGTATGAACCTAAGCAGGTCTATTGCCTAAAACAAAAATAAGTACATTCTCCATAGGATTTAAAAAAGACCTGGGGTCTCATTACATTATATTCAAAATTTCCAGGAGGCAATCCAAAATTACTTGTCATATGAAAAACCAAGAAAATCTCAACTCACATGGGAAAACAAACAATCAACAGACACGAACAGCAAAATTGACAGAGATGTTGGAATGATCTGACAAAGACTTCAAAGCAGCTATTGTACAATAGCCCTACCAGTCAGTCACACTCTTGAAATGAGTAGAGTTAGCAAACTTTCCCACAGAGGGCTTGGCAGTAAGTATTTGAGGCTTTGCAAGGCATGTGGTCTCTGTTGCATCTACTCAATTCTGTGAAAGAGCCACATACAGATAGCCATCCACAATATAAAAACAAATGAGTGTGGCTGTTTCCCAGTAAACCTTTATTCATGGGATTTGGCCCATAGACTACAGTTCACCAATCCCTGAACTATAGTGTTTTTTAGATATTTTATTGATTTTTCTGTCTAAATATTATCAAGAGCAGGGTCTTAAAATCTTTCACTGTGATTTTGGACTTGATTATTTCTCCCCTTAGTTCTGTTAGTTTTTTCTTAAGCTATTTTGAAGCTCTGATATTAGGTGCATAAATACTTTCATTGTTATGTTTTCTTGATGCATTGACCCCTTTATCATTTTGAAATTTCCCACTTTATCTCTAATAATGTTCTGCCTGAAAGTCTATTTTGTCAAATATTAATATAGTCACTTCTGATTCCTTTTTTAAAAACATTCTATTTATTTATTTATTTGAGAGAGAGAAAGCATGAGCAGGGGAGAGGCAGAGGGAGAAGCAGACCCCCCGCTAAACAGGAGGCCCCATGTGCAGCTTGATCTCAGGACCCTGGGATCATGACCTGAGCCGAAGGCAGACGCTTAACCAAATGAGCCACCCAGGCGCCCCAGATTTATTTTTCTTTTTCTTTCTTTCTTTCTTTCTTTCTTTCTTTCTTTCTTTCTTTCTTTCTTTCTTTCTTTCTTTCTTTCTTTCTAATTGAGGTAAAAAACACATAACATTAAATTCACCATCTTCCCCATTTTTAAGTGTCCAGTTTGGTAGTGTTATGTATCCCCACACTGTTGCGCTACAAATCTTTAGAACTGTTTCATATTGTTAAACTGAGATTCCTTACCCTTCAACACTAGTTTACCCTCCTTACTCTCCCCAGCCCTTGGAAACCACTTTCTACGTTCTATTTCTATCATTTTGACTACTTTAGATACTTCATATGAGTGGAATCATACTGATTTTGTCCTTTTGTGACTGGCTGATTTCAATTAGCATAACGTCCTTGAGGCTCATCATGTTGTAGCATGTGACAGGATTTCATTCGTTTTAAAGGCAGCATGATATTCCCTTGTGTGTATATACTAGATTTTCTTCATCCATTCACCTGTCAATGGACATTTGGGTTGCGTCCACTTCTTGGCTACTTTGAATACTGCTGCAATGGACATGGGTATGCAAAGTTCTTTTTGAGATCCTGCTTTAAATTCTTTTATTTATTTATTTTTAAAAGATTTTATTTATTTATTTGACAGAGACGGAGATAGCGAGAGCAGGAACACAAGCAGGGGGAGTGGGAGAGGGGGTAGCAGGCTCCGGGCTGAGCAGGGAGCCTGATGCGGGGCTCGATCCCAGGATGCTGGGATCATGACCTGAGCAGACGCTTAACGACTGAGCCACCCAGGCGCCCCTGCTTAAAATTCTTTTAGATAAATACCCAGGAGTGGGATCGCTGGATTGTATGGTAATTCTATTTTTAAATTTTTGAGGCACCTCCATACTGTTTTCCATAGTGGTTGTACCTTTTCATAGTCCTGCCACCAGCGCATGAGCATTCCGATTTCTGGATAATCTGGGTGGGCCCTCACCAACACTTGTTATTGCATGGCTTGCTTGTTTGTTCAGTAGTGACTATCTTCATGGATATGAGATGATATCTCACTGTGGTTTTGATTTGTGTTTCTCTTATGATTAGTGATGTTGAACATCTTTTCATGTTTGCTGGTTACTTCAGATTTTTTATTCTTCCTCTCTGCCTGGTGTAACTCTTTCTATCCTTTTACTTTCTTTTTTCTTTTTATTTATTACTATTTTTTAAATTATTTATTTATTTGAGAGAGAGAGCACATGCAAGAGCATGAGTGGGGGACAGAAGGAGAAGCAGGCTCCCCACTGAGCAGGGAGCTCAATCCCAGGACCTTGAGATCATGGCCTGAGCCAAAGTCAGACACTTAAAGACTGAGCCACCCAGGCGCCCCTGTCCTTTTACTTTCACCCTCTTCGTGTATTTGTATTCAAAGTGCATTTTATTTTTTATTTTTTTGGTATATAGCGTGCAGTTGGGTCTACCAGACTCTGGTAGGCTGCATAATGGCCCCCTGAAGTTGTCCGTGTCCTAATCACCAGAATGTGTGAATATGTTGTTGTACATGGCGAGAGGCATTTTGCACATGTGATGAAGGTTACTGACCTTAAAATGGGGAGGTTATTCTGGATAATCTGGGTGGGCCCAATTTACTCACATGATTCTTAAAAGCAGGAAACCTTTCTCAGGTGGGTCAGAGAGATGAGACAGAAAAAAAGGAGGACAGATTTGAAGCATGAAAGGGACTCAACCCAAAGTTGTGGCCTTTGGAGATGGAGGAAGGAAGCGTCAAGTCATGGAATGTGCCCGGTGGGAGCTGGGAATGATGCTCAGCTAACAGCCAGCAAGAAGGCAAGACACTCGGTCATAGATCTCAAGGAACTAAATTCTGTCAACAACCTGAGTGGGCAGAAAATGCATTCTCCGCTCCAGCCTCTGCAAAAGAACACAGGCTGTGAATACATTGACTTTGGCCTGGTGAGACCGGTACAGGACCTCTGACCTCCAGAAGTAAGATAATAAATCTGCGTTGTTTTAAGCCACTAAGCTTGTGGTAATTTGTTATGGCAGCAATGGAAAACCAATACAGCACATATTTAGGGGTTCATCCTCTGCACGGATTCCTCCCTGGATTACCCCTCTAACTTTCCAATTCTCCTACTGTCCCCTGCCAGCCAGTTAGGCTGTGGTTCTCTGCAGTAGGAGCAGCTCCTGGCTTGGGGGGCTGCCCTCGGGGGGAAAAAAGCCACCAACTCCCAAATCTCAACAATTTCTATTCATCTTTCAAGGTTGCTCTCCTATCCAGTTTCTGCCTTTGTTTGGTCATTTGCCAAGGCCTTCAAATACTGCTTTTAAATGTTTTGCTTAGTTTTTTTTTTTAAGATTTTATTTATTTATTTGACAGAGAGAGATAGTGAGAGAAGGAACACAAGCAGCAGGAGTGGGAGAGGGAGAAGCAGGCTTCCCACCGAGCAGGGAGCCCGATGCGGGGCTCGATCCCAGGACTCTGGGATCATGACCTGAGCGGAAGGCAGACGCCTAGCGACTGAGCCACCCAGGCGTCCCGCCTTTTGCTCAGCTTTTATAATCGTCATCTGCAGGAAGATTAGTCCATGGTTACCAAAAGCTGGGACCTCATTATACTCTTCTGCCTCATTATACTCTTTTACGTTTGCAATTTTCCTTGGAAATAAATTGTTAAAAATTAGTTTGTGCCATGTCTTAATTTTTCTCATTCTCATTAATCTGAAGGCTCAAACGGAGTTGCCTTGTCTTAGTATGGCACTTTAAAAAATGAATAAAAGGCAAGTTTTCTGACTTTTGATGGGAGTGGGAGGTGGAAAGGACCCCAACCTTAGCCCCCAGGAGGGAAGGAAGCTCGGTGCCGGGTTTGTCCCACCACATGCAGTTCCCCACAATCACCAGCAGGGGGAAAATTAGTTCTCTGTTTCCAACGGATCCCAGCGCCTCGCCGCTAATTCCCTAACGAAAGGAAAAGGGAAGAGCGCCGGGGAGGTCTCGGTCAGTGTTCGGAGGGAACTGGCTTCGAGGGGTGCCTGAGAACGCCAAGACCCCGCGAAAGAGGGTGTACCTATTCCCAGCAGCCGTATCTTTCGAGGCACACGGAGAAGTTGGCTGGACCTCCCTGCCGACCCCGCGGGCAGGGCTGCGGCGGCTCAGAGCCGCCTCCGGAGCGGCCGCAGCATCGCGGGCGGGACGCGAACCCAGGTGCGGCCGCGCGGCTCCGCGGCGACCAGGTGAGCCCGCGGTGACCAGGTGAGCCCGCGCCGGGGTCTGAGAGTGATCCAGGTGAGTCCGCGAGCGAGCAGGTGAGTCCGCGCCCGGCTCCGCGGCGGATCCAGGTGAGCCCGCGTCCACCACTCCAGCGTCTCGGTCGGAGTCCGGTGCTAGGACTCGAGCCGTCGGCGGGCAAAATGGGTTGAAGCGGCGAGCGCCGCGGGCTGGTGATTCAGGATCCGGGCCTGGGCACGGTTGCGGCTCCCGGGGCTAGGGTCACGAGATCTGAAAGGACCTTCCACTAAGTGGGTTCATAGTATTTTAGCCTCAAAAACAAATCATGCAAATGAGGTGATGTGTATGGGAGAGGCGACTGAGTGGTTCTTTTATTCGTGCTGAGCATTAATCATTCCCCTGAGGACCTTGGCTAAAGTGCTTCTTTTGTAACCGGTGGTACAGCCTGGGTCTGTGCCCCTGAGTTTTGAGTAACTGCGTGGGTAAATCACGAGCTGCAGACGGGAAGAAACAGCCACCACTTTAGGGGTGTTTTAAGATTGAAAGTCACTGGATGCTGAAGCAGTGAGAGATTGGAAGAGGAAAGCGAAGAACAGAAAGGTAAGAAGCAAACATACGGGAAGTAAAAGCAAAGCAAAACAAACAAAAAACCGCCTGGAAATAGCCTAGTGGATCCCATAGCTCGGTGGGGCGCGCAGGTGAGCAGCAGGAGAACTGTGTGGGTTGCCGTGGGGGGGCGAGGGGGGGAGACATGACCCTGAACAGGGAGTCAGAGGAGGTCTCTGGTGAAGAAAACGTTGGTTATCGCTGGGATTTTAAAGTTACCACGGGAGGTATAGAAACGGATGCAATATGTAGGCAACAAATTTGCACAAATTATCGAATGATAAGGTATAAACCTGTAATTGGATTAGTAGATAAATCGCAAGGTGCTGTGTTTTTCTATACCTTGATGAACATTCAAAGAGGAATCTCTAGAAAAGCATTTAGTGTAAATAGAGTTTAGGATCAAAGTGTTACAAAACAGCACAACAAATTATTATTTTAGGTCTCAATCGCCTATGGCAGCAGAACTTTATCTTTAAATGTATTTCAAGAATGTGTCCATTTGGGGCGCCTGGGAGACTTAGTCTTTAAGCGTCTGCCTTCGGCTCAGGTCATTGTCCCAGAGTCTTGGGATCGAGCCCCGCATCGAGCCCCGCATTGAGGAGGCCTGCTTCTCCCTCTCCCACTCCCCCTGCTTGTGTTCCCTCTCTCGCTGTGTCTCTCTCTGTCAAATAAATAAATAAAATCCTTAAAAAAGAGAGAAAAAGAATGTGTCCATTTGTTTTAGATAGCTAACTACTATTTAAAATAGATGAGAATATAAAATATTCCAGTACTTTGAAATATACACGAAAGTCAAATAAAACAGTTGCCAAATTCTACATGAAAATGAGTGAAATAATAAAATAGCCAAGTTCAGCTACTTTTCTTTCTTTCTTTCTTTCTTTCTTTCTTTCTTTTTTTTTTTTAAGCTATTTTTCAAAAGATAGGTATTATGCTTGGAAGCTGCCATTTCCTCTGCTCTCGTATTTGAGGGCCGAGGGGTGTTTGTCATTGCAGACTTACATCTGTGTGCCCCTCAGGCCTGTAATACCTAAATGGCCTTCCCACTTTTCAGTTTATCAGTCCTAGAGTCTTCCTAGGTACATCTTTTTTCTTTTTTTTTTTTTAATCCTATTCTTGTGTTTTAAAACTTGCCTATTTGTTTGATGTTTTAAAAAATTTGAAAGGGTAGAGAAAAGGCAGGTTACATATCCATGAATCAGAAATGAGGGGAGGGAGGATATGGTAATACTATTTGAACTTTGCATGCTATTTCTTCCTAAATGGTAAGGAGTTCAGAACAGGCATTCAGGCTTAGTTTGGGCTGAAAGATATTTAAAGTATTTTTCTTAGGCAGTGTTTATATGAGGAGTTTCTTAGCGCTTTCTCATAAGCTCCCAGGGACTGCCTCCTAGTATCTTAGAGGCAAGGTATTTGTCACTAAACTGTTACTTTAAATCTTGCATTAGTATATCTTTTTTGGCTCTTATGGAACTTAACAATCAGAATATGTACTATTAGTTATTTTTTTTAAAACAGGAAATGAGTGTGGGCTATTTGATTCCTTCTGTTAATTATTCACATTTGAGCCTGTGTCCACTGGAAAAAACAAATAACTGTTGCCTAAGTGAGATATGTATGTATGTATGTATGTATGTATGTATGTATGTATGTATTATTTTTTTAATGTGTAGACACTCTGGAAGGAGAGGCAGTCCTTGGCTGGTATAGCAGCTCCTCTGTCTCTCCTAGAACCTAATCTCCTTCTCTCTTTCTTTCTGCTGTCCTCAGTGTGTAGCTTCTATCTTCCAGGTAACCTCATGGTTGCAAGATGACTGTTCATCACACCCATATTCTAGACAGGAACACAGAGGAAAGGGAGAAGGGCAGAAGGGCACCTGGGAGCTGAGTAAGATTTAACAGCTTCCACTTATGTTTTGGGGTAGATTGCAGAGATAGCTGCCAGTAATTCTTTCTGATGTCACTTTTCCCATCAAGGAGTGGAATTTATTTCTTTTCTTCTTGAGTTGGGACTGGCCCTGTGCTTTGACCGATAGAATGCATTGGAAGGCCTTACTAGGTCTTGCTACTTCTGTTTTTGCCCTCTTGGGATCTAGCTGCCATGTAAAGAAGCTTGCCCGAGACTACTGAGTGATGAACAACCAGGTGAGGAGGGGTCTAGCCCTCTCCACCTGAGGGAGCAGGCATGTGCGTGAAGCCATCTTGGATGTGTCAGCCCCAGCTGAGCACCAGTAGGCACCACGTGGAACACAAGAACCCCCTGGGTGAGCCCTGCCGACTTACAGAATTGTCAAGGAGAATAAATCATTGCCGAATTGGGCTGAAACGTGACCAATTGGCCCCCTTTCTCCAAATACCAGGATGTCCAAGAAGTGAGGTTCATTAGTGGTGTGCTTGGCTGCACTGGACATGGTAGAAATTCGTACAACATCCCAGCAAGCCCCCTGGGATGGTTACCCATATGCTTGGCTTTGATGGCATTGGGTCACCCACCCAGGCTGTGCTCCCGGGTTCAGCTTCAGCCCTTCTTCTCTGCTCTGAAGTTTCTGCGCCTGCATCGCCTCAGGTGGCCCTGAGCCCCCTCTGGGCACACTGTGAGCTCTCAGCTCCCTGCTCCTGTCAGGCCGCCTAGCTCTTGTTCTCAGAGTGGAAGCCTGATCGGATCAGATCACTTTGCAACCGGCCCATGGCGAGGCCGTTGCTGTGCTCTGGATTCGCTGCCCATCCCTTACTTCTTATCCCTTTCCTAGTCAGCCCTGCCAGGAGAGGGACGTGGTCCTTGAGCTCTGAAGGCACTGGATCAAGTTCTGGCTACATGCCTTCCTGGCTATGGGACTTGCGCAGGCTTGATCATTTTTTGCCTCAGTTTTCTTATCTGTAAAGTGGGACTAAGGGTACCCACTTCATAGGGTTATTATTAAGATTAAGGCCAGAGTGCCTGTAAACACATGGTGTGTGGTCAGTAAATGGTGGCCATGACTATTCATGTTTTATTGTAACTTACACAGCAACTATGTGCTCCCTTTGTGGAATCCATGATCTTGAAAAGTCAGCTGTCTGTCAAGTGATACTTTCCCATAGATGTCTGTCATAAAATGAGAATTTTTTTCCCACTGAAAGGTTTAACAGCTTCTTTTAAAATACTGCAAAACTTTTTTCAAAATCATCAATTAAGAAGAACATTATCTAATAATATACTTAAAGATAATCAGAAGTCTTTGCCTATCATATACCCCTGGTTTTGCTCTGTCTGGGGTGAGTGGGGAGGTTGAAAACATGAGGTGTCCCTCCGAGTTCCGTGTTACACGGTTCCCCCCCTGCAGCTTTTGGGTGGGACTTACACTGCTCCCCTGGGACAGAGGCAACTGAAGAGGAAAACCAGGGACATCTAGGCGCTTTTGAAGACATACTTTCGATTTGTTCTAGGCTGTGCCTTAACCCAATGTACATATGAGCTTCCATGCAGGAAGAGTTTAAAAATTTTTGTAAAGTGGATTCTCTCATAATTGCTTATTTAATAGCTACGGCCAGAGATGATGCACTCTGTTGATGCATTTATTTGATTTTTTTTTTTTGTAGGTGTTTATAGTGAGGACAGGTTTGCCATTCTGTTTGTGATGCACCTTTAAAATTACTGCTTGCATTATATATTACTTCCGTAAAGACAAATCCTTCAAAGGGGACTTTTTGCCCTTCTTAGACTGTAAAGCACTATAAAAATGTAGGTATCCCTATAATTCTTTAAGCTGGACACACCCTAACTTGGTTGTGACATTTCTTTTTGTAACACTGGAGGACTATGGGGGTGCCCAATGTAGAAAATGATGATTGATTTTGTGAGCTTGAGCGTGGTGGGCTTTATAACCACTGGTCAGAGTATACACTCACATCTCAGTGCATCTGTCAATAGGAGGCAAGGAGGGGGGATGCTTTCCTAAAACAATGAGTTTTTACTTATTTATAAACTAATCTCCTCTTACAAAGTTCAGACAGGACAGGAGGGTGTGAGACGTCCCCCCTACCCTCAGAGGTAAGCAGCCACTGCTAAGAGTCTCTTATCCTTCTTATAGCAATTTTCTGTACATTAACAAACATGTACTCACATGGTTTTCTTCTATTTCAACACAAATGATGTCACACTGTATGTGTTGTTAATGTCATCTTTTCTTTACATATTTCTAGGGCTGGAATGTATTTTCACTGCAGCATCTATATTCCTTTTTATTCTTTTTAACTGCTCCAAAGCATCCCCTTAAATGGCAGGACCAAGATCAAACCAATCCCAAGTGATGATCATTTCCAAATAGGCTATATCTAAAACTAAACACTTTACTAGAATTTTTCAAAATTATTAAATCAATTTTTAATAGACTTTATTTTTTAGAGCAGTTTTAGATTTACAGCAAAACCAAGCAGAAAGTACAGAGATTTCCCATCTACCCCCTGCCTCCACACATGCCTAGCCTCCCTGCTATCAACATCCCCATCAGAGAGTGGGACATTTGTTATAAGCCATGAACCTACATTGACATATCATTATCATCAACAGTTTATAGTTTACATTAGAGTTCATCCTTGGTGTTATATGCTTTATGGGTTTGACAAGTATAATGATATGTATCCACCATTATAGTATCAGAGTAGTTTCACTGCCCTAAAAATCCTCTGTGCTCCACCTGTTCATTCCTGCTGCACCCCACCCTTGGCCATCACTGATCGTTTTACTCTCTTCATAGTTTTGCCTTTTCCAGAATGTTCTATAGCTAGAATCATGCAGTATGTCACCTTTTCAGTTTGGCTTCTTTCACTTAGTAATGTGCATATAAGTCTCCTCCAGGTCTCTTCCTGGTTTGATATCTCATTTCTCTTTTGTGCTGAATAATATTCCATTGTGGGGATATACCACAGTTTATGCATCCATTCACCTACTGAAGGACATCTTGGTTGCTTCCAAGTTTAAGCAATTATGAATAAAGCTGCTATAAACATCCCTGTGCAGATTTTTGTGTGGGCATAAGTTTTCAACTCATTTGGGAAAATACCAAGGAGTGTGATTGCTAGATCATATGGTAAGAGTATATTTAGTGTTGTAAGAAACTGCCAAACTGTCTTCCAAAGTAGCCGTATCATTTTGCATTCCCACCATCAGCGAATGAGAGTTCCTGTTGCTCTGCATCCTCACCAACATTTGGTGTTGTCAGTATTTTGGATTCTGGTCATTCTAATAAGGATGTAGCAGTGTCTCATTGTTGTTTTAATTTGCATTTCCCTAATGACATATGATGCTGAACATCTTTTCATATGCTTACTTGCCATTTTTATATCTTTTTTGGTGAGGTATCTGTTCAGATCTTTTGCTTATTTTTTTAATTAGGTTTTTAGTTTTCTTATTGTTGAGTTTTAAGAGTTCCTTTTTTTTTTTTTAAGATTTTATTTATTTGACAGACAGAGACACAGTGAAAGAGGGAACACAAGCAGGGGGAGTGGGAGAGGGAGAAGCAGGCTTCCCGCCGAGCAGGGAGCCTGATGCGGGACTCGATCCCAGGACCCTGGGATCATGACCTGAGCCGAAGACAGACGCTTAACGACTGAGCCACCCAGGCGCCCCAAGAGTTCCTTTTTTTTAAGATTTTATTTTTATTTATTTATTTGAGAGAGAGAGAGAGCATGAGTGGAGAGGAGGAGCAGAGGGAGAGGGAGAAGCTGACTTCCCGCTGAGCAGGGAGCCCAATGTGGGGCTCAATTCCAGGACCCCAGGATCATGACCTGAGCTGAAGGCAGATGCTTAACTGAGCCACCCAGACGCCCCTAAGAGTTCTTTTTAACACTCCTGTATCAGATATATATATCGAGCCCCGCATCAGTCTCCCTGTTCAGTGGGGATATATATATTGGCAAATATTTTCTCCCAGTTTGTGACTTGTCTTCTCGTTCTCTTGACTTGATTTTTTTCTAACTACTGAAAAAAAAATTATGCCCATTGTGGCAAGTCTAACAAAGCAAAGATGAATTAAGAAAAATACAATAATCTTCTCTTTCCCTCTGATTGTACCCTTTGAGGCAACTAATCTGAATAGTTTGATTTGTAACCTTCTGTATCTTTCTCTGCCCAAATGCTCATTTTTTTCTTTATCTTTTGTTTAAAAATAAGCTCCTTTATATATTTATCCATAACTTTCTTTTTTTTTAAAGTAAACCCAACGTGGGCCTCAAGCTCATGCCCTGAGATCAAGACTCACATGTTCTATTGACTGAGCCAGCCAGTCGCCCCCGTAATTTTCTTTTATACATTCCCTCTATCTAATACATCACTGGTATATTCCTAGGCAAATATGTATAAATGTAACTTATTCTTTTTCATGGCTGTGCAATATTTCTTGGTACAGATATCATAATCTAGTCAGTTGCTCCTTAATTGTGAATATTTAGGTTGTTTCCAAATTTATTTTCCTTTTCTATTTTAAACAATGATGGTGCTTTTATTCCTGTAGGAGAAATCTCCCAAAGTGGGACTCCTGGGTCCAAGGTGATATGTATTTCTAATTTTTAAAAATTTTATTATGTTATGTTAATCACCATACATTACATCATTAGTTTTTGATGTAGTGTTCCATGATTCATTGTTTGCATATAACACCCAGCGCTCCATCCGGTACCCATCACCAGGATAACCCATCCCCCACCCCCCCTTGTATTTCTAATTTTAATAGGTATTGCCAAATTATTTTCCAAGAGATTGTAATAATTCATACTCCCATCACTGTAAGAGGTGTGCATTTCCCCACGTTCTCATCAGTGCTGGCTGTTAGCAGTCTTTAAAATGTTTACCCATCTATTAGTATTGTTGTTTTTTTTTAAGATTTTATTTATTTATTTGAGAGAGAGAGAGAGCACGAGCCAGGGGGGAGGGGCAGAGGGAGAGGGAGAAGCAGGCTGCCCTCCAGGGAGCCCGATGGGCACTCGATCCTAGGACCCCAGGATCATGACCTGAGCCGAAGGCAGATGCTTAACCGACTGAGCCACCCAGGCCCCCTCTGTTACTATTTTTTTTTTTTTAAGGCTCCAGATTTTGTCCTTTTTTTTTTTAAATGTTTTATTTATTTATTCATGAGAGTCAGAGAGAGAGAGAGATGCAGAGGGAGAGGGAGAAGCAGGCTCCCCACTGAACAGGGAGCCTGATGCGGGGCTCGATCTCAGGACCCTGGGATCATGACCTGAGCTGAAGGCAGACACTTAACCATCTGAGCCACCCAGGCGCCCCTGTTAGTATTGTTTTAATTTGTATTGTTTTCACAACCAGTGGCACTGGGCATCTTTTTGTAGCCATGAGTGTTGGTGGTTTATATCTTTGCCCATGTGTCTGTTAGGTTTAAATGTGGTAGCCTTTTAAAGGCTAGAGTAGGACACAGCAGAACCAGGCACCAGGTTTGTGGTGGGCAGGGTGTCGGGTTCCGCCCTCTGGGCAGCTGCTGTCCTCACAATAGGATGGCGATGCTCACCAGTGAGGCCCCCCCCCCATCTGTGTGTCCACTTGCAGAGTTGCACGTAACCTCCGTGCCTGTCTGTTTGGCATCCTTTTAGACTCTGAACTTACTACATTTTGATCCTCAATGCCTAGTACGTGCTTGGTGCATAATTAGGCCTCCAAAGAGTTGGCTGATTGAATGAATAAAAGCGTCTGCAAGAGCTGACAGGCCTCAGGAGGTGGTGTGTATGCGTGTGCATGTGTGTGCACGTCTGTGCGCGTGTGTGTGCATGTGTGTGCGTGCGCAAAACGTCAGGCACTCAAGGGCAACCCAAGGCAGCCCTTGAGTAGGGGCTGCTGTCAGGAAGCTCAACCTGGGCACAGAGGAGGGGTGCTCAGCAGGTGGGAGCCCCTTGCTTTCTACTTTCCTCTACCTGCTTCGCTTGGCTTCGCTTGGCTTCTCTCTGCTGTCCCTCTCTCTGCAACTTGAAGTAGGAGTTGCTGTCCTTTCCTGAGAAATCCCTCCCACCCACAGCTTGAGGGGCCTTTCCACACCAGGGCAAGGAGATTGTGTTAGATGAAGCCAATTACTCCCCAGAATATTCCTCCCAGAGAAGGTGGATTCTACACACTAACCATTTGCCTTGTGTGTGGCTCGAAAGGAACTGGCTGAACCCCAAAGACAGAGCTCAGAAAAATCATGACCAGCTATTACTGATTAAAGGAACTAAGTGTAGGGGGTAGGAGTGTGTATGGGGGGGAGTCAGAGATCAAGGTGAATGGGCTGGGGATGGGGAAAGGAAATTGAATGGACAACAAAAGCCATTTTATTGATCAATTTTCTCCCATTCATTCATATAACAGATTTTAAACAGGTTCAGGATTCACAAACTTTTGAGGTCAACAAATTCTCCGAGTATCTGGAGAACACTATTGACATCTTCTCTCACAGAAGCATAGGTTATTTGCACAAAAGTCTTGCGTACAATTTGGGGGGACCTCGCCGATCGCCTGAGACCTCTAAGCTCCTTGGTTCTTTGTAGCCTCAGAGGAGGACAGATATTCTAGAGGTAGCTGACTTCTTAAAGGACTATTACCACATTATAATTACTTTTTTCCCCCAAAAGCTAATTAAAGCACCCACAAAGCATTAAAATTTTCTTAGTTGGATTGAGTCACAGTGGAACAGTAAGGAGACAGGATAGAAACGTCTGTTGCCAAAAGCACATGAATGCCAGGTGAAGATTAGAAAAGCCTCATAAGAAAGATAAAAGGCATAGTTTTCACTTTGAACTTGGGAAAAACATCCACTCTGCACAGAAGCAAGTAGCCAAAGTTGAACGTGACAAAAACAAACAACAGGGTTCAGAGCCGTAATCATAGGCATTTAGAGCTGTGGGAACTCTTTAGAAGGTGCATCATGCATTTACCCTCACGGCATTTTTATACATTTATTGCATAATTTTGTCATATTTTCCTGTTATAAACCTCAATGTCTTCTCTATCATCATTTAATAGGAAAAGGCCTTGCAGGGTAGGTAGCCTGGGCCAGGGGCCACGATGTCCTCATGTGACTGTGGACAAGGCAGGAGTGGTGCGGCCACAAGGCCTGGAAAGAAAGCCCGGAAGTGGAGGGGAGGCTTCCTCCTCCATGGAGGGGCCGAGATTTCCATCCTGAGGTCTTCGAAAGGTCCTCACCCTCTCAGGCATTGGCTGTGAGTGCAAATGTCACAGAGTCCTTTCCCTAGGATTTGCTGATCTCCCTTTCTCAATTGCCAGCAACACACTGACTATCCCGGGACTTGGGACATGAGTTATTCTGAATTAATAAATGCCAGCCCTTTACATCCACATGTCCTATACCTTTAACAGAAATCATTCCAAAAACATAACACATGGTTTGACTTTACTCAGCTGAATGGACCATTTTGTTTTGGAGGGATGGGGAGAGATTCCACCAGTGGTTAATGCCCCGGGGGGGGGGGGGGACTGCATGCGGGCTCACACAAGTTCCCAGTATTGGCCTGCTTTGCAGGTACTTTCCAGAAGTACAAAGGAGAATGTGGGGCTGCAGACCTGGAGGCAGTAGAATGAGGCTGCTTTCTTCAAAATTAATGAGTTCCAAGCAGAAGCAATCCTTTCCCACAACGCACAATGCTTTCTCAAATGCCAGAAAAACTCCACCTTTTCCCTTTGTGTCTGCCATCATCCTTGTCCTTTGATTTTCCAGTGGCATCCCAAGTGTTGTCTACTGCTTATGCATCTCTAGCCCAATGCGGCTCTTCAGCCAACCCTTCCACCTCACTGATGTTGAGGTTGCTTAAATATGCAGGAGATGCATCCCTCACTGTCTTCAGGTTTTATCCAAAGCCCACCTTCTGAGCTGAGTGCACTTTTGCCAACATAACAGGAGACTACAGTTCCTCTCTAGCTTCCTTGATATTTTACCTTTTCACTGAATTCCGAGCAGAGGAAATATTTGAAAATCACAGCTTTTGTGTTCTGAGGCTGAAAGTCTTGGTGAGTGCTGCACCACTCATTATGCTGTGGTCTCTTGGCTGCAAACCCATCGTTCTCTGCTCTGTGCGGCTGGGCTGGGACTTGGCAAACCTCATGTTTCCCCCCTGCCCACACCCAGTTAGGCTCTGCCCGTAGGGGGCGCTCGATGGAAACTGAGGCTGCAGGAGGAGGGGATTTTCTCTGGCCCCCTTCTCCCAGTTTGTGGGTTCCTGTGACCATCACTCCAATAATGGCTCACCACTTAGCAGTGACGGTTCCTCCCGGGGGGCAGCTGGATCCTATCTGATCCTGTTTGTAGTTCTCCCAACACTTGTGAAGCCAGATTCACCATACTCCTCTGAGCGACTGCAGCCCCAGCTACCCAATGCCTCCTCCTAGACATCTGAGTTCCAGGCACGGCAGGCTTCTGTCCAAGCTCAGACGCCTCAGCACCCACCAGCCAGTGCCCCCTCCTCACGTCTCTGGGTCCCAGGTCTGGACAGATGTCGTCTTTCTCTGAGCAGCTCAGAAACACCAGCGTCCAGAGAAGCAGCTTGCCCTCTTGTGTCTGAAGAAACGAGCCTTCCCTTGCTGGAGAACTTTCTTGTGAAATGTCTCATGAAATGAAATTCTTTAATAACATTTTATTTTCTGAATAATGTCTTGAATTGTTAAGGTAAGAGGGATGGTAGAAAAAAAACTAACCTTGGACTCTCCTTGCTCACCACCTTGTCTAGCAGTAGATTCATTTGCTGTCCTCAGGCAAACGCCTGGCTCTGTAGTGACCATTGGATACAGTTGCATAGATACAACGCAATCAGGAAGGGTCTCTTTCTCAGTGCACGGCTCGCAATTGGCAAGCAGCTGGGAAAAATCGAGAGCTTGAGGAAGATTAGATTTCTTCTTTCTTTCTTCCTTTCTTTCTTTTCTTTCTTTTTCTTCCTTCCTTCCTTCCTTCCTTCCTTCCTTCCTTCCTTCCTTCCTTCCTTTCTTTCTTTCTTTCTAATGGATGCCTGTAGTATTAGGATATGCAAAAGGAGTCAACATGTCCTTTTTTTTTACGCTTCAAATCAGGGGCATGGCTCCATTTATGCGGAAACTGGCAAGCACCATTACAAAACCCGTTTCATCAGCCTTGTACAACTGCCCAAGAAGAAGGAGTACCTTGTAGTGCATTTATCTGAGAATTCCACATGTTGTCCAACAACTCCATGGTCTGATCAGTCCTGTCATGAGTCACTTTGAAATGGGCAAGTCGACCTTCAGAAAATGTATCATTCAGTCAGACGCATTTGGTCATTGAAAGCTTTTGCCTTGGGCTGGCCACCAAGCCGAGCCTTCCCTAAACACCTCTTCCTCCTCCGCACCCTCTTTCTTCGGAGCTGGGCAGTGGTCAATGGCTTTAACAATAAAGGTCTGAATTTGATGAGCTGTCCCTTCTAAGCTCTGATGTCCTCTACGCTGATGCCTTTTCTTGGTTAAGTTTGCGTTTGAGCAGAGCCTGTGACAAGGGCTTTGCTGCAGGCAGTTTCTTGGGAGGTGATTCCAGGAGAGGGGAGAGTGAGGCAAGGAGGAGGACAGGCAAGTATGAGTGGAGGCTGTCTCTCGGTCAGGACCTGCTGGAAGCATATGGAAGCCTCCTACAGCCATCGTTGGGCCATCTGCTGCATTGCTCCTGGAACATTTTTCCTCTGGCTCCCTTGGCCCATTGATTGCAGGCTACCCAGGGCTCTTCACTGCCTTGGGTAGAGTGGGATAGCCTGGGAATGTGGAAGGGTGCAGCACAAGCTGGAGGGGCTGTCACGGTTCACAAGGAGCTGTCCCCTGCAGCTTGGCTCCCATTAGAGGGGATGGATGGGATGGACACGGGGACCACGTCAGATCAGACCTTAGCTCCCTCACTGATTAGCCATGAAATCTCGGTCAAAAAACCAAACATCACTTTCCTCATCAGATATTATCATCCTAATAGGGATAATAGTACTTTACCTCATGGAGTATTGTGCTCAGTAAAAATTAGCTGTGGTTGTCCGACCATAGTCTCCTAGTCCAAATTGTGTCCAGAGCTCCCTTTTCTCTTTCAAGGCAAGCGCAATTTCTCTGTGCTTCCATATTTCTCCAGGGAAATGTGCAGCCCTGTGTCAGCATCGGAAGTACACCTTCTCTCTCCCGCCACATACATCAGGGGCAGCTTAGCTGCCTCTCCGAGGACTCCCACATGGACTCCGTTCTCCGTTGTCATCCCTCTGCTTCTCCGCGTCCCTGACCTGTGTGTCCTCTGGGCGCAGAGGGGCTGCAGAGCATAAGCCCTCACTATGCCCTCCCATTTCTGGCTGGAGCCCTGGGGGCTGGTGTCACATTGTGTTTTCTTAAAAAAAAAAAAAGTCACTGCAGCTCACTGTATTTTCTTGTAAGTGCTGATATAAACATTGTAATCTTCCAGTACTTAGATTAATGTTGTCACTTTGACCCTTTAATATGGATAAGCTGAAGTGGTTTGGCTAATGTCAGTGTTCAGGGGCCTAAACTTTCCAAATTGACTACAACCATCGTAGAACTTACTTACTGCTGGGAAAAAATGTCATATCTTCTGGCAAAAAGGGATTTATGTAAAAATTTAGCTTTTTTTTTTTTTTTTTTTTTTTTTACCTTGGCTGCCAGGATGCTCTGAGCGAAATTGTGTGTTTCTGTATAATGATTATATTTCATTACTGTTTTCTGATATATCCATTTTTCCCCTCTGGATATTTAATTTGTCTTTTAATTATCCTAATATATAGGGTTTTTTAAATTGTAAGCTCACCCAAATCCTCTTAGGGCAGTGTATAAGTAGAAAACAGTGCATGAATTATTGGATGTGTCATTGTCCCATGAAAATATACAGTTATTGTTGGTTGGTCTTTTTGAGCATAATACTTTTTAAAGCCAGAATTGATTGATTGATTTTTTTTGAGAGAGAGAGCATGCGTGCATGCGAGCAGGGAGGGGCAGAAGGAGAGGGAGAGAGAGAATCAATATGCAGAGCTTGACACAGGGCTTGATCTCACAACCCTGAGATCATGACCCTGGTATCATGACCCTGAGATCATGACCCTGAGATCATGACTTGAGCCGAAATTAAGAGTTGGACACTTAACCACCTGAGCCACCCAGGTGCTCCATCAAAGCCCAAGATTTCTAAAGCCTGTTACACAAGATGTTGGTCGTTTCCATTTTATTAACTGTTTAGTAATTCAGAAGACGTGGTATTTTAGTTAGGATGTTTTTGGTTATAGGTTACTGAAAATCCCATTTAATGCACAGGCTTGAACATCAGAGGAGATTCACTGGGATTTGTCATCCAAGTGCTTGATGAGCCCCAGGAATGCTTTGATCAGTGTTGTGTTTCTGGCTCTATTTCTCTTAGTTTCTTCTAGCTTGGCTCTCCTCTGTGTTGGCTCTTTCTTGAGACTGGCTTCCCTTGGCGGGGGGGGGGGGTACCAGCTCCCTCCGATGAAGGCCCTGTGCTTTGCTCTGCTCGGGCCACGCTGGGAGAGCTCATCCCTGAACCAGACACCACAGCCAGGGGAACGGGAGTGCGTTGACTGGGCCAGACTCATCAGACCCTGCCTGTAGCTGCGGCCCCACAAAGTCCCCAGGTGCCACACAGTTGGCTGGGGGGGTGAGTTGAAGACAGAGAGGGAGGTTTATTGCCATCTCCATCCAACAGGGTGAATGAAAGAACATGGGAAGGATTTTGACCCACCACGAGGAGAGCTACTATAAAACCATGCATTTGCATTTATTTGCCATGGACAATGCCAGATTATGCCCTGATGGGCCTTGTAGGTTCTATCAAAACACTCACTTTTTTGTTGGCCTGAAGAAAGAATTTGCCTTGGGGCACCTGGGTGGCTCAGGTCATGACCCCAGGGTCCTGGGATCAAGCCCCACATCAGGCTCCCTGCTCAGCGGGGGTCCTGCTTCTCCCTCAGCCTGCCATTCCCCCTGCTTGTGCTCTCTCTCTCTCTCTGACAAATAAATACATAAAATCTTAAAAAAAAAATGCGCTCTAGACACTTTGTGCTTCTACTTAACCAAGGAATGTCCTAATTCTTTTAAGAAAATAACCCCTTTCTTTCCCAGTTGCTGCATTTTCCTGTATCTAGTTATAATTTACATCGCAGGAAGCATTTAGTAGAGGGCTCCCAGAATTTATGGGAAAGATGCCCAGGGAGCGCATGCGCACATATGCATGCGCACGCTTACATCCAGCCCCACAGCAACCGCGTGCTTTTCCTCGGGCATGTTTTTCATTGCTCGACTAATCGTAGGACAATGGCCTCTGTCAAATGCCTTTTCCTGGAAGAGTACTGTGGCTTTCACGTTCCTTTGCAGAGCTGTGGCTTGGCCATAGGCCGCAGCATAGACAGCGTTGGGTTTGTGAGTAAAATGATCCAGGGCGGAAGAATGAATATATTGGCTGCGTGAGGATGGAACGTGCCCCGGGAGACGACCTTTGCCATTTCTGTTCCCTGACTCAGATGTCCTGAGAGCCTGGCCTCTGCTGGGTGGGGCCAGGCTGCCTGTATCTCACCAGGGCTGGCAATGAACTACGAACCTTTGTGGCGTTGTCCTCAGTGAGGAAAACCAGGCCAACGTAGACTGAGATTCTCTTTGTAACAGGAAAGATGCTGTGTATTCCAGGGGTTGTGGCCATCTTTTTGGTAATTACTGTCAACTGCTTAACACCTCTCCCCACCTGTCTTCATTTCTACCTAAAAAAGCAAGAATGACGAAATCAAAAAGGCCATTTGTTGAATCCACTGTTTTGTTTTTTAAAGATTTTATTTATTTATTTGACAGAGAGAGAGAGACAAGCAGAGAGGGAACACAAGCAGGGGGAGTGGGAGAGGGAGAAGCAGGCTTCCTGCTGAACAGGGAGCCCAATGAGGGGCTCGATCCCAGGACCCCGAGATCATGACCTGAGCCGAAGGCAGTCGCTTAACCAACTGAGCCACCCAGGCGCCCCGAATCCACTGTGTTTTTGCTGATGGTATAAGACACCTGAGTCGCCAGGACTGGTTCTCGCTCTGGGAAACATTGCTATACACCCATGCCAAAAAATGCGAATCTGCACCCAAATGGAGTCAGTGGTGGAGATGTACGCAGGTGCTTCTGTGAGCGCGGCCGTAGGGGTGCTGAGGAGGACAAAGGAAGGGTCAGTCAGGGCTGGGGAACCAGACCAGCTAGAGGGCTCACCCTCAAAGAAGTGGTTAACCCTTCAAACTAAAGGTTCCAAGGATTGTGGGTAGCTCTGGATTGTTCTGACAGGGACGTGAAGCTCCGGTTCTTGGGGCCCAGCCTGCTGATCAGGGCCCTGATGCAGAAGCCCCATCATGTGAATGTTGTGAAGATTGGGATTTCTAGAAAGGCCCTCAGGTAGGCTCTGGGAGAACAATTTCCAACTTACCGCAGTCTGGTCTTTAGCAAAAGTCTCGAAGATTACTCAAAGGCTATGTCCCCAGCTCCACCTGCTGGGGATTAAACTGGGAATGCGGGAATGCTGGTCCCTGGTCTCTGGCTGGGCCCAGGGTCTGCAGAAATGCTCACTTAATTGCAGTCTCAAGGTGAAGCCATGACCCTGCTGTTGATGAGGACATTCACTGTGTGACACAGTCTTTGCTTCCCCGGGCACCCTCAGGAGAAATGTGACCTACTTGAAGAGGAGGAAACGGCACTTCTCAGCATGAGACTTATTTTTATCGTAAGGACACTGTGAACTAAGTAAGCGTCTCTCGGTGCTGGAAGTTTCTTAAAGCCAAATGGGAGTATTAAACCTGTTTATAGGGCTTTATTGTATGCATTTTTGTATTTACTAATTCCTGGCTCCATTTTATACCTTTAGCCTTGTTTCATTCCTTCTTTTTCACCTACTTTTTGCTTATGTTGCCCTCTTGCATTTTATGTATCCTTTTAGTCTGCCTTCCGGGGCTGTGCTAGAACCATTGCGGTTGTTAAATACCGTGTTCAGGAATTTTATGATCCCCTTGTTCAACAGTTGATGGCTTGAAATCAACCAGGGTGGGAGAATTTACACCATGGATATAGGCAGACGCTACAAAATAGATCTTTCTTTTTCTTCCAGAGAACTAGTTTACCAACATACTACTATCTCTATCTTATCTAGAAAAGACAGTCTTAGTAAATATGTTTTTAAAGTATTATTTTTAAAAAAAGTATTACAAAAATATCTATCTTACTTAAATATTATATGTGTTTTTTTTTTTTTTAATTTAAGTAAGTAAGTTGTACTCCCATTGTGGGCCTCGAGCTCACAACCCCAAGGTCAAGAGTTGAATGCTTTACTGACTGAGCCAGCCAGGCACCCCTTATTATGTGTTTTTAAGTCTTAAGAACAGTGGCCCTGTTTTGGGTCCAAAAATGTTTCAAGGGTAAATAAATTTATGAGATTGCTTTTTATTGATGACAAGGGAAAAATGGGATTCATCCAAAATATGCCTTCCGGTCAACTTGGCTATCATGCAGCTCTTCTATAAAGGAGCATATTTATGTATGTGGATGTGGTGAAAGCTGTTTACATTTCTGTTTATCACAGTTTAAGTTATACTCTGGAAGAGCTAAGTTTTTGGTAAATCTAGCAGTATTAGAAGCAAGTTGATATCCCATTCAATGTGTGATGGTTGCTAAGGGACCATTCAATGCAAATTAGAAGTAATAATAGCTCTGGTTTAAAAGGGCAGAGAATTAGGACAGGGAAGGGAACATGAGTCCCTACAGAAGACAAAGGTTTTGCAGTGACAAATGTGGATGTCTGCTACACAACTCTTCTTTCTGCGCTGTCCGGTGACAGAGAGCCAAGGAGGAACGGGGACAGCACAGGGACGAGGAAAGCCACAGTCACTCCTGGCAGGGGCCCAGGCTACTCTGGTCTTGGCTTACCTTGGAATAGGGGCAAATTACTACAGAAAGCATGTTTGTTACCCAGAGCTGGAAGCTCAGCAATTGCAAACTTCGGCAACAGCACGAAAGAGAAGAGAAAAAAATCTCTGGCAGTAAAATTGTAACTCCTGGGCCACAAACAACCAAACCAAAGGCAGCTGGAAAGTGCCCCAAACCTGAAGAGCCCCCAAAGGCATTGCAGTGGGGCGGTTCCTTGACTGGGGAAGAGCTAACAATGATTGCTCGTTTGCTGCAGGACTGCACTAATAAACACTTTCCTGGTATGAACCCATTTAATGCTCACAACAGACAAAGAAACTGAAGCATGGATGGGTAAAGTCCCTGCCCGAGGTGCTCAGTGAATAAGGGGAGCTAGGATTTGAGCCTCTGCTCAGATCAAGCAGAAAGAAGGACGCGTGTGGATGGTGGTGGTCTGAGCTGCAGTGATCAGGGCAGGGTGCAAGTGAGGATGTAAGGAGCCTGACAACAGTAAGAGAGAGAGGCTGATGCCAGATTGAGGGGTGGGGACGACACAGGGCCCAGCTCAGGAGGTCTACAGGCTGAACCAGAGGAAGACAAAACCTACCTCCAACACCTAGACAGTCTGCTATCTTCTGGCCAAATCTCACGATGTCCTGAGGCCATCGCAGAGCCCCCCCTACTGTTAAGGGCAGCTCCAGGTGGGGGACTTGAGGGGTTGGGGTGAAAGGGCCAGCCAAGGCTTGCTCTCTTCTCTTTGGTAGTTCAGCATTGAGAGAGAGGCTGGGCAGTTTCTAGAGGGGACTGTGCTGAGCTGCATGTCGGGAGTGGTGACCTATAATCCAAAGGGTGCATTATTATCACCTTATTGGGCTGGGGATTGGGACAGAGATTCAAGCTCCTGAGACGGTCAGGAGCAAACCCAAAACTGAGCTAAACCTTAGGGGAGAAAATGGGAATCTCCGTGTCTTTGGAATAGAGTGAGCACCACAAATTGGTTGGATGAACACAGCCTTGGTTCTTCCTTGTGAACTCCATCTATTTATCCCTGAAGCCCACTACGGCTTATCAAAGAGCACCAGGCACCATATTCTTCCTGATGCTGGCAGGAGTTCCATCAGGGGCTCACAGAACCAGCCAGGAGGGTCCTTGGCTTTGCAAAGGATGGAAGTCAAACATGAGACAGCAGTAAGTGAGAACAGAGTTTATTGAAGACATAGGTAGAGCAGATGCAGATGGAACACCAGGGAGACTCAGAAAAAGGAGCATGAGTCTTATCTTTGTTTGGGGCCTGGGGTTTTTACTGAGGACAGTGACCTGGTGTATGTGTCCTCTCAGGCATCCAGGGACCAGTTAGAACAAAGATAAGGGCCCAGGGGTTATTTCTTGGAGCCAGGGGTTCTTGGCACTGAGATGTCCAGCCCTGGTGTTCTGAAATACGTTTATGATAGATTCGTCTGGTCATTCTCACCAGGTCCTTCCTTAGATATAACCATTAACTCCTATCCCACTTACAAGGAGGACATACGCTATTTGCATTACAAGGCATGTGTAGAGTGGGGTGGGTGTGCAGGTCCTAGCAAGAAGAGAAGCAGGACAAGGAGCAAAAAGATTTTTATGGAGTCCTTCAGTTTCTCTGTCTCATTATTAGCTGATGAAAATCTTTTTGTGGATTACTGGTCAAGTAATTACAGATCAAAGCACCATACAAACACACCAGGGGCTAGGCCTTCTGTTTGAGGAGCTCCTCCTGCTCGTTTTTACAGACCCCTGATTTCTCAAGTGACTTTGGTGTTTCTGGGTACACCAGCACTGAAGACAAGCTCTGGCTTATGAGAGGTGAGCTGGAGGTCGGTTGCATCCTCTCCTAGCCACCCCCCGAAGGACCTGTGTCTTCACGGAACAGTTTTCTCTTTCCTTTTCTTTTTCTTTTTGAAGATTTTATTTTTAAGTAATCTCTTTAATTTTTTTAAAGTAATTAACCCAACGTGGCGCTCAAGCTTACAACCCGGAGTTCAAGAGTCCACCGACTGAGCCAGCCAGATGCTTCTCTCTCTTTTTAAAAAACAGTTTTAGGAGATACAATGTATATAGCATAAAATTCACCTGTTTAAAGTATACAATTCAATGGTTTTTAGTATATTTAAGGACATGTACATACATGACACAATCCAATTTTAGAACATTTCCATCACCCCAAAAAGAAATCTCTTGCCCATTTGTGTTCACACCCCATTCTTACCCCCAGGCCTAGGCAGCCACTAATCTACTTTCTGTCGGAGCAGTTTTGTATGCTGGTGACACAGTTTGTTGTGCAAACACAGCATCTGCCCTGCACCTGGGGTGAGGGAGAACACGGACACGTTGACTGCTTTTGTGTGAGCCAACGTGCAATCCCACAAACTGAAAAATTTGGTGACCAAGTTAATGTGTTAAAAAATACAATTACTATTGCTTGTCACCTTTGAATATATTCTGTGAAAGATCCGTTCAGAACGATTGGCTGACTTGAAGGTGCAAACTTTTAGATTGCCAGATGATTGTAGAGGGGCCCTTGAGAAAGTACGGGGAGGGTCTAGATTTTTGTTTTCTATTTTCTTTTCCTCTGAGATTCCATGTCACTGATGGAACGCGTACCCTTGGGTTCTCCTCAGAATATGAGCTGCTATTACCAGGCAGCCGTCATGAGGAAGTTGGTCCTACATTAGACTCCGAACATCATATGCATTTGGATCTTGCCTGTAGTATTTGATTCGTGGACGGCTCCCTGTCCTTTCTCCGGCTGACCCTTTCCTCCTGCGGTTTTCCTCCACTGGACATTCCGGATTCACCCTTGCTGCAATTTCTCCCATTTACGGAAACCCTCACTTTGACCTGGTTTCCCCTTTGGATACTGCCCATCATCCCTGATTCCCTTTTCAGAAACTTCTGTGATGGAATTGTCTAAGGTAGCCATCCCTACCTTGTCTTTGGTTCTCTCTAGAATTCGCTCTGGGCAGGGCTTTGTACCTGCCACTCCACCAAAATGGCCCACGGTGTTGTTGCCGGTGACCTCCGTGTCGCCAACCCAATAGTTGACCCTCAGCTTCTCGTAGCTTATCGGTTGCATTGACACATTGATGATTCTTACCTTCCTGAGACACTTTCTTCTCCTGGCCTCTCGAGCCCTACTGTCTCTTGCTCTTCCGTCTCACTGCCCTTCCTGTTCAGTCTGCCATGCTGGTTACTGCTTATCATCTCTCTAACACGTTTGAACATGTTGGGGAGCCCCAAGTCTTGCTTCTCTACCTCGTCTCTCTCCTGCCTGCGACACCCCCTGTGTGACCTCATACAGGCTACTGGGCACATTAGATCCTATCTCTTCTGACTTTCCAATTTGTACCTCCAACCCACCCCATCCTAAAGCTGTGGGACTCCAAGAGAACTGTTCATGGAGATGCTAGAAATTAGATGCACGGAGTGAGGGAGGGGATGTGACAACAGAAGCAGCGGTTAGAGTGATGCAGCTGTGAACCAAGGAGTGCAGGTAACTTCTAGAAACTGAAAAGGGCAAGGGAACGAATTTGCCCCTTACAACCTCCAGAGGGAACAGAGCTCTGCCAACACCTTGATTTTAGCCCCATGTGACTTATATTGAAATTCTGACTCCCAGAACTGAAAGATAGTAAATCTGTGTTGTTTTAAGTCATTAAGTTTGCGGTATTTTGTGAACGTCAGCAATAGGAAATTAATCCAGTGGTAAAGCCCATGTTAAGGTGCTCATCTCCCACCTCCTGTGCTGATGGCCTTCCTGTGACAACTCTGAGCGGGTGATGAAGCACAGTGATTCCTTGAGCAGCTTGAAGAGCCCCATGCCCTGGCACGAGCCCTGGGCTGCCACAGAGGCGTGGTAGGCGATGCGAGGTGGGAGCCTCTTTCCAAACAGTATGGCCGGGTGAGGCGTGATTCAGATAAGGACGGCTGCCGGAGTTTTGAGACCTAGAATCCAGGCTGGTCAGTGCTTGAGAGTTAGGGAGGCCACTTAGCACTCTCTGCCTAAGTGCTAACGGGACCTTAGACTTGGGATCAGGAGGCCGCGTGGAGTGGGACAGTGGGACCTCAGGCACTGAACAGTGCTCCCCGGTTAGAGCCAGAGCAGAAATGAGTGGGGTGCATGGGTGGGGAGGGCTGGACTGGCAGGCACGCATGAGAGCCCCGTGGCCGTGTTAAAGGCATCGGAGTGAATGAGATTTGGGGAATGCGGTGGTGAGCCTAGGCCCCTCAGCTTAGGGCTGGTGGGAAGGCTGGGTGACCTGAAATACTTCTTCTGATGGGACTGCTTTAAGAACGGAGGTGGGCTGCCAGGTTTGGAGGGAAAGGATGTCAATGAAGGCAGCTTGTGGAAGCTGAAGAAGATGGAACAGTTGAAATGATACGGAAGCTAATGTTTCCCACCATCCTCGTAGTCGATTTAATAGAGTCACAACAATTTACAGGTCATGCAAAGTCCTACTAGCGCTGGACTATGACTATAATATAAGGTCACATTTCCTTCTAAATGCCCAAATTCTAATAGCTCAGTGGCTCTCAACCTCGGCTGGATTACTGGAATGACCTGGGGAGCTTTGAAAAATCCTAGGGCCTGGTGCACCCCCAACAGGGGTCCTATCCGTGGCTTGGCGTGTCAGGAGGCAGCCTGGGCACTGGGATTTGAAGAAGCCACTGCTAGTGGAAGCCGCACCATCTTACCGTGTGTAGATTGGATCTCTCTATCCCACAGCTATGCCCACGGGTTCCCCAGGCACATGCTCACCTGGGCTTGGGGCGGCGCCCCCCATGGTCGCTGGCAGCCTCCTGGCCGTGCTGCTGGGCCACTGCCTCCCATTCTGGAAACCTCCGGCCTCAGGAGAGGCTGGTCCCCCTAAAGTTACAGGCTCCGGTATGAGACAGGCCCTCTTGTGAGTCCCCACAGGGCAGCTGTGTCCCAGGCCTTCCTGAGGTCCCGGGTCAGTGAAAGGGAAGCAAGCCAGAGAGCAGCTGACAAGCCCAAAAGATTAGGTGGCTTCTGGGGCCCGCAGAGCCAGGCCTGTCCTCAGGGACACTCACAGGACCACTCACTGCCAGGAAGAGCCAGCTTGTCCCCTGGCCAGGAGTGCTCTGGACATCACCGCCACTCAGAGAGCAGACCCCGCTGCCCCAGCTGGCTGCCTCCTTCTCTCACCCAGCCTCAAGGCCTTGCCTGAGCTCCATTTCCAGCCCCAGGATGATGGACAGTGGGAAGGTCCACTCTCTAAGGGGGTAAACTGGCCTCCCCCTTATGGCCTCCAAAGATATTAGAGTACAAGTGTGCAATGTGGGCACTTTCAGGGTAACTGTCTGAGCAGCCTGTGGCCTGTAGAACAGCCTCTTCCAGTGGTGGGGTGGAGGCCAGAATCTGAACCTTTGCTGTGGACCCCAGCAAACAACCACCCAAATAACCCAGACAAGAGTAGGTGGGAGTTCACAGCCAGCATCCATTCAGACAATGGCCATGTGTTTCCCAAAGAAACAGTCTTTAGAGGGGCTCAGCTTACAGAATTATAAATACAAATGAGTTACAAAAATAAATATTTATATAGAATGAGAAAAAAACAACACAACAAACTTCAAATTGCAAAAGGCTGAAAATGCCTTAAGTAGCACAAAATGCAGGAAAATAACCTAAGGTTTTAATTAATCAACAGCCTGACACACCTTTATGTTTTTCCCTATTCTTTTGACTGCATACTCCTTGATCACTTACCTTATTCTACAGAAAGAAGAGAAAGATCATACTTTCTATTTGGCATAATTTCAGATTAGCATAATTTCCTTTAGCATGACTGATGAAAATTTACTTCAGCTGGAACTCCAGATGTCATCAGGACAAGATGCGTCAGATTTATTAAAATGGAGTCTGACATGTTGTGATACATAAAACTCACAACTCCACAGAGATGTCATCAGTGCTGGGAGTATTTTATAGGTTTACGTCCCACAAACAGAGATTCTGGAAAAGCTCACCAAAAGAAGAGAGAAGAGTGTGGTATGTTTATAATTGTATAAGCTTCATTTATCGAGACTGTTCCTGACAAGAGAGAACATCCATTCTGGTTAGGCTTGATGAGAACTGAATCCACTGCTTACAATTTTATATGTCTGGTGATTCAAGGAATTTCCCACAGGCCAGCTCCTGGCTTGGGGCATTTCAAACTTTGTTTCTCCTCCTACCCACATCTTTCTGTTGCTGGAGGCCCCAAGATATGCTCAGCTGGCAGTATGGCCATGAGCTCTCAGCTTCCAGGGGAGGGGAGATAGCCCTGTCCCTGGAGGACATTCTTGCACCAGGGCAGTCAGCAATAACTTAATTCCACAGAGAAGTGACTGCAGGCCCCATAAATGGATTGGCTAAATCCAAACTCAATGGATGCCCAACCTCATTTCCCTTGTTGGAACCCCCAAATGTCATGACCATTCCACTGTCACCTGGCCTGAAGAAGAGTGTGACATAGGGAGTTTGGAGTAGACATGGGCAGTGGTCTCACTCGGTGGTTAAAATATCTTACTTTTAGAAATTTTACGGAAATAGATGATGATGTTTCCAGGGTCTGCAAAATGAGGTAGCAGAGAGAGGGGCCCTGAAGCTGGAGCTTCAGAGGTGAGGGTCAGCTGGAAGGCACCTTCCATGCACAGCGTGATACCCTCCTCTGGCTCTTGGTCTGCAGGTCTTCTAGGGGTAGGTGGACCTCCAGACCTGAGGAAGCAGGACTTGTTCAAATCTGAAGAGCCAAAAAGCCATTTAGAATGTTTTTCCAACAAGGGACACTGCCTCAAAACTCAAGCCTCCACCATTTGGGAGGGAAAAAAACTACTTGAAATTTTAATTTAAAGTTTTTCCAGCATCTCTTTAATCACAGCTTTTTTTTTTTTTCATCCAGAATTAGCCACTTCCTTTTTTATATCTTCAAGGACACCTTGCTGATGTTTTTAGTTAACTGGTGTCAGTCACTACATTAGTGTTTTGCAAACTGGAGTCCACAGGTTTTTGACGAGAATTTTTAAATGTTATATTGAGCAAAATGGTACAGGTGCTCTGGAAAAGTTTGGAAGATTTTTTAAAATAAAACTAAACATACCATTAGCGCACGACCCAACACACTCCCTCTTAGGCCTTCATCCCAGAGGAATGAAAATTTATGTTCACACAACAACCTGCACATGAATGTTCATAGCAACTTTATTTGTAATAGCCAAACACTTGCCACCACCGAGATGTCCTTCAATGGGTAGATGGTCAAACAAACTGCTGCACCCATACCGAGGAACATTACTCAGCAATAAAAAGGAACATCCTATCGAGACACACTACACTTTGGTTGGATCTTAAGGGCATTATACTGAGTACAGAAGCTAGGCCTGACACGTTGCATCCCGTATGATTCCATTTATATAACATTCTTGAAATGACCAAACAGAGGGCAGATTAGTGGTTGCCAGGGGCTTGGGGGTGGGTGCGGCACAGGAGGGAGATGTGTGTGGTTATAAAAGAGTAGCCCCAGGGGTCCTTGTGGTGACAGGACTGGTCCAGATCTTGACTGTGGTGATGGAGACCACGCATGCAGTAACATGGCATAGAACTAAATACACACAAAAATAAACACAAACGACTAAGTGCATGTTAACCTGGGGAATTCTGATGAAGACTGGTGCATTGTCATTGACATTGTCAGTGTCCTGGCTATGATAGGACTATAGTTTTACAAGATATTACCACTGGGGAAACTGGGTGACAGATACATGGATCTCTCTGTACTGTTTCTTAGAACTGCTGGTGAATCTACAATTATGTCAAAATAAGGAGTTTGTTTTTTTAAAAGATTGTGTTTATTTGAGAGCATGTGCACGAGTAGGGGGGAGGGGCAGAGTGAGAGAGAGAAGCAGACTCCCTGCTGTGCAGGGAGCCCGATGTGGGGCTCTATCCCAGGACCCCAAGGTCATGACTTGAGCCAAAGGCAGACTTTTAGCCAACTGACCCACCAAGGCACCTCTCAAAAAAAGAAGTTTAAATTTAAAAGAAGTTACATGGATATTTTCATGGTAATAAAGAGATGATTATTAGTATATTCTGGATGATCTGAGTGACTTCTTTATAGCCTTGTAACCTAGTTCCCCTGGGGGCCGTCAGTGCTTTCTTTGGCATGAATGTTTATTGCCAGTCACTTTGCCCCAGTAACAACCACGAGGCGAGAACAGAGTCAAAGACAAACCTCCCCAGTGAGCAGGCTGAGTGTCAGGCACGTGGTACAAACCAAGGAAGATTTTGTAAGGCAGGACTGAGCAAAATGCTGACGGATCCCCAGTGTTGGTTTTCATGGTTGGTTTTCATCCAGTGTTGGATCCCCAGTGTTGGTTTTCATGTTGTAATGCTACTTAAATACGTAGAAGCTCATCTACAGCTATAAAGCCAAAACAAATTCTAACTGAATATAATAAAAACTACAAAACCAATAAAATTCAAATTAGCGACATTAATTTAAAGCGATGAATGATGCCGATGTGCTGAAACTCATTTACTGATCACACGGAGATTATATTCACACTGCTACAGAGCTCACCTGCCATCTTCATCAGAGCTGAGATTTCGGTACATCTTGAACTTTCTAGGGTGCTAGGGAGCAAGTAGGAAAGGGCCTCAGACCTTCTGGAATAAGTGTAGCAAGGACTGCTAGTTCTCTACCTTAATCATACGCATCTTGCTCAGACACAGCCTCGCCCAGCCTGGTTAGCCAGTTCCCCGGCCTTCACAGGCAGGGCAGGGGCATTGCTTCTGCCGGCCGTCCTCATGAAATGACCACAGACAGTCTCACCATCATGGCGGGATTGGAAATTTATGAAAAGCAGGTATAGAAACGAAATATTTTAGCACTCGAGAAGAGAAGGCACGGAGCTTCTGAGAAAATCACTGTATGATTATATTGCACAATAAATAATGTTCATGACAATAACTGAGCAATAAATGAAAGGTTGAATTAGGTTGAGAATCTCATGGTTAGGAAGAGTGGGCAGTCCCATCTGGACCCGTAAGTGTTTTTGAGTTCTGGTCCTTGAATGAGTAGGCCTCAGTTATCTCCAGACCTGGGCATCTGTGGCGCTCCCTCCCGGTAGGGAGGAGGCGGCTGTGCGTGCGCAAATGTGTGTGTGTGTATGTGTGTGTGTGGGGTGTGTGTGTGTGTGTGTGTGGTGTGTGTGTGTGTGCATGTGTGGGGTGTGTGCATGTGTGATGTGTGTGTTTGGGCGTGGGATGGGAGAGGGGAGACTGAATCCTATGACCCGTGGAACAAATGTTCTCACACACGATTAACCGTGCCCCACCCCCACCCCACGCTCAAGGCTGATAATTGTCACCCCCCCCGCCCCGTTTCAGGAGTTTGAGGCAGCGTATCCGACCTCCTGAGCTTTCATCTTCACACCTCTTCATGCCTCTTGTGACAGATAATTATGGCTGAGTATGAGCATCAACAGGAAAGCAGACCTCTTATCTTCACATTGGGCACTTAAATGAGCATTTTAAGACAAATTATTAATAACTGTGCTTGAAAAAATGATATCAGCAAAAGCTTCTGAGATACTGGATTGTTGTATTGTGACTGTGGAAGAGAAAAGGCCATTTCCATGATAAATAGGGGCACTTTCATGAAGTAATTAAATATTAATTTATGCAACAAATATTTATTACATACCCTCGGTATTCAAGATACCTTATTAGGGGCCACAGGGCACACAAAGCCATACGTGATTGAGTTCCTGATCTACTGAAGTTTACAACCCAGACTCTAGAAAACATTTATCGTTTAGAAGTCCTACAGTATAAAGCAGTGTCCACAATGTGGTTCCGTCCTAGCGCTTGAGGAGGTGCGAAGCGGGGCTGTCTCCTGAGAAGGGCTGCCCAAGCTGCCCCTGGAAGCACGGGCCGCGCGGTGGTGGGCAGGGCGGGGGAAGGGCATGCCCGCGGGGGGACAGCGTGAGCAAAGTTGTAGCATCAAATACTGACGGAAGAGAAGCTGGAGATGGACAGAGATCCGGCTGGAAAGCCTTTCTAAATGCTAGGAGGCCATGGCCAGCTTCCAGGAAGAAGGCCTGGAGAGGGGAAGGAGGAATTTTTCAGTGGTTTCAGTGAAGTCTGGAGAAGGATGAGCCTCACTTTGGGTCGGAAGATTGCACCATGTCTGATAAGGCTGTATGGGGGACAGCAGGGAGGGGACCCAGCCTCTAAGGCACTCCTGCCCCCGACTTCAATGTCCTGAAATTAACCTAGCAAATCTGTCTTATCTGCGGGTTGACACTGTGCAGTTTTGAACTGATCCCAGTCATGTGGTCTCATGCGAGCTGCCTTGACTCTCCCAGAAGGTAACCCACACCCGGCAGTGAGTCCCAAACCTCTTGCTGGAGTTGGTCAGAGCCTCCTCCCTGCTGAGCATGCCCGGCACCCAGGGCGTGCACAGCATGTGCAGAACTCGTAACCGTGGTCTCTAGCAAAGGCCTCGCTCAAGTCAGACCTTCACCGATCAGTCGGTTCATTCAGCCGAGTATCCTGAGCCCTCCTGTGTGCTGGCAGCTGGGCCGGCCCGGTGGCTGGCAGCCACAGTGACCTTCCTCTGAAGTCCCACGCTAGGGAACAAGTGTGGTGCATCTGTGGATCTCACAGGCCAGTTCTTCGCTCTGGAGGTCCTGAGAGTGGAGGGTCACCTGCTGGGCGGGATCTAGACTAACCAGGAGAGGACTGAGGGTCACCTCTGTGGGGAGCCTGGGGAGGAAGCCCTCATGTCAGCTCTGCATGTGTCACCAGGTACTGCTGCTGGGACCTACCAGGCCCCGCGGGCCACGTTCTTTATGATGGCACAGCTGATCCCCTCAGGGCTGTTCTGGGAATGCAGCCCTGCCACCCCCAGTTTAAAGATGGAGAAGCAAACCTGTTTGAACAAGGATCATGTAACGTTTCCCAGGTTACACAGCTCATAAGTCAGATTTGAACCCAGAACATTCTGGCTCCAAAGCTTAGGCCCTGGCTCCCCCGACACACTAAGCGCCCCTACTGTCACTGTGGATCGAAGATCCGATTGCATTTGGCTGCAGGTAACAGTTGCTGGTCACTGTGGCCTCCACAGAGGTGCTTTCCCGGGCTTAGCACAGGGCCGGGCACACACTCGAGGCTCAGTGGTGTTTGTTAAATGAATGAAGAGTGAATGTTTTCCTTTGGTAATAACTCTACTCATATCTTCCACCCACATAACATTTTATTGTTCGTGCTCACTCCCATTTCAGGGGTCACAGGGAAGATCCTCTGCTGCTCTCCCTGTGAAAACAACTCTGGGCAGAGGCCAACGCAGGCTTTAATATCTCCATTTTGCAGAGGAAGAAACCGAGGCTTAGAAAGTTTAAGCGACATGTCTGAAGTTCCAGAGTAAGAGCATCACAGTGTGGAATTCAAAAGCCCTTTTATTTATTTTTATTATTATTATTTTTTTTTACGTTGAGGTCAGTATTCCTTCTCCATCACTTGCCTCTTCCTCTAAATAATGTGGTAGAAGCCAAGGTGCATAGACTTTCTTTTCTCATTAACATTCCCGCCAAACTAGGTGTAGAGATTTGGGGCCATTCTATTAAATGCCATAAACCAATGGGCCCATTCTATTAAATGCCATAAACCAGTAGCCCCCAGCTTGCCCTTCACCATGTGGGCTTCCGTCCTGCTTTGGGAAGCATCTGCGAGTCTCGTGTCCTGAAGCCAAGGGGAGAAAATGTATTAGGTTCTCTAATATGATAATATAAAAGAAATTTATGGTGTCCCAGAGGGAGCAAATTACAAATGGATGAAAGGTGATTATTTAATGTAGAGGCTTTTTTTTTTTAGGGTGTAAAAATAAATAGAAGAAAATAGAATATAGAACCCGCGGCCAATGGAAAGCAAATGGGCCTGTTCCATCGGCGCCCCTGCCGCAGTCCACCTCCCTGCACGGTGATGGCCATTTTTAACATGTCCTACTTTGTCATTTTGAGGTAGTTCTGCAGTCTCTCAGTTCTTTGCCAGTCTTCAGGATGTTTCTAGAGCTCCCAGTGAGTGAACGGTGCCTTTGACCCTGTCTTTCCTCCCCTTACTTCTGCAGGCCTTGCCCTCACCACCTCCCTCAGGGTTCTCTGGTTCTTCCTCGAAGTCGGACCCTGGGCCAAGCCCGGCAGGGATGGGTACTCCCCGGGGCCCGCTCCGCCCAGTCTGCCATACCAGCACGGTCAGTATGCCTGGCTCGGGGCCCTCTGTGGGCAGCCCCCAGGAGAGCCAGGGAGCCCGTCAACCAGGGAAGCCAGGCCTTGTCATGTGCGCTGGTCTCTGCCACAGCGTTTTCCCTCCCAAACTCCTGCGCACATTGTCATGAGCTTCCCCCCACACAGGGACACCCAGGGGTCCCCAGATGCACAGCCTGGGGTGGGGTTCTGCCCACTGCCTTCCAACTGCAGGCCTCAGTCTGCCCTGCTGGCACCATCTCAGCCCTGCCGAGTAGGGAAGCCGCCAGGACGCTCCGTGCAGACCGCTTCTGCCCTGAAATCCAACTGTGCTTCACCAAGGCCACTGGCCATTCAGGAAGTAAATTCTCATTTCCCCGAGTCTTACCCCATCACTGTTCTTGGGGAGGCCCCTGACCCTCCACGACAGTGGTCTCCCCCTGCTACAGATGCTCTTTGACTCACCCGAAGCGTCTTGTCTCCTTTGTCTCGGGCCGGCTGCCCTCCCTGGGCAGTTTCCTCATTCCGCCACCTGGCAGGTTGGGCTCTGTGAGCTAGGAGTTTTGCTCTAAGCTTTTCTTTTTCTTTTTCTTTCTTTCTTTCTTTTTTTTTTTTTTAAGATTTTATTTCTTTATTTGTCAGAGAGAGAGGGAGAGAGAGAGAGAGAGAGGTCACAAGCAGGGGGAGTGGCAGAAGGAGAAGCAGGCTCCCCGCTGAGCAGGGAGCCCGATGCAGGGCTCGATCCCAGGACCCTGGGATCATGACCTGAGACGGAGGCAGACGCTTAACCGACTGAGCCACCCAGGCGTCCCTAAGCTTTTCTTTTTGATTCCTACTCTTTCTTCACACTGCCCTCTCATTGACCCAAACAAGACACGCAGTTCCATCTCAGGATGGGCATGGAGGACCACTGGTTCCCTCTAGGACCAAGAGGGGTGGGGTGGGGGTGAAGGGCCCAGACATCGAGCGGGGACAGGAAGCTTGTCTTGTTCCCTTCTTCCCGCAACAATGCCCCCTTCCACTGTTCAGGTCTCCTCTGGTCCCAGCTGCCCTGGACTAACCTTCCAGCTTGCCTGGGCCCAGGATTTTCTGGCTGGGCCCCGCCTCCTCCTGGGCACACTGCTCCCCTGCGCTCAGGGTGGGGCAGACATCCCCTGGGTGCTGTGGGCCGTTCTTCTACCCCTGTCAGAGGCCTGGCCTGGATGAGGCTCAGCTGGAACGGCAGAGAGGCGAGGGCAGTCATGGGTGGTCTGCCAAAGGACTCTCAGGGACTGAGGCTCTGCCCCTGCATGGCCCACACTTCGGTTGCTGGTTCCTGGAGACCAGGTCTCCTAACATCGGGCGAACAGGCAGGGCCTGTGTTTGTGCATCGTGGATCTGTTTCTGGGATCTGCTCATCATGGCCTCAGCAACCCTCTGTTGCTGTCTGGCCAGGGCTGGGATTTGCATCTCCCTGCCATGCACACCACGGGGCTTTCTCCCTAGTTCTCCAACTGCCTCTGTGTCCCTTAGTTTCTCAAAACACACCATAGACTGCTACATATACGCTGATAAATATGGGAATGCCTTCATTTTCCTAAAACAGGACTCAATCACACAAACCCACTTCTGCTGCTTTTCAAAGGCAAGGTCATCATGTACAGAATTTGTTTCTTCTGAGTTTAATCAGTATGAGCCAGCCCCTGAGCCTGGCCGCCTGGGGACACGGATACCATCAGTGTCTGGACTTTCTAAGCAGAGGTCCTGGGGAGTGGGGAGCTTCTCCCAACAGCCAGCAGTGGGCCACTGCCTAGTGGCTCTGTGACAGGCTCTCCTTTCTCAGAGGTCCTGTCCTGGGCCCGAGAACACAACAAGTTCTTAAAAAGTGAGTGGTGTCCAAAAGAGACAAGACGGGAAAGCTCCAGGAGCTTGTGGAGGGCAAGTTTGGGGAGTTTCTTGGTGGAGGTGAGCAGAGGGAATGAGCCTTCTATAGCGGGCCTGGGTGTGAGGAAAGGAGCCCCTTGCCTGTTTAAGCCTTGGAGGTCACTTTTCTATGCCTTGCAGTGGAATGCAATTCTATTTAACATGCAAGGGGACAGAACAAGACACTAGCCCTTGCCATCTCAACTTCCATCCACTGATTTCTTCTTTCTCAAGCCTGTGATATTGGTGCAATCTGCTCTTTCTGCCCCCCTCCCTCCCTCCTTGTGGCACACGTCACGTGGCCTGTGCACTGTCTTCCTTCACACCTTCCCAGGTCCCCTTCTTGTCATGTTTCCTGCAGCACCTCTCCTGCCCTGCACTCCTAGCCCTCTGGTCCTGCTTTATTTTTCTCCCAAGCACTGCTCCCCTTCCATCGTGTATTTGCTTCTTTATTCGTATATTATTTGTCTGTCTCCCCTAGAATGTGACCTTGATGAGGATGGGGTCTTTGCTTTGTTCCTGCTCTATCCTCAGTATCTAGAAGAATGCCGACTATCAGAGCTACTGTAGTAATAGTCCTGGAATGAATGCACGGATGGAACAAGAAGCCTGGAGGTGGAGGATAGGGCTGGTGTGTGGCCCACTGAGGACGTGGGCTCTTTCTCCCTCATGCTCACAAGATGCCTTCTAGGCAGCACATCCATATTCTGGGCAGGAAGAAGATGAAATCCAAAGGCCAAAAAGCACATGCCTACTCGTGTGAACCCTCATGACAACAGAAAAAGAATAGCTTAAATTCCTCCTGATTAGAACTATGTCACAGGCCACCAGCTGCAATGGATGCTGGGACATGGCCACTGGGAACCTATCAGGTTGTGCTGGAGAGGAAGAAGCAGGGAAAGGAAGTGGGATGGCAGCCAGAACTGCCTGAACTCTGTCTTCTGCTGTCCTCTGTGCCCTCTAGTGCTTCCCCAGGACCTCGTGTGCTCTTTGGGAAGAATCGCCTGATTGGTGAAAGGAGTTTGGGGGAAAAATTACTTATTTGGGGAATGCGTCCCCCTCCCAGACACTGCACACACTTAGATACAATGGTGAGAATTTAGTCCTTGGGGAAGAACCCTTTTTACATCATTTAGGCGGGAGAAGGGATTATTTTCCTTCGAAACGGTTCATTTTTTAATCTGTTCAATTGTTCGGTCTATACAAATGTGGGCATGCTATGTTAGAGTCTCTGGAACTCTTCTTTTATTGGTGGAAAACCATGTGATGTTTAATTTCTACACTTTATTTAATGTCCAATCTGTGCTCAAAGTCCACTGCCCTTTTGAAAGATGGGTTGAATAAAACTGGTGTGTCTGCTTTACTGGAGACAAGTAAGGCGAGCATTGCTGTAGGTCTTCCATCAGTCCCCAAGCCCGTGACTCCAGCAGAGTTTGGCAGAAGGGGAGTCTGGAGGAGAAATTTCAATAGGTCACCTTTGGAGGAACTGAAGTTGAGCATTCTTTTGATTCTGGACCCACCTCATTTTATTTTGTAAGGAAAAACAAATGGCTCACTGAAAAGAATCCACATAAAAATGATATGGAGTTTTTGAATAAAAATAAGTAATAAATAAGTAATAAATCCTCCATAGGACCATTGGAAATGGATAGCAATAATGCTGTGTTTACCGCCTTACTCCCAAAGTGCAGATATTTATTATAATTCAGGGCAATTCATTGTACTAGTCGCACATTTATAAAATTCTAATCATAGTATTAGAATAAGAACCCATTTCCTAGGAAGTATTGTTGTAATAAACTGTAATTAGTGTCTTGGAAACAGCCGTAATTCATTTTTGGAAGGAAAAGACCTGTGGGCAGCTAAGTATCTGTGTGCACGTAGGCTCTCTGAGCGTTTCCAGCAGGCTCGGGGGCTCACCGGGAGCGCGCAGCGCCCACACTGCCCCGGGCGGGGCTCCGTGCTGGCGGCTCCAGGCTGCCCCGCACCGAGGCCGTGGCTTTCCCCCTGCTGCCGTGGGCCCAGCCCGGGTCCCGGCGCCCAGTCCCGATGCCAACCTCTGTTTTCCAGCTTGCTCGTCCCCGTGCACGGCACGTCGGATTGGCTGAGCGGAAGCCAGGCGGCCCACCTGGAAGAGGAAGCGGGGCAGGGGCCCGCAGGCCAGGCTCGCCACGACACGGTGTGAGACCTCGGGCTACAACACGGGACCCGGGCGCTGCTCCGACCCCTCGTGTCTTGTGTTGCAGCCGGAGGGACGCAGGTCCGCAGCAGAGCCGGCAACGGCCGCCCCGGGACTCGACGCCGCTGGTGGCACGGAGACGGCAGGACGCCCGGCCCGGGGGAAGGTAGGTGTGCGCGGCGGGGTGGCCCGCGGGCGGTCCGCTGTCGGACCCCTTCTTGGTGCGCGATCGTTCTCGGTGCAGGGCTTCGCCTCACCCCCGGCCGCTGCGGGGAGCTTGTGCCAGCGTCGGGGTGGCGGGCGCGCTCTGACCCGGGCTTTGTGGACGCTCCGCCGCTCAGCCCCAGCCCCCCGGCTCCACAGTGAGGCTTGAAGGTCAGCAAGGAAGCAGCAGCTCCCCCAGCAGCTCTCGGGTTGGTGGGAAAGCCCGCCATTAGCCCTGCGTTCCGGTCGGCACGCACTGGCCTTTTGAGTTGTCCATGGAAACGTGTTTTCTGCGAGGTGCTAGATTAAATGAGGCCGCTGTGGGCATCAGCTGGGTTTCATTTCAGTTGATTATACTACTTTCCAAAGTAACAGAGACTCCAGAGGGTAATGAAACCGGATGGTGAATTCCAATAGGGCGGAAGCTCCAACACAGGACCCCAGATCTGGAGGTGGGAGGCGTCAAGGGCAAGCTTCCTTACCCTTTGGGTCAGTGGCGTCACTGGGGCGGGGGCGGGGGACACAAGGTCCGCGGAGTGGCCCCTGATGTAGGAAAGACGTTATTAGGGTTCCAGGCGGAAGGCCAAGAAAGAATTCATGAGAGGTCTTTGGTACAAAAAGGTGATTTTATTAAAAGCGTGGGGACAGGACCCGTGGGCAGAAAGAACTGCATGGGGGTCATGAGGAGTGGCCCATTTTATCCTTTCAAGTGGTGGTGGGGGGGGGGTTAGGGATAGTAAGTCACTAAGGAATTTTGGAAGCAAGGTTTCTAGGACCTTGAGGGGCTAGCTGTTGTTGGGAAAAGGTCATTTATTACTGTCTAATAAAACTTTAGTCATGAGACCCTTCAGATGTATATCCGTGGGCCATATGCTTGGGGGATGATTGCCAACATGTATCTTGGGGGTTTTAGAGATAAAGGAAGTTTCCAAAGGAATTTTTATATGTTAAAGTAAACTTACAGGATCCTGAGGGGTGGGTGGGTGGGGGGAGACAGGGTCAGGCTAGGATTGCCTGTTGCCCTTAGCAAAGTATTAACATTGAGGCAGTTGAGTCCCTAGAGGACTGTCTCTCTGCCTGTTTCAGGGACTTCATCAGTGGGCTGTAAGTAGTAAGAAAATTTAATTTTTCTTCTGCCTTTGTTTCCCACATCAGCCTCTGCTTTCACAGCTGGGGTCTGTGGGTGGGATTTCTGCAAAGCAGAATTCCTTCGGCCAGATGGGGATCAACCGTCTGGCCCCACGACTGTCCGGGTGGAGGCTCCTCCATGCCTGCCCCCAGTCCTAAGTAGAAAGGACGTTTATTCCTGCACTTCTCACCAGCCTCATGGTGTTCACAGGGCCCCCCCTTTTGGCAGAAACTTACTAGTTTTTACATGTCATAGGTTCAGCTTTTTCCTTCTCTTGAAAGATTTGGAGGGGACTAGAATAAGATGAGAGACTGTCTTGCTGGCAACCAGCTTGTTGGGAGGCTGAGATGAAGCAATGGCTGCAGCTAAGCTTCGGCGGGAATGCGGCTTCGGCACTGGCTTTACATAGGAAACTACCTGGGCATGGGGAGCCCTTGGAGGTGCGGTCCCAAAGACATCGAGGTGCAGCAGAAACATCTAGATTGCTTTGTATTAGAAATGAAACATAATTGGGGGGGGTAGGGGAGAACAGAAAGGGAAGGGGAAGAGAAGAGAGAGGGTCAGAATGGTAGGGGTTTTATTGTGCAATTTGATGTCGTGAAAAGGAACCTGACCTGCCTCACTCGACATTCACTCATGTCACACCCACAAAGGCTTCGTGTGAAAGGGGTTCTGCTGGTTTGTTGGTTATGGTGGAACTTCGTGGAGGGGACTGAGTTTCACATTCACAGCCCATGTGAGGTGGCCTGATGATTCATTAACTGAACTAATTTAGGAGAAATACTCGTTTGGACACCATAGGAATGATCAACCTTCAAGAAATTTAAAAAATCATGGTGGGGAAATGTAATGGTTGATTTTATGCGTCAGTATTTGGTCAAACATTATTCTGGATGTTTCTGTGAAAGTGTTTTTTTTGGATGAGATTAGCATTTAAATGGGTAGATTTTGAGTAAAGCCTGTGAGTGGGACTCATATATTATTGGAAGGCCTTGAGAGAACAAAGACTGACCTCCCCTGAGTAAGAAAGAGTTCTGGCAGAAGATTGCCTTTGGTCTGGAATTGCATGTCTTCCCTGAGTCTTCAGGTTGGTGGCCTGCCCTACAGATTTTGGATTTATCAAGCCTCTACAGTCTCATAAGCCAATTCATTAAAATCTTTCTTTCTTTCTTTCTTCCTCTTTCCTTCCTTCCTTCCTTCTCTCTCTCCCTCCGCCCGTCCCTCTCTCTCTATACATATCCTGTGGGTTCTCTGGAGAACCCTGATAATACAGGAGGGGATATCAGATTTCCATAGAGTAAAGTATGAGGGTTTGCGACTATCTTATCTCTATCATTTGGGGCAGGGAGACTGCTGATATACAGGTGAAGACTTATTTTGTTTAAAAAAAAAAGATTTCTAATTTAATTCCATTGTGGTCAGAGAACATATTCTGTATGATTACAATTCTTGAAATTTATTGATTTGTTTAATGGCCCAATATATTCTATATTGGTGACTATTCTGTGTGCACTTGAGAAAAATGTGTGTTCTGCTGTTGTTGGATGGGGAGTTCTGTAAATGTCAACTAGGTTAAGTTGGTGGATAGTGTTGTTCAAATTTTCTGTGTCTTTACTAATATTTCTGTCTGCTCATTCTAGAAATTACTGCGAGAAGAGGGTTAAAATATCCAAGTAAGATCGAGGATTTCTTTGGTTCTGTCATTTTTGTTTCATGTATTTTTAATGTGAAGGCATGTTATTGGGTACATATATTTAGGACTGTCATGTCCTGTTGAATTAATCCTTTTATCATTATGAAATATTCCTCTTTTACTGGTAATAATTCTTGTCTTGAATCTGCTTTCTCTGTTATTAACATAGCCACACCAGCTTTGTTATGATTCATGTTAATGTAACATATATCTTCTGACCCTTTTACTTCCAACCTTTGTCCTATATTCAATGTGTACCTCTAATAAATAACATATAGTTAGATTTTAAAATTCCAAATGACAATCTGTATCTTTTATTGGAGTGTCTAGTCCATCTACATTTACCATAATTACTGATATGGTTGGGTGAAATCTGCTTTTTTTTTTTTAAATAAAATGTACCCTTTTTCTTTGTAAAGGATTTTATTTATTTACTTGAGAGAGGGAGAGAGATCACACGTGAGCAGGGGAAGGAGCAGAGGGAGAGGGAGATAATCTCCAGCAGACTCTGTGCTGAGCCCAGAGCCCGACATGGGGCTCAATCTTACAACCCTGAGACTATGACCTGAGCCGAAACCAAGAGTCAGAACCCTTAACTAACTGAGCCACCCGGGCACCTCTGCCATTTTTTTCTTATTTTCTATTTGTCCCATCTGTAATTTGTTTCATGCTTTCTTTTCTTTCTTTTTTTTTTTTTTTAATGTATTTATTTGAGAGAGAGAGACAGAGATAGCGACAGAGATAGCAAGAGAGAACATGAGCAGGGTGGAGAGTGAGCAACAGGCTCCCCGCTGAGCAGGGAGCCCGATGCAGGCCTTGATCCTGGGACCCTGGGATTATGATTTGAGTTGAAGGCAAATGCTTAACTGCCTGAGCCGCCCAGGCACCCTCATGCTTTCTTTTAGATTAATCAAGTACTTTTCAGTATTCTATTTTCTCTCTTCTATTTGTTTTTTAACTATGCAGACAGATAAGATAATTTAGTGGCTGCTTAAGAGGTTATAGTATGCATCCTCAAGTTACCACATTCAATCATGAATTAATATTCTACCGCTACAAAAAAAAAAAAAAAGAATCTTACAATAATATTTAACTCCATTTCTTGCGTTGTGCTATTTTTGTTGTATATTTTACTCCTATATTTGTTATAAAGCCCTCCACACATTGTTACTGCTTTTGCACTTTTAAACAGTCAACAGTTTTTCAAAATCTTTTGCTTTTGAAATAGTTACAGAGTCACAGGAAGTTGCAAAATTAGTACAGAGTGTGTATCTTTCACCCGTCTGCCATGGTACCTAACTGGAACACAGTAACAAAGGTAGGAAGTTGTGCCTTATTCACACGCCACCAGTTTTCACGGGGGAGTGTGTCTGTGTGCACAGGTGTAGTTCCATACAGATTTATATAACTGCCCCACCAACAAAATACGAACCTGTTCCGTCACTACTGAGAAATTCTCTTGTGCTACTTACTCCTTTCTAGTCACACCCCCCAATCCCACGCACAAATTCTTATTCTCTGGCAACCATTAATTTGTTCTCTATCTCTATAATTCTGCCATTTTGAGAATGTTATATGCATGGTGTTATTCAGGATGTAATCTTTTTAGACTCCTTTTTTTTTTTTTTCCACTCAGGATAATGCCTCTGAGATCCATGCAGTATGTGTCACGTATCAGGAGTTCGCTCCTTTTGAAGGACATTTGGGCTGTTTCCATATTTTGGCTATTGTGAATAAAGCTGTGGTGAACATTCATACATAGGTTTTTGTGTAAGCATAAGTTACCATTTCTCTGGGATAAATGCCCAAGCATGTAAGTGAGTGCTAGGCCAAATGGTAAGTATATATTTAGTTTTATAAGAAACTGCCAAACTGTTTCCCAATTCGGTTGTCCCGCTTAACATTTCCGTTAGCAGTGTATGAGAAATCCAGCTTCTCCATAGTCTCATCCACACTGATTATTAGCATCTTTATTTTACTCCTTCCAATTGATTTGTAATGATGTTTCGTTGTGTTCTTAATTTGTATCTCTCTAATGGCTAGCGATGTTGATGACTTTTCTTGTTTATTTGCCATCCATGTACCCTCTTTGGTGAAACATCTGTTAATGTCTTTTTGACCATTTTCTAATTGGATTGCTTACTCTTTTACCTGTTTTTTTTTTTTTTAAGATTTTATTTATTTATTTGAGACAGAGAGAATGAGAGAGAGAGAGCACATGAGAGGGGGGAGGGTCAGAGGGAGAAGCAGGCTCCTTGCTGAGCCGGGAGCCCGATGCGGGACTCGATCCAGGGACTCCAGGATCATGACCTGAGCCGAAGGCAGTCGCTTAACCAACTGAGCCACCCAGGCGCCCCCTCTTTTACCTGTTGAGTTTGTGAGTTCTTTATGTATCCTAGATACAAGTCCTTTGTGATATCTGCAGTTTGCAAATGTTTTTTCCCACTCGGTGGCTTGTCTTTTCCTTTTCTTACGGTCTTTCACAGAGCAAAAAGGTTTTTAATTTTTTTAAAAGATTTATTTATTTGAGAGAGAAAGAGCACAAGCAGGAGGGGCAGAGGGAGAGGGAGAGAGAACCTCAAGCTGACTCCATGCTGAGCGCAGAGCCCGACGTAGTGCTCAGTCTCAGGACCCTGAGATCTTGACCTGAGCTGAAACCAAGAGTTGGATGCTTAACTGACTGCACCACCCAGGTGCCCCAAAAAGGTTTTTAATTTTGATGAATTAATTTAATTTTGCAGTGTGTTCTTTTAGGAATCCTACTTGTGGGGCATGGCTAGCAACTGATTAATGATGCTGAGCTCAGCCCTAGGTTCCAAAGATTTTCTCCTATGTTTTCTTCTAAAATCTTACAGTTTTAAATTAAAGTCTGTGGCTCATTGTGAATAATTTTTTGTATGAGGTATGAGGTTTAGATAGAGGTGTTTTTGGTTTTGTTTTGTTTTGTTTCTACAATTGCTCCAGTACCATTTGCTGACTGGACTATTCTTCCTCCATTGAACTGTTTCTGTGCCTTTGTCAGGAACTGGTTGGGCATATTTGTGTGGGTCTATTTCTGGATTCTCCATTCTGTTTTGTTGAACTATGTGTCTATTCCTCCACTGATATCACACTGTCTTGATTTCTGTAGCTGTGTAATAAGTCTAAAAATTTCTCCGACTTCATGCTTTTCAAAGCTGTTCTGGCTATTCTAGGCCCTTTGCCTTTCAATATGCATCTTAGAATAAGCTTGCCTTCAATTGTTTTTTAAAAGAAAAGGTTTTGTTTTGTTTTTTAAAGGTGTTATTATTTATTTATTTGAGAGAGAGAGAGAGAGCACAAGCCAGGGGGAGAGGCAGAGGGAGAGGAAGAAGCAGACTCCTTGCTGAGCAGGGAGCCCCATGCGGGGCTCGATCCCAGGACCCTGGGGTCATGACCTGAGCTGAAGGCAGATGCTTAACTGACTGAGTCACCCAGGTGCCCCAAAAGAAAGTTTAAATAGTCTTTTATGTTTACCCACATCTTTACCAATTCCAGGACTCTTTGCTTCTTCCTACAGATCTAAGTCTTTATCTAAGATTATGTTCCTTTAGGATTTCTTTTTTTTGTAGTATGTTTCAGTAATAAATTCTATTTTTGTCTCAATATGTCTATACTTTGTCTTCATTTTTGAAGGATATTTTTACTGGGTATAGAATTCTAAGTCAACTAATATTTTCTTCCAGTGCTTTGAAAATGTCATTCTACTGTCTTGTGAATTCCATAGTTTCTGGTTAGAAATCAGACATTATTGTTATTGTTGTTCCTCTGAATGCAATGTATCTCCCTCCCTACATTGGCTGCCTTTTTTTTTTTTTAAGATTTATTTATTTATTTTTAGAGAGAAAGAGAGAAAGAGCACACATGTGTGAGGGGAGGAAGGGCAGAGGGAGAGAATCCTTCAAGCAGACCCCCCCCCCGACCCCGAGCAAGGAACTCCACACAGGGCTCCATCCCACAACCCATGAGATCACAACCTGAGCTGAAACCAAAAGCCAAAGCTCAACTGACTGAGCCACCCAGGTGCCGCACATTGGTGCTTTTAAGATTTTTCTCTTTCCCTTTGGTTTTCTGAATTTACTATGATGTGCCTTAGATGTGGTTTTCTTAGTATTCATTCTTCTGGAGTTATCTTTGATTCTTGGATCTGTAGACTGATGTATTTCATCAATCTTTGAAGAATTTCATCATTATCTCTAAAAATGTTTCTTCCCCATTCTGTTTTCTTCTTCTGGGACTCCATACATATATGTTAGGCTATTATTGTCCCACAAGTCTCAGATGCTCTTGATGATGATGATGATGATGATGATGATTATCTTCTCTATATGGTTTATTCAAATTTTTTCTAATTATAGTGGACATACAATATCCTATTAGTTTCAGGTGTATATCACAGTGATCCACTATTTTATACATTGTGAAATGATCCCCATAAGTCTAGTTACCATCTTAAGTGGTTCATTTTGGAAACTTTCTGTTGACCTAGCTTTGATTTCACTGATCATTTCCTCTTCTGTGTCCAGTCTTCAGTCAAGCCCTTCAATGAATTCTTTATTCAGATATTGCATTTTCAGTTTTATAAAGAACCATTTAGCTCTTTTTAAGAGTTTCTCTTTCTCTTTTGGAATTTCCCATCTATTCACCTATCCCACATCTTTTTCTCTAACTTTAAAAACATATATATAGTGGTTATTTTACAAATCCTTGTCTGTTAATACCAATATCTGACTCATCCGTGGGTCTGCTTAATTTTGTATTTTCCCTCTAGATTACAAATCACATTTTCTAGAAATTTTTTCTCAGTGCTAGACATTTTAGTGATAAATTGTATAGGCACTGGGCTATGTTGTCTTTATCTAAAGATTGTTTTGTTCTGTCAGGCAGTGAAATTACTGGCAAATACTCTTGATCATATAGTTGCTTGGTTTTAGGCCAGATATAAATATATTTATATAAACTTTTGGAAAAATGAATTATAATAAATCTCACTGGAAAACAGTAGGCTAAGTGCTTAGAACCAATGAAAACTACATATTTTAGGACCTAAGGGTGGGTATAATTGAAAAATTAATTTCAGGTTAACTACAGATACAGGTTTTTAGGAATTTATTGGGTGAGAATTTCTCCAGACTCTAGTCTAATTACAGTCATTTTAGATATCAAGAATCTTCTGAGTAGTGGGGCACCTGGGTGGTTCAGTTGTTTGGCATCTGCCTTCCGCTCAGGTCATGATCCCAGAGTCCTGGGATCGAGCCCCACATTGGGCTCCCTGCTCACCGGGAAGCCTGCTTCTCCCTCTCCCATTCCCCCTGTTTGTGTTCCCTCTCTCGCTGTGTCTCTCTCTCTGTCAAATAAATAAATAAATAATCTTAAAAAAAAAAAAAGAATCTTCTGAGTAGAGGTCTGAAAATAACCTGTTTCAACATATCTCATTAATCAAGTGATTGTCACCACAGTTCTTAAATCTTTTTATCACAAGTCCCAGTGTCACAAATACTGAGACAAATTTACAGCGAGGTTATCTACAAGGATGTTTATTGCAGCATTGTTTATAATACTGAGAGAGAGAGAAACAACCCAAATGTCTATCAGTAGATGACTGATTAAATAAATGTACCCATAAGTCCTCTACAACAGAATGCTATACAAGTAATATATCTATATTTAAGGGCATAGGAAAATGTATTCATTTGATATTAACTGAAAAAAGGTTACTAAACAGAGTATATATAATATGATCTATTTTCCATTAACAAAAAATGGAGTGTATAGAAAAAAGTGTGTGTGTGTTATGTGTGTTTTGTGTTTTTAAGATTTTATTTATTTATTTGACAGACACAGCGAGAGAGGGAACACAAGCAGGGGGAGTAGGAGAGGGAGAAGCAGGCTGCCCACAGAGCAGGGAGCCCAATGTGTGGGGCTCGAACCCAGGACCCTGGGATCATGACCTGAGCTGAAGGCAGGCGCTTAACAACTGAGCCACCCAGGCGCACCACGTGTGTGTGTTTTCAAAGAAAACATTATCTTTAGAAGTAGGACAACAATTTTTATTTTATTTTTTTATATTTGCATTGAGGATCCCAAGACCATCCATTATGCTCGATGATTCACTAGTAGGAGTCACAGGACTCAGAAAAGCTTTTATGCTTAAAATCAGCAAAGGGAAAAGGCACATAGGACAGAGTCTAGGATAAACCAGGACAAGCTTTCAGTTGTCCTCACCCTGCGGAGTCATACAGATAGTGCTCAGTTTGCTCAGCAAGGGCGTATGACAGCACATGCGAAGTGTGGCGGGCCAGGGAAGTTCATAACTAGGGAGGCTCCCTGAGCCTTGACGTCCAGGGCTCAGTCACATAGGCTTGCACACTCCACATTCCAGAGCTCAGAGATAAATACAGCAGGGTCCAAAGACTCAAGCATACAAAACAGTTGTTCACCATAAGTCACACTGTTAGCATAAACTATCGGGTGTGGCCCAAGGCCTCAGGTATAGAGAGACACTCTCATCAGGTAGGATACTCCAAACGCTGAGAGGTCCAAGGGCAGATCCTGACGACCTTGGGAAGGTGCAGGTTTGAACAGCCCATGCCTGCTGAGTTAACTCTTTACTGTACAATACTTTTCTTGTTTTTAATGTTTTGTAATAACTACATATTGCTTTTATCATCATAAACAGTAATTAAATTGGAAGAATTCTGCAAAGATGAAATGCATCAGAAATGTCTGTGTGTTGTCATTCTAATATTGTTAGATGTCACCAAATTCAAACCCTAAATGACAACTTTCTGAGCTGCCAGAAGTGACAGCTGCATAACTCTAGGTGAAATATATCATTATGAAGTAACTTTCCTGCCAGGAATTCTCTGAACTTTATAAGTAGTCTCATGAATTTGTACCAGAGATCAGGAATCAACTCTCTTACTGCATTTTGAAGAAGAAAATCTTAGTCCATGATGCCCACTGACCTTCCTGGGCAGTACTGTTATAATAAATTATAATTAGTGGTTTGAAGCAAATACTTTTTTCCTTTAAAAAAAAGTGTGTGTATCCGAGTAAAGAGCTTTGTTGGAGCTGTACTCTTTGAGTTAGAAAAGAGCTACAGTAGAAAATGGGTTATTCTTTTGGCAGCTGGGAGAAACTGTCTGTCACTCAAGAGCCCGAATATTATTCAAACAGGAGAGAATGAACCTTGTAGAACGTTCAGGTGTGGAGAGGCCCTTGGAGCCTTGGAAAATATTCTGCATTGCTTAATGCCGAATGCTAATTGATGGATCTCTGCTGATTGCTGTTAGTTTTAAAAGCTGCATTCAGATTAGGCTTTCTCTGCCTCAGAAAATGTGGCAATTAAAAAGCGCTTTAATATAAGAGACAACGGGCCTAGGAGCAACATGGATGGCTCCGTGAGCTCATCCAAAATAACGACAGATGTGGGGCTGTTGAAAGTGCTCAAGGTCGGTAAACAACTCGGTGCAGCCGATTTTTAAACACAGGCTCAGAGGTTAGCTTGTGATAGTTTGACAGCAGGGGGCTTTCTCCACTTTGTTCCTCTGTTACCTCCCAGCCCTGCCCTTTCTCCCTTTCAGTTGTCCTTCCCTGCCCCCCCCCTTTTCTCTTGGAGCTTCCTTCCTTTGCTCCCAGCACCCTGGGTTCTACTTACAGTGATGGAAACTTTCTGTGGCTGCCTTCCCTGCTAAGAGCTTCACCAAATCCAGTTATTTCTAGAACTACTGGAAATAGGAGTAAACCAGAGGTGGGTGATGTAGGAAAGCTGTTAGGGTTTGAAGCCAACAGCCAAGAAAGAATTGTTGAGACATCTTTGGTGCAAAAAGGTGGTTTTATTAAAGCACGGGGACAGGACCCATGGGTAGAAAGAGCCGCGGGGGTCATGAGGAGTGGCCCATTATATCCTTTCAAGTTGGGAGGGGGTTAAGGATAGCGTAAAATCTCTAAGGAATTTTGGAAGCAAGATTTCCAGGACCTTGAGGGGGCTAGCTGTTGTTGTTGGCAAAAGGTCATTTATTACTGTCTAATAAAGCCTTAGTCATGAGACCCTTCAGATGTATATCGGTGGGCCATAGGCTTGGGGGATGATTGTCTACACGTATCTTGGGGCGAGGGGAGAGATAAAGGAAGTTTCCAAAGAAATTTTTATGTGTTAAAGTAGACTTACAAGGATCCTGGGGGTCAGGCTAAAATTGCCTTTCGCCTTTAGCAAAGTATTAACATCGAGGCAGCTGAGCTCCTAGAGGAATGTCACTCTGCCTGTTTTAAGGACTTGTTAATGGGCTGGAAGTCGTAAGAAATGTAATTTTTCTTTTGTCTTTCTTTCCCACATCAGTGGGTAGTGGCTGGGAATTTTGTTTCCCCATCCTCTCCCATTCTGTGCCCCCAAAGACTGACTTCTGTGGGCTGCTGCAGCTGGGGGGGTTTGCCCTCTGGCTTCTGATGAGATGAGCCTGGGGGAGGCACCAGCAGCACACGGGAGGATGGGAGAGGAAAGAAGTGGTCCAGCCTGACTGCTCACCTCCCATCAAGCACACCCTCTCCTGTGGCAGTAGATTCCCCTGGATGCCAGTAACAGCTCCCTCTCCTTGTCCTTGGAGGCTTAGGGGTTTAATAGTTCCCTTTATATCCCTTGATGCTTCTCCATGCTTTTCAGTTCTCTTAACCCTACTCACCCCTCTGTAAATAATCTATTCTTTAAACTCTCCTTAGTATCCCTTTTGAACAGCTGTCTTTTAGCTTCTGGGACCCTAACTGATACATGCAGCAACTTAGGTCCTTTCTGCAGGAGTGGCTAAGGCGAGCATCAGGGACCGTTAATGTGCCAGGGAGTCACTTGTCACCTGTGCGGTCAGGTGACTGCCCTCTTTGCTGCCATGCTTAGGTTCCAGTTAGGGCAGCGAGCCCCCCACCACCCCCACCACCCCCAGTTAGGGGGAGGTGAAGCCATGGCAAGTTAAAGCAACGTGCAAGCCAGAGAGAGCTACAACCACAAAGGAGTGGGGGCGGTGATTAGTAATAAATGGAACAAGGAGGAGAGGCAGAGGCTAAGTAGCTCACGAGGGAGGGTTCCTCAGCTGCCTCAGAACCTGATGGCGCCCACCTCTGATTCCCGTGCCAGCCAGCCGCACCACACTGTTTGCTCCTCGGATCCCATATGATCACAGTTTTCTCTTCTGTGCCAACCCTCCCCTAACAGATCAGTATCAGTATAGGCTTCTGTTCTTCATGATAAATGCAAGCCTAGCTAAAATATGTGTGGGCCCTTAAAGTTGACAGCACACCTTATTTGGGACCTGGAGACCAACAGCAGGCATAAACGTCTGGAGAAATAATGGAAGAAGTGGAGGGGTTTAAGGGAAGACGTTCCCCAGCTCCTTCCCTACCCTTTTACATGCTCTTCTCTCTGGTTTCTGAAAGGAGACTTGTCTGTCCTCTGTCCCTTTTTCCCTTGAGTCTGGCAGTTCCAAAAAGTCTGATGCTTGGGGGATATGGTACCATGCATTAATGCAGAGTGATGGCTCTGGAGTCAGCCTGCCTGGGTCTGAATTCAAAATCTTTAAACTACTAGACGTGAAATCTTGGACAAGTTACTTAGCCTCTAGCTGAACTTCAATCTCCTCATTTGTAATTCGGTAAATTAATAGTATCTGTTCATAGTGCTGTTATGAGTGCTAAATAGACTAATCCATGTGAATGGTTCAGTGATCAGTGTAGTGGGTTAAATCATGTCCCCCAAAAAGAAATATAGTAAGTTCTAACCCCCCCCCCAGTACCTGCAACTGTGACCTTATTTAGAAATAAGGTCTTTGCAAATGTTACTAAGTTAAGGATCTTGATATGAGATCATTCTGAATTTAGGATGGACTCTGAATCCAATGAGCAGGGTTCTTGAAGAGAAAGGAAAGGGATACATTGAGATACAGTCATAGAGACATAGGGAAGAGAAGGTCATGAGGGGAACAAGGCTGAGACTGGACTGGTATGACCACAAGCCAGGGTCTGCCAGTAGCCATCAGGAGCTAGAAGAGACAAAGACGGATTCTCTCCTAGAGCCTAGGAGAGACCATGGCCCTGCTGGTACCTTGATTTTGGACTTATTTCCTGCAGAACTAGAAGAGAAGAAATTTCTGTTGTTTCACACCACCCAGTTTGTGGTAATTTGCTACAGCAGTCCTAGGAAAACATGCAATCAGTACGTTTTCTCTTGTTACTTTAAGAGGGATCCATGTCCACAGTGACAGGAAAGATAAGGGTAATGTTCAGATGCAGCTGGAAACAGTCTCTTGATTTTTTGATGATCTCTGTTCATTTACAAGAGAAGGGTGAGCAGACAGGAGAGATAAATTCATGAAAGTGGCCCCACTGTGATTTCTTTTTATTGTTAATATTTTTTTTCAGTTTTATTAAGATATAATTGACATACGACTGGTAGAAGTGTAAGATGTACAGCATAATGGTTTGACTTACATATATTGTGAAATAATGATCACCCTGAGTTTAGTTACCATCCATCATCTCATGTAGATACAATAAAAAGAGAAAAAAATTTTTTTTCCTTGTGGTAAGAACTTTTAAGATTTACTCTAACAACTTTCATATATATCATACAGTGGTATTAACTATAGTTATCATGCTGTATTTACATCCCTCACAATTTATCTTGTAACTGGAAGTTTGTCTTACTTTGATCCTTGAAAAAACAGGGAAAATGCCATGGAAAGTATTTTGGATAATGGCAGAGTAGGTTGATTGACCCAGCCCTTCCTATGGAGGCCAAATTACAAGAACTGGACAAAATAGAAAAATATTTATTTGGAGGCATCAGAGAACTAACAAGACAATGAGAAATTTCAGGACCAAGATCTGGGAGAGGAAAGACGCCCAGAGAAGTGAGTGTGGGGTCAGTTTATACTTGAAGTGTTTGCTGATTCTGAAAGTGTAGAGACTAAGAAGCTAAAGTTCAGTAGACTCCGTGACTTAAAGGAGTGAAAATGAGAGCTCAAGATTCTACTAGAAGGAGATCCTGCTGAACTCTAAGGCTTGGGCTTGGGCTGGGAGCAAGAATGAACCAGAAATAGTATATGAACTGAAGCCATTTCAAATTCTCTTAATCCTTATTGGATTAAGAGGGTCTGGGATTGAGAGTGCCTGTAGCTGCTTACCAGAAACAAAGTAAATCCTTTCTGGAGAAAGATACCAACATCCAGGACTCAAGTTTTATCTATAATTTTTCATGTGCCCTGTCTAGTACTTAAAAAAATAGTACCAGGATACAAGGAATCAAGACTATATGACCAAAAATAAGAGAAGCAATAGACAATAGAAGCAGGCCCACAAGAGATTCAGATACTTGAGATATCAGATATGGGATTTAAAAATAACAATGCCTAGAGGTGGCTGGCTGGCTCAGTCGGAAGAGCATGCAACACTTGATCTCAGGTCGTGAGTTCAAGCCCCATGTTTGGTATAGAGATTACTTAAACTTTAAAAAATAAAATAACAATACCTAATACATTCAAGGAGTTAAAAGATGATATTGAGAATTCCAGGTAGCCCAAGGAAAATGGCAGCTGCATAAATCCTGATCAGTCCAATATCCTCCAAAAAGTGTGTAGATCAATACAAAGAACAAATAAAACCACATAAAACAGATGCCTTTAGGATAACTAGAAGATAGAAAAACATGACAAGCTTCAAATAACCTGTTAGTATAAATACACTAAATCCCAGCAGCACTATCTCTCTAGCTTCTAATTCTTTGTGGAGAGTGGTTGGGGGAGAGGGAGACTTGGAAAAACTGTGTGGAAGAGCCATGAATCTAAGCTCATGCTGACATCACCCTCAGAAAGAGAAATTTCATCCTAAATACAAAAATACTGAAAATGAGTTCTGCTAAATCAAAGCACTGACTATACGGAAGGGACTTAAAAGTATGTGGAATTTGAAGTGGAATTCTGGGAAAGGCTTCTGAGGAAGAAGAGGGGTAAAAGTGATGTCCTTTGTAAACTGAGTGGTGAGGGGAAGAAAGAAGCAAGAGGAATTGTAGAATCCTGTGAGAAAAGAATAAAAACTCAAAGGAAAGCCCACTCCTCTCACTCCATTACAAAAAAGCAATCCATTAAAAAAATGCACTTCACTACACTGACAGAAGAAGGTGCTCTCAACATAGAAATCTAGAGAAACCTTCCCCTCCCCATGAATACATAAATGCAATCATCACCTATATAAAATTTTTTATTAGGAGGGGCGCTTGGGTGGCTCAGTCGTTAAGTGTCTGCCTTCAGCTCAGGTCATGATCCCAGGGTCCTGGGATCGAGCCCCATGTTGGGCTCCCTGCTCGGTGGGAAGCCTGCTTCTCCCTCTCCCACTCCCCCAGCTTGTGTTCCCTCTCTCGCTGTGTCTTTCTCTGTCAAATAAATAAATAAAATCTTTAAAAAAAAAATTTTTTTTTTTAATTAGGAGAACATAGAATATAAGAGTCAAAGTTTCTTCCTAAACCAACCATGAAGCAAAAAACAGACAAACACAGTACTTCAAATTGAATCAATATCCTAAACAAACATTTTAGGATATGAAAAACTACCTTTTCTTTAAAAAAAAAAAAAAGGAATGAAAATAGATAAAAGCAGAAAAAATGAAATAAAAGTTGATTAGACCCAGGGAAATGGAAGAAAAAGACAAAATCATCTCAGGAATGCAGACTAACTTACAAGATAACTAAGAGAGATCTAATGAATGTTTAATCATGGGTCATTGAAGAAAGGCAGAAAACAACCAAGAAAATGAAAATGAGATACAGAGGATATAAAAGGGATTGTGGGGAAAGTGGTTGAGATAGAAGATAGGCAAAGCAAATTCAACATAATTTCTGCTTCAGGAAATAGAGTAGAACTAATGTTTAAAACTATACAGTAGAACTAGGGACACCTAGGTGGCTCAGTTGGTTGAGCACCCAACTCTTGATTTCAGCTCAGGTCATGATCTCGGGGACCTGGGATCGGCCCCAAGTCAGGCTCCATGCTCAGCAGGAAGTCTGCTTGTCTCCCTTTCCTTCTGCCCCTCCCCCTGCTCTCTCTCTCTCAAATAAATAAATAAATAATAAAACTATAGAACTAATGTTTAAAACTATAATCCAAGAAAATACTTTGGAAATTAAAAAAAAAAACAAAAAACTTTGAATCTACATATTAGTAAGTCCCACACTGGGAACCCTGGAAAATTCAGCCAGAATGGTTGATTCCAAGAAATATCTTTTTTTTTTTTTTAAGATTTTATTTATTCACTTGACAGAGAGAAAGTGCACAAGCAGGGGGAGCAGCAGGCAGAGGGAGAGAGAGGGAGAAGTAGGCTCCCCATTGAGCAAGGAGCCTGACGCTTGATCCCAGGACCCCAGGCTCATGACCCGATGCCCAACTGACTGAGCCACCCAGGCTTCCCAATTCCAAGAAATATCTTAATGAAACTATTAGACTTCAAAGATTTAAAAAAAAAAAATCCTCAGAGCCTCCAGGCCAAAAGACTAAATGACTTTAAAAGGGCAAGAGAATTAGGCTACCATCAGACTGCTCAGAAGCAACATACAAAGCAAGGCAAAAATGGAAGTCATTACGAGAAACTCAAGGAAAGAAAAGTGTGAAACAAAAATTTTATATCCAGCCAAGCTGTCCTTTAAGTATCAAGGCTGTAGAATAACAGTTTAAAATATACAAGAACTCGGCAAAACCTGTGTTCAATGAACTCTCAAATAAGAATTGGCTACCCAAGAATAAGCTACAAAGAGATCAGAGATCTAAAGATAAAAACAAAATCATGCATTTCTTAGAAGAAAGTATAGGTGAATGCCTCTATAACCTGGATATAGGCAAAGTTTTCTAATTATCACTCAAAATATAGGGCAATAAAAGAAAATATTGATTAATTTAATATATTTTAAAAACCTTCATCTTTGCATGGCAAATACAAACAAAAAACCCATAAGCAAAGTTAAACAATGAATGAAAAAGTGGGAGAAAATATTTGAAACATATATTAGAGAAAAAGTTAATTGCAGGAAAGTAACCAAAGAACTCAGTAGAAAAATGGATAAAAATATATGAGAAGCCAGTTCATACGCACAGTGTTCAAAATCACTCAACATTAGAGAAATGCAAGTCAAAATTATTCTGAGATACTAATTCCTCACATAATGGGTTGGCAAAGATTTTATTTTAAATTTTTTGAGTGTAGTTGACACACAATGTTACATTAGTTTCAGGTGTGCAACATAGTGTTTAATATCTCTGTGCATTATGCCATGCTTACCACAGTGTAGCTACCATCTGTCACCATACAATGCTATTACAATATCATTGGCTATATTCCCTATGCTGTGCCTTTTATTTCCATTACTTATTCATTCCATAACTCCCACTCCCCTTCACCCATTTTGCCTATCAAAGGAAGCAGTGAAACTTAAAGTTAAGTTCAAATAAATGTTGATGAATAGCATTAATATAAGCTCTGCTATTAATTGTGTTACATTTGGCAGGTAACGTAACCTTATGTATATCTCACAGACATGTTGGTAAGATTTGATGAATTAATGCTTCTAAGTCATTTAAGACAAGTTGTGGAAAAGAGTATGCTGCTCTGTAAATATTAGTTGCTAATCCTATTGTTGTTACTAACAGTATTCTTATTATTGGAGTTGACATCCCAGATAAGTGTAGCATAGGAAGTAGCAGGGCTGAGTCAGGGGGAGAGAAAAGCTTGTTAAGTTTCTTAAATTAACAGAAATACATGTTTAAGTATGTTTTAAATATTTAAGGAAAACCACTAAAAGGAAATGAAGTAAACAAAATTCAGTCAATCTTTAAAAAGGCAGTAGAGGAAAAAAAATAACTAAAAAAACAGTAAATTTGAAAGCAAAAATTTAAAACTTTAATCACAATAAATATAAATGGGCTATATTCTATTAAAATTCATAGTGTTTATAATAAATAAGTAAATAAATCAGCTCTGTGTTATATATGAGGTTCTCTAAAACAAAATGATATAGGAAAATATATGCCAGGAAAGTGTTAACAAAAAATACATATAGCAATATTAATATCAGGCAAAATAGAATTTAAAGCAAAAAGCATGTTTGGGGATAGAGGTATTTTTTCATATTGATAAATGTTATATTCCAATAAGAAGATATAGTAATCATACAACATTGTATGTTTAAGAGTAATTTCAAAGTACAGAAAAAAAACCCAGTAGAGCAAGCAAATGCAAATGAAAACCACAGTGAACCACCACTTCACATCCGGTAGGATAGTTATAATCCAAAAGACAATTACAAGTGTTGGTATAGAGAAAAATGTAGAGAAATTGGAACCCTCATACACTGGTGGGAGAATGTAAAATAGTGCAGCTGCTTTGGAAAACAGTCTGGTGGTTAAACATCATAGGTGATCATATGACCAAGACTATTTACTCCTGAGTATATAGCCAAGAGAAATGAAAACATCTGCATAAACATTTTACATGAATGTTCATAGTAGCATTATTCGTAATAATCAAGAAGTGGAAACAACCCAAGTATCCATCAAATGATGCAAATATAAAAAATGGTGTAACTATGTAATCAAATATTATTTAGCAGTGAAGAGGAATGAAATACTGATCCATGCTACAACATGGATAAAACTTGAAAACATACTAAGTGAAAGAAAGCCAGTCACAAAAGACCATATATTGTATGATTCCTTTTATATGAAATATCCAAAATGGGCAAATCCATAGAGACAGAAAAGTAAATTAGTGGTTGCCTAGGGCTAGAGGGGTTGAAGGCAAATGGAGAATGACTGATAATGGATATGGGATTTGGGATGATAAGAATATTCAAAAATGATTGTGGTAATGGTCGCACAACTCTATGAATATATTAAAGCCAATGAAATGTATGCTTCAAATGAGTGAATTGAGGCATGTGAATTATATTTTAATGAAGCTGTTATAAAAATAAATACAAAAGAAATATAAGAGAAATAGACAAATACAGATTAAAAAAAGCAATTGTACTGTAATTGTTGAATCATATATGCACAGTAAATTATTCTTGGAGCATTAAAAATGTCTATAAATGTTTGCTAATGCTGGGGTGGGACCTGGCCCCCACAGATTTAATATAGCTCCCCCGATGTAGCGTGAAGGCCATGATTCTAGTCCCAGATTCTGATACTAACTTATTCTGGGCCCTGAGTAGAGTCCCTCTACCTCTCTTGGCTTCAGTTTCTTCCCCTATAAAATAAGAGGGAAAGAGACTGTGTGATCACTAAGAACTTTCTACTCTCACAACCCTTAAAGACTTAGAACTTTTCCATGGTGTGCTGTCCCTGGTGAGCTCTGTGACATTGGCAGAAGTCCTGGCATCTCCCGCCAAGTGGGAAGTAGAGCCCCATCCAGTCAGCAGCAGGCACCTGAAAGATACCTGTGCAAAGAGAAAAGACAGAGTGTATGTTCATTTCACTCTTAGCAGAGGCAATTGTTAATCTGGACCTATGTTCATTTCAGTTTTTAAGGAATATATTTTGTCTTCTACTTAAGGTATAGTCTGTACTTATATTCAGGAATTTAATGGATATTTGTTTATTTGCGTTTTCCTTTCCAGGGATCCTAGGAGTTCTTTCAAAAAAACTTAAGCAACTTAAAAAAAAAAAAAGATTTATTTATTTGAGAGAGAGAGAGAGAGAGGGAGTGGGGAGAGGGGCCGAGGGAGAGGGAGAAAAGCAGGCTCGCGACTGAGCGCGGAGCCCAAAACGGGGCTTGATTCCATGACCCTGAGATCATGACCTGCGCCAAAATCAAGAGTCGGACACTCAACTGACTGAGCCACCGAGGCACCCCCAAACTTAAGCAACTTTGATCTGAGGTAGATAAAGCAGTGAGGGAATTTGCTACTCTGCATTTAATTTTGACCAATCAGGTAGAAATAGGCCGGACAGGTAGGAACGGGAAAAAATAAACTGGAAGGTCAGCATTAGGGTGTAATGGAACGAACATACAGTTTAGAATCAGATCTGGATTTGAATCTTGGTTCATCTAATTACTAGATGTATGACCTTGGGCCTGCTAAATTACCACTTTGAGCCTCAGTTGTCCCAACTGTAAAATGAAGACAATAGGCCTTCCCCTATAGAGTTGTTATAAGAATTAGAGATAATAACAGTAACTGTTATTTCCAGCTATTAAATGCTGGAACCATTTTATAATAGCTAGTTACTGCTCAAACATACAGGGCTGAGAAACTCCCTATGCAGCATGGAAAACCATGTCTCTTGTAAGCATCTGTGATTGCTAAAATTTCATCTTTATATTGAGGTGAAATAGTCATCCCTTTAATTTCCATCTATTGTCCTGGTTTTATTGGTTGAGTTATTGTCATCCTCATGATAGACTTTCAATACTACATCATATCCTACCCCTGGCACTAAGTATTCTCCTGCCTAAGTACTCCCCATTGCCTTAGTTTTTCCTTCTGGGACCAGGTTTCCAGATTCTCCACTGTCCTGGATATCAGCTTGGTGACAGCCACTGTGATTTGCAGCTGGGACCAATGGCTTAACATGGTCTGATTAACTCAAAAAATTGAGGCTATTTCCTCTCTTGATAATTGTAATGGAGCCTGGAGTGTTATTAGCTTGTTAAGCTGCCTGGTCAAATCCTTAGTTCCTGTTGAACTCGCATTCAGCTGAGACTTGCAGCATTTTTCAAATGGACTTTTTTCTGAGTCAGGTACTTTTTTTATCCTATAGTTGTATATGTATTTTGAAACTGTACATGTGTGTGTATATATATATACACACACACATACAGACACACTGTTTACCCCATTTTCAGATGAGGAAACAAGTAAATTGCTTGTGCAAATATATATATGTGCATGCAAATAATATCTAACATTTATCGAAAACTCGCTGTGAGCCATCACTGATTTTTTACCCCATTTTCAAATGAGGAAACAGAAAGGTTTAATCGCTGGTGCAAAATATCACAGCGTGTGATTGTCAGAACTTGTACTGAAAGCTTGTGTTCTTAACCCCTGCTCTATACTGACTCCTGACATGGCACCAAATGTGTGTGCATATACCAGCATCACTTCCGTTAGGGTTGGGAGGGCACTGAACTGCAGGTCTTAGTTAGGTGGTAGTCTCTCAGGGCCCGTGTTCTTAACTGTATGGTGACTCGCTGAGCTAGATAATTTCTTATGTTTTGCTCAGCCCCAGGAATCTGCATAAATCCACTAAGACTTTAATCAAAGCGTAGAAAAGAAGTTGAACTTTTGATTTTCTTTCACATGGATTCTGCTTACACTTGAGCTCACACATAGAACCGCACATCTGTCCCTATTGAATTGTGGCTTATCAGATTTGTTGGCGCGAGGAGAGCTTCTAGGGTTAGTGTTTCCGCATGCAGCCACATCACCTGCCGTCCTACTCAGCAGCAGCACATGTGGGCCAATGCTCTGTTCCTTTTAGCCTTCTTCCAAGTCGCTGGTCACAAGCTGCAGCCCACACTGACTAGCAGGGTCCTTACATGGCCACTGGAAATACTTCTAGAACATGGGGACAGTTTTGTATACTTCTGTCTCCACAGCTATTTTAAAGATGGGTCACATAATGTTCTTTCCTGGAATAACCATCCGTGGTGTCAACCAAGATGAACATGACCACAATCTCTGGGTCAGAGATTGACCCTGAGCAAGTCCCCTAACTGGCTGGCTGTGACCAGGGGGGTCAGCTTCGAGCAGACCCTGTGAGCTCTTGGGCAGAGGTGGGATGATACTGACGGGATGCTGAGGAGCTTGCTTATATCTCCATCACCCTGTCCCCAGCAGGCTCTGTGGGCCACTTTTGCTGCTTTGGTAAGATCAAAAGCTCACTTCTGTTAAGAAGAAAATTTTGGATCTTTTATTCCTAGCCTTCTTTCCTCTCACCCCCAAACCTAAGCAAGAACTTTGTCTTTTCTCAGTCAACACACATGCCCTGTCTGCAAGAAATAGAATTCTTTTAATCACAAGGATATATTTTTGCCAGCCATGCCCCTCTCTGGAATGCAAACACAGACCAAGCTGGTGTAACATTTGACTGGTAGAGAAACTCTAGTACTATTTCGGGAAATCTTGGGGGAAAATCTCCTTTTTGGTGCTGGAGATTTTTCTTTCTCATTGGCAGCAGATAAAATGAATAGAAAAAGTATCTTTTTCTTAAGCAACTGTGCAATGATTGATACATTCCTTTCCAGGACAAGTACTGGGTATCTGCAACCAGGAAAAGTACATGCAATTTTGCAGATTTCTTGTAAATTTTCCTTCCTTGTTTAAAATTATGCTTGCTTGTTGAAAAACGTGTAGTCAAGATGGGGGGGGGGAAGGGTGTCTCACTGGGACCCACATGAGGGAAGAGTTTGTGGTTAGATAATCACCTTCAACCCAGAATTTCTGTCCTGAAGAAAGAGACAGAGATAAGTCAGGATCCCTTGCCCCTTGCAAAGATACAGCCTCAGTGGTAGCCGTCTATGTTCTTTTGCTCTCAAAGACGGGTAAACCAAACCAGATGCCAGGGCATTTGGTCATGTGTAGAATCTCACGCTCAGAGGAAGTTACATGCAGGTAATATGTGGATTTTATAGAACTTGCCTTTTGAGAAGGCAGAGGAATAGACATAAGGGAATAAGAGATGGAAATCCTTTGTCTGCTCTCTGTCCCTCAGAGTCCTGGCTTTCTATCACATTGTGATAAAAAAGAATGTGAACACGACCTGACTCAGATGGGGCCAGCATCCCTAATTTTGACAGGTGCTAAAATCAACACCGAGAGTTTAAGTGCCTGTGCCAGGGTCACTCCATACCCAGGTCAACTCCTGATTCTAAACCCAAAGTTCTTTCCACTGAGTCTCAAGGGCCGGGTTTCCTTCCAGTAAAGAGCTGACAGGTGCCACCCAGGGTAGGGGTGCTGGAAGGAGCCTCCACTGACCTCACACTTCCGCTCGAGCTGGGGCACCCAGCTCTGGGGAATAAGGTCAACAACAAGATATTTCTCCCAAGCATGCCAACTTTGAGCGCGATGAAAGCAATAGGGTCTCTCAGCTTGGAGAAAAGAGTAAGACCGGACCCGAGGCTCCTCTTGGGCAGTCTGCCCCTCTGGACAGCTGTGACCGCCACAGCCGAGGGCACTTCCTCCCTTCGCTGTCATGTTGCTCTGTGCAGCCTGAGCCAGGCACAAAAATGGATTCCGTTCCAACTTAGTGAACTGTGGTGACATCAGTTATTCTGGTTTTCTAGCTCTCCATGGTTCACTTCTCCTGCTGATTGATCTGTCCTTCATCGCTGGACCTTGCTCCAGCTCTGGCTCCCTCTTGGCGAGGTCAGCGGACCATCCAGAGGAGGGCGGCTTTCAGACCGCTGTGGGTGCCCACCCCTGGTCCCCGGCCCACCCCCCGCAGGCATCTTGCCCATTCCTGGCTCTGACCACAGCGCAGGCATTCCCTCCTTACTTGAGTAAGAGGCCCCCACATGAAGCATTCGGAAGCCAGTTGATATAGAAGCACTGGAGAGGCGCCGTGGCAGCCGTGCACCCTCAGACCCTTGGACTGCATCGTGTGACAACCCAGCCCGGCTCAGTGCCACTGACAGCCAGCCTGAGGAGCCCATTCTGGTGACAGTGGGACTGGGAGACCAGGGTTCCTTCGAGTGCTGTTTCTGGTGCATTAATAGGCCTTCCTAAACTGGTTGCCATTTGTGCCCCCCATTGGCAGGAGCTCTTACCTTGACCCAAGAACGTGTCAATTCCTCTGCCTGATCTTAGTTCTTATGATAAATATAACCCTGGTGAGAGACTGAATGTACAGACAGACAATGGCCAGACCATACATGACAAGGCGACTCTGACTCACAACCTCTGCAGCAGCCGGTCCCAGAAGGGCCAGCACTTGAGCAGTGACTGTAGCTTCCCTTTCTTTATCAACCCCCCCCCCAACTCAGGAGCAACCAGAGAAAGCCAGATGAGCTCCCCAAGCCAATCCCATGGGATGCCCCACTTCTAGTTAGCCCTCCCTCCTCCAGCTTCCCCATGCCAGCAACCTCCAATTAGAGCATTCCTGAAGCCTTCCGCTATTTTCCACTATAAGCTTTCCCACTCCCTTCCCTGCTGTTGAGTCTCCGCCAAGCACCAGGGATGGTGGTTGACTCCCTTGCCATTGCAAGCTCTGAGTAAATAGCCTCTGCCTGTTCTCATTCAGCAAGTCTTTGTTTATTTCCACACTGGGTAAGTCTCAACAGCTCTTGAGCTCCAGCCCCCTCCTACCCTCAACTGCTCAAAGGGAAAATATCCTCAGTAATGGGAAGAGAGTGATGTTATGGTGATGGCTCTATTTCCTTTAAAAAAAAAAAATTACAATAAAGTGACAGCAGAGGAACAGAAAAGCATCTTTTTTTCTTAGTGTTTAGCATTGTCTCTGCCTTTACTAACATGGATGTTAAAGGAAAAGTGGCTACCCTGGGGCCGAAGCTCCACTAAATGAAAAACTCTAGAAGTTCTGCCAGAGAAGCAAGCTGTTAAGGATTCCAAAATCCCCGCCCCCTCCAAATAAGTGCCGTTTGTACTTCTAGCTGAAGCCCCACCCTATCCCCCCATCTCACCCCACCCCACCCCCATTTTTCTCTTTGGAGACCTTTCTTTCTGCAGGATAGCTCCCTGGTCCCTCTAGAACCTCCTATTAGTAGCAATTAAAAAAAAGTCTTCCAGCAACTTGACACTTTTTGAAATGCTAATTGATGCTAAGCAGAGCCATCAGGCTGTCTTTCACACCTACTCAGTCCCTGCCCCAGGCTCTTTTGCATATTTGAATCAATAGGTTTCTAAACTGAGGAAGTGTGAGATATGCAAATAGAGTGCTCCCACTGCCCTTGCTGAGACTGTTACCTGTGGGGACCCAGAGAATCCCCACAGCACCCCACAGGTTGACAGTGTCTTAACCCTTCTGCAGGTGGACTGCTCAGATCATTTTGGAAGGGACCGTTGTTAGAGCTTTGCCCGATGATTTGCATAAGCACTGTTGACAAACACTTGGTCAAGCCTCTTGTCTAAGTGGTGAGCATGGTAAAATGAAACCAGCGTGCACCACCAGTGAAAGAAAGAATGCGGAGATGAGATTGCTGAACTAGGCACAGAACTGGCTGATGTCCACCAAGCAAGAAAACCACCACCACCGGGCAAAACCCATTTACAAAGTATTGATCTCTGCAAGTCAATATCTAATGTCACAGACTGATCCGTAGTTGACAGTATGTAAATAGTATGTCAAACTGGCTCCCAAACCAGGCTCCAGTTTCTCTAGAGCAGCAGATGACCCTTCAGCTTGTCCGGCAATGATCTCCTGTGTGTTTAAAGGGGCATGCGGTAATCTTTTGCCTTTGTTTTAAATATTTCATACTTTCAGAGGTTGTCCCTGAGGGGTAGTAGAATATGCCACTCCAAAATATGCCTCTTCGGCATAAGGATTGTTTTGAACTGATTATTTTTGAAAGAAAGCTGGAGAAGCTCTAAAAACAGAGTAGAATTTACTCTTTTGTAAGGGAAATTTGCATTTATAAGGAAATCTCCATTTGTAACACTGGCTCCCTCTTTGTACCAAAAAGAGAAGGATGACTAAATCACAAGAAACCCCTGATTTAGGAAAGATGTTAGGGTTTGAAGCCAACAGCCAAGGAAGAATTCTTGAGACGTCAGAACAAAAAGGTGATTTTATTAAAGCACAGGGACAGGACCCATGGCCAGAAAGCGCTGCACGGGGTCATGAGGAGTGGTCCATTATATACTTTCAAGTAGAGAGGGGGTTAGGGCTAGCACAAACCTCCAGGCATTTTGGAAAGAAGGTTTCCAGGACCTTGAGGGGCTAGCTATTGTTGGGAAAAGGTCATTTATATACTGTCTAATAAAACCTTGGTCATGAAACCCTTCAGATGTATATCGCTGGGTCATATGCTTGGAGGATGATTGCTAACATATATCTTGGCTGGGAGTAGAGATAAAGGAAGTTTCCAGAGGAATTTTTTATATGTTAAAGTAGACTCACAGGATCCTGGGGGTCAGGCTAAAATTGCCTTTTGCCCTTAGCGAAGTATTAACATGGAGGCAGCTGAGTTCCTAGAGGAATGTCACTCTGCCTATTTCAAGGACTTGTCAATGGGCTGGAAGTAGCAAGGAAATTTCATTTTTCTTTTGCCTTTGTTTCCCACATGAACCCCTGTCACAACACCTGACTTAAAAGCTGCACTACAGCCTTGTCCGTGTTTACTGGATTTTTCCTGCTAACCTCCCATAACTTGCCTCCCTTCCTACCAACATCCTTCTTTTGTCTTTTGGTGAAGATGGTATTTAAAGTGATGGTGTGGGCATTTCAGGGAGTTTTACTCAGTTTTCCTGGGTATCCCCGTGTATGCATGAGGTATATGTTATGAAACTTCCATTTGTTTTTCCACGGATGATCTGTCTTTTAGTACAGGGGGGTCTCCCACACAACCTAGAAAGGTAGAGGGATATTATTTTTCCTCCCCTATATCCATCTCCACATCCGCAAGTCTGCCCCAAGACTTCCCTATGGGTGGTCTCATCCAGGAACATTTCTTGGCAGTTTATGACTGCAGCAATATTGACCAAAAGCTCCTCTCTGGTGGGCCTTCCTATCCCTAAGCCTCAGTTTGGGCAGCTTTTCTGACAAATACTCTCTCCTCTACCAAACATTAGTTAGGCCCCTGTGAGCCCTCTTCTTGACTAGGCCTTGACCGTGGACTTCTGTGTCCATCCTTGCTGAGTCCCCACTAAGTCAGTTTAGAGAGAATACCCACCCTTGATATCTGATCAAGTTCTTCATCTTTCGCCTTTGATGTCCAAGTGCTTGGCCTGCCTATAGCAAGAATTTTATTAGATCAGTTTAGCAAGAATCCCTTACCCTTCATGTCCCCTCTTAGTAATTTTCCATCCACTGACCCTTCACCCTGCTCCTTGCCTATAAATCCCCACTGTTTTTGCTGGATTTGGAGTGGAGCCCAATCTCTCTCCCTCATTGCAATAGTCTTGAGTGAAGACTTCCTTACTGCTTTAACAAGTGTCAGAGTAACTTTTGCTTTAACACCATTCTTTCTGCCAGGCTTAGTATTGCCGAGGTCTGGGACTTGTAGCAACACTGCCCAGCACTCACACTGGGATGGAGAATGATGGCGCCACTGCTTTGGCCAGCACAGTCTCCCCTTCATCTCCTTTTGGTAGTGCCAACCCCTCTCTTTGGCCACACGTGGGCACAGTATTCGGGCCTAGGCCATCCCCTGGAGATAGGCTGGTCCACATGCACTGGGCCTGACACAGACAGTGGTAGAAATAAGGTCTCTTCTGTTGAGGTTGCCAAGCTTGGAAGATGTTAAATTGGGACTCTGCCCCTGCCCCGCAATAGGGGAATCCCTCTTAAATTTGGCCAGAATGAAGCTAAGATGCAGAGAGCAGTAGGACGTAAGGGGGAAGGGTCCTGAGGATATCCCAGACATTCCAGCTGGCCCCAGTCACTCTCAAAGCCAGGACATTCCCTTTGGATCTGGAGTTGAGATTTTTGTCAATAGCAGCTGAGAGCCCCGAGTATTGCAGGGCAGTGATTCAATTGCCCCCTTATACATTCTCAGAACAACCATCCCTCACCCGACCCACAGTCCCCCAGGAGCACCTTCCCTGTCAGTTCCCAGGCCCTCTCTCTGAGGGGACACTACTCTGAGCATGTCTGAGCTGGGTATGGCTTTCCTTTTTTTTTTTTTCCCAGTGCTCATCACGATAAGTGTATTCTTAAATCCCCTTCACCTATTTCGCCCATCACCCCCCACCCCCCCACCCCCGCCACCTGCCCTCTGACAACCACCAGTTTGGTCTCTGTATTTAAGAATCTGGGTGGGTTTTTTTTGTTTTGTTTTTCCCCTTTTTTTCTTTCTTTGTTTTGTTTCTTCAGTTCCACATATGAGTGAAATCATGTGGTACTTGTCTTTTTCTGACTTACTTAGCATTATATTCTCTAGATCCATTCATGTTGTTGCAAATGGTAAGATTTCATTATTTTTTATGGCTGAGTAATATTCCATTATATATATATATATATATATATATATATATATATATATATATAATATATTTTATATATATATACCACCTCTTCTTTATCCATTTATCTCTTGATGGAACTTGGGTTGCTCACATATGTTGGCTATTATAAATAATGCTATAGTAAACAAGAGGGTGCATATATATTTTCAAATTAGTGCCTTTGTTTTTGGCCAGTAAATACCCAAAGGTGGAATTACTGGATGATATGGTAATTCTCTTTTTAATTTTTTAAAAGATTTTTATTTATTTGACAGAGAGAGACAGCACAAGCAGGGGGAGTGGCAGGCAGAGGGAGAGAGAAAAGCAGACTCTCAGCTGAGCAAGGAGCTTGATGTGGGGCTTGATCCCAGGACCCTGGGATCATGACCTGAGCCGAAGGCAGATGCTTAACCAACTGAGCCAGCCAGGCGCCCCTCTATTTTTAATTTTTTGAGGAAACTCCATACTGTTTTCCACAGTTGCTGCACCAATTTGCATTCCTACTAATAATATACAAGGGTTCCTTTTTCACTACATCCTTGCCAACACTTGTTGTTTCTTGTGTTTTTTATTTTAGCCATTCTGACAGGTGTGAAGTGATATTTCATTGTGGTTTTGTTTGAATTTCCCTGATGGCTAATGATGATGAACATCTTTTCATGTGTCTGTTGGCCATCTGTATGTCTTCTTTGGAGAAGTGTCTTCATGTCTTCTGCCCATTTGTAATTGGATTATTTGTGTTTTTTTGATGTTGAGTTGTATAAGTTGAAGTTTCGTATCAGGAATGGATGAATGGATGTTGTACTTTGTCAGATACTTTTTCTGCATCTATTGAGATGATCATATGGTTTTTATCCTTTCTTTTATTAATGTGGTGTATCACATTGATTGATATGTGAATATGGAATAACACTTGCATCCCTGAAATAAATTCCACTTGATTGTAGTGAATAATTTTTTCAATGTATTGCATTCAGTTTGCTAAATATGTTAAGGATCAGGGTGCCTGGGTGGCTCAGTTGGTTAAGCGACTGCCTTCGGCTCAGGTCATGATCCCAGAGTCCTGGGATCGAGTCCCACATTGGGCTCCTGGCTCAGCAGGGAGTCTGCTTCTCCCTCTGACCCTCTCCCCTCTCATGCTGTTTCTCACTCTCTCTCTCTCTCAAATAAATAAATAAATAAAATCTTAAAAAAAAAAATATGTTAAGGATCTTCGCATCTATGTTCATCACAGATATTGGCCTGTAGTTTTTTCTCTCTTTTTATAGTGTCTTCATCTGGTTTTGGTATCAGGGTAATGCTGGCCTCATAGAATGAATTTGAAAGCTTTCCTTCCTCTTTTATTTTTTGGAATATTTTGAAAAGAATAGGTATTAACTCTTCTTTAAATGTTTGGTAAAATCCACCTGTGAAGCCATCTGGTCATGGACTTCTGTTTGTTGGGGGCTTTTGATTCCTGATTTAGTTTCATTGCTAGTAATTAGTCTGTTCAGATTTTCTATTTCTTCCTGATCCAGTTTTGGGAAGCTGTATCTAGGAATTTATCCATTTCTTCTAAACTGTCCAAATTGTTGGCATATAATTTTTCATAATATTCTTTTATAACCCTTTGTATTTCTGTGGTGTCAATTTTATTTCTCCTCTTTCATTTCTGATTTTACTTGAGTCCTCCCTTTTTTTTAAATTTAAGTTCAATTAATTAACATATAGTGTATTATTAGTTTCAGAGGTAAAGTTCAGTGATTCATCAGTCTTATGTAATATCCAGTGCTCCTTATATCACATCCCTCCTTAACTTGGGTGTGGCTTTCCTTTTCTCTTTATACTGCTCTACAAAGTCTGTCATGACAATACATTAAGGCAGTGTTTTTCAAATTTGAGCAAAGAACAGACCCCTTTCAAAGAAATAATTAGCCTACCCCCTGTGTGAATTTAAATTATTTTTATACTAAGTGCAAACATGTAACATATGCCCATGGCTATATGAAACCAAAATAAATTTTCAACTGTAAAACCAACAAAACTCAAATTAAAAGCAATAATTTAATGATATATTATATTTTCCTAAAGCCACATTGCCGACATTGAGTTTATTTTTAGAAAATCTTCTCTATTTAGGGCGCCTGGGTGGCTCAGTTGGTTGGGCAACTGCCTTGGACTCAAGTCATGATCCTGGAGTCCTGGGATCTAGTCCCACATCAGGCTCCCTGCTCAATGGGGAGCCTGCTTTTCCCTCTGACCCTACCCCCTCTTGTGCTCTCTCTCTCTCAATAAAAAAATAAATAAAATCTTTTTTTTTTTTTTTTTTAAAGAAAATCTTCTCTATTTAATTAGTTATAAATTTTGGTGGAGAATAAATGGTAGGAGAAACCCTTGGGCCAATTACTGTTTCCAAACATCCTAACATTTTTGTTTCATAATGATCTCCCAAAAGGAGGCAAGCACTTTGGGGTCTGGGAGGGGGGATGACCTCCAGGTTTCCCTTTGATGTTCTGAGAGGCTAGTTTGGAAACCCTGGGTTTTGAGATGCCCAGGTGCTCTTGGTGTCCTTGTTCAGGTCCCTTGTCTTAAGAATGGAGGAGACCTGTCCATGAGGCACGTGGCCCTGAGCTCTTAAAACACCTGCTTCTCTGGGTTTTGGTGCTAGGCAGGCAGGTGTAAATGCCCCCTTCACAGGGAAGGCTGCCGCAATCACATCTGTGATAGTTAAATTCTCAGAATTTGGAATGGATAATGGTAGAATAGGAATATATGGAAAAAATAATGTGGAATAATAGCAAAACAGAACAATGTCTATTTCCCAGAAATATATATATTTAAAGATATATTGAGAAGAAACTGAGGCCTGAGGTTCTGGGTAGGGAAGCAGGGTGCACAGAGAGGTTACTCTAAGACCCAAGGTCCCCAGCCTTGACTCTCTGCCTCCTGCCTGTAGCCTCCAGCACCAAACACCAGCTATTCCATTCTATTTTCCCAATAACTTTATTCTATTATAGAATACCTAAGTTTTATTAATCACCAAACATACTTCTTTGTACTAAAGAATATGTATGATAATTGAAATGAAAAACATGAAGAATTTTCCTTTGACCGTAATGCTTTCTTCAATTTTTTTGAAAGCAAATGATGGAAAGTAACATTTTAGAAGTGCATTTCTTTTTTTCTCTTTTTTTTAATTTTTAAAAAATATTTTATTTTTAGGTAATCTCCACACCCAACATGGGGCTTGAACTCAAAACCCTGAGATCAAGAGTCACATGCTCTACCAATGAGCCAGCCAGGAGCCCCTAGAAGTGCATTTCTTAATTTTTCTGTGTCTAATAATTGCTTATCAAAATGTGTAATATATAAAATGATGTGTCATTTTGTTTTTTTAAAGGCTTCCAGTTCTCCTTTTTTTAAGTTTATATATTTATTTACTTATATTTATTTATTTATTTATTTATTTATTTATTTATTTATTTATTTATAAAGATTTTTTATTTATTTATCTGAGAGAGAGAATGGGAGACAGAGAGCATGAGAGGGGGAGGATCAGAGGGAGAAGCAGACTCCCCGCTGAGCAGGGAGCCCGATGCGGGACTTGATCCCGGGACTCCAGGATCATGACCTGAGCCGAAGGCAGTCGCTCAACCAACTGAGCCACCCAGGCGCCCCTACTTATTTATTTTTAAATAATTTCTACATCTAATGTAGGACTTGAACTCACAACCCCAAGATCAAGAGTCACATGCTCTTCCAACTGAGCCAACCAGGTGCCTCTGATGTATCATTTTTGATAAAATATATACTACTAATAATTATAATCTTTTTTTTTCCAAAGGTTTTATTTATTTATTTGACAGAGAGAGAGATAGTGAGAGCAGGAACGCAAGCAGGGGGAATGGGAGAGGGAGAAACAGGCTTCTTGCCTAGCAGGGATCCCGATGTGGGACTCGATCCCAGGACCCTGGGATCATGACCTGAGCCACCCAGGCGCCCTAATAATTATAATCTTTATTCAATCCAGAAAAATTGCAGATTCAGAAATATTTTAGGGGCACCTGGGTGGCTCAGTTAAGCATCCGACTCTTGATTTCAGCTCAGATCATGATCTTGGGGTTGTCAGATTGAGCCCGACATCAGGCTCTGTGCTCAGCAGGGAATCTGCTGAGATTCTTTCCCTCTCCCTTTGCCACCCCTCCTGATCACACTCTCTCTCTCTCAAATAAATTAATTTTAAAAATATATTTTAATACCATGAAGGGATTCAGAATGAGCGTTCCCAAAATATGCCACTTTGGCATGTGGATTACCTTTAGCTGAAGTCAGTCAAGGCCCAAAAGACTCAGGAAGAGCTTTTATCTTCCTGTTAACTGCCTAAAAATTTCAGATAGAGAGCCTGGCCCAGGAAGAGAACTATCTCCGGAGATAACAAAGAATATGGGCTAGGTGTGGTGAGCTGGGGGAAGCTCAGCAGGACTTGGAGATCAAATTCCTCTCTATGTCCCATTGTCTCTGCACTGACATGGCAAACATTTGTTTACTAGACATTTTCTCTTACCATTTTCCTGTAAATTGTCTTCCTTTCCTTTGAAGTCCCAGACCCCTACCCTTCTCCTTAGCTCAAAATGGCGTATCAGCCCCAGTTGCCTGAATGCCTGCAGGTCTCATAGTCTTAAGGGGCTCCCGTGTGTATGTAATTAAATTTGTTTTCTCCTGTTAATCTGTTTTATATTGATAACCAGTCAAGGAATCTAGAAGTGTAAGGAAAAAATTTTCCTCCCCAACAACTGTCACAGGAAATCTTTTAAAGTTTTAAATTTCAGTTATTTGGTGATATAGTCCTTGTGAGTTTTGGTATAAAATTGGAAGGAGTTCCAAGAACTGGATGAATTGCTTTGACAAAACTCCCCCCCACCCACCATTCCCATCTACTTATTTATATGCATAAGAGTATTCAGTTCTTACATCAATGAAAATGAAAAATAGAGACAGAATCTTTGTTGAACTTTGTCTCAATCTAGTAATAAGTACTATCCATGTGTGAATACGTGAACTAATTAAACACACACACACACACACACACACGGACTGGAAAGCTGGTTGGAGCTGACTCTGGTGAGCATTCCTAGCAGGGGTAAGATCAGACTTTCCTTGAAGCCTGTTCCCATTTTCCCCTCCTCTCAACAGAGTTATATTACCCTTTAAGATGAAATCAATATTCGGCGTTTGCATTATTCTGACTGAGTAATGGGTGAACTAGCAATGGATTATACTTTCATTTCCTTTCCTATACAATTATATTTTTTTCTATTTCTTAGTCTTCTACATTGTTATTACCAGTCAGTCCTAAACTCTGCTATAGAATTGAAAATCTGCTCTCAACATGATTAAACACATTAGGTATAACAACAATTTCAGTTTTTTCTTGGAGATGTTCTCCATGGAGCTTTCACTGTTCTCCTGCTCCAATCTGGACTTTGCTCCCTGGATCAGCTACACAGCTGTCATCCAAGACTCATCCCCACATCCTCTGGGAGAGCGTCCTTGCCACTCTCCTGCGCTGGACTACAGGTCTTAATGGAACACATCCTCATTAACTTCCTGAGAAAGTGTGCCAAAGGAAGTCCTTGTTCTCCTCTAACTCCAAATACTAATATTCAGGAAATAGAACAAAGGAAAATATTGACATCATGGGGACACAGTCAGCAAAATAATCTAGAACAGGGGCAACATTATAGGTCATACAAGGCCAGTTTCTTCAATAAGTCTCAGGGGAAAAAAAGCACTTGGAAGAAAATAATTTGCAAGGAAAACAGATGGAGGAGAAAACTATAGATTAAAAGATTTAGAAAGTAAACTGTTTACAATGTGTGGACCTTAGATGGATCCTGATTTAAATAAATGATATATCTATATCAATTTTAAAGATTTTAAGTAATCTCTACATCCAATGTCGGCCTCCCACTTATAACCCCAAGATCAAGAGTTGTATGCTTTACTGACTGAGCCAGCCAGGTGTCCCAACAAACTATATTTTTTAAAAGTATGTGGCATTTATGAAATAATTGAAATTTTGAACATGGGGATCTGATGATGTTCAATTCTATTTTAGACATAATAGTGGCATTATTTTTTTTTTAAGATTGATTGATTGATTTTAGAGAGAGCACAAGCTGGAGGGGCAGAGGGAAAGGGAGAGAATCTCAAGCAGGCTCTGCACTCAACGTGGGGCTCGATCTCACGACCATGAGATCATGACCTGAGCTGAAACTAGGAGTCAGATGCTTAACCAACTATACTACCCAGGTGCCCCGTGGCATTATTCTTATATTTTTTTAAGTTCTTATCTTTTAAAGAGACACACTGAAGGACAGGAGGGGGAAATATGGTTAGAATATAGATGAAGCAGTATTGGCCATAACCTGATTATTGTTGATCTGATCATGGTTGAACCTAGTACATGGTAGTTTGTTATATTATTGTCTACTTTTCAACACGTTGGGACTTTTCCATCATAAATAGCTTTTTTTTTTTTTAAGAAAATAAAACAATAATAGAAAGTCACTGTTTCATCCCCATACTTAGTACTTAGGTGATACCTCAGCTGGATGTGAATTACTGTTTTTAAGTAGGCTCCACACCCAGTTTGGAGCTAGAACTAACAACCCTGAGATCAAGAGTCACATGCTCTACTGACTGAGCCAACCAGGCGTCCCTTTTATTATTTTTATTTTAAATCTTTTTTTTATGGAATTATAAGAGAGAAGTTGTTGTTGTTGTTGTTTTTTGAGATTTTATTTATTTATTTGAGAGAGAGAGACAGCATGAGCAGAGTAGAGGGGCAGAGGGAGAGGGAGAAGCAGGCTCCCCATTGAGCAGCAAGCCCAACATGGGGCCCCATCCCAGGACCCTGGGATCATGACCTGGGCCGAAGGCAGACACTGACTAAGCCACCAGGTGCCCCAAGAGAGAAGTTCTTTATCCTCTGTTTTAAAGGGGTTTCTTCACTGATGTCTTCTAATTCACAGTAAAGTTAATCGTTGGTAATAGATAGCCTAGTTTTCTCCCTTCCTATAAGTTTCTAAGAGTTCCTTTTGATTATTTAGTTTTGTATTTTCTTTTTCTTTCTTTCTTTCTGTTCTGTAATTTCTTTTTTTTTTTTTATAATTTTTTTTTTTTTTTTTTTTTTTTTTGACAGAGAGAGACACAGCGAGAGAGGGAATACAAGCAGGGGGAGTGGGAGAGGGAGAAGCAGGCTTCCCGCCGAGCAGGGAGCCTGATGCGGGGCTCGATCCCAGGACCCTGGGATCATGACCTGAGCCGAAGGCAGACGCTTAACGACTGAGCCACCCAGGCGCCCCTGTTCTGTAATTTCTTAATCAAATTCTTTGGCATAGGTCTTTTTTCTCCTCTTCATTTATTGTACTGGGAATTTAAAGGGCCATTTGAATGTAGACTGTTTTGCTTGAGAAATCATATTTTTCTTTGATAATTTTTCCTACCATTTTCTTTTTTCTTGCTGAAATTCCTATTATTTGGATATTGAACTGATGCTGTTTTTACTGGTATCGCATTAAGTTTGTAGATAATGTTAGGAAGAATTGACACTTCTTATCTGGTAGATTTTCTTACCTTGAACATGTTATGTCTTTCCATTTATTCAATTGTCCTTTCAGTTTTGTTCAGAGTTTAGAATTTTTTATAATATTTGACATTTTTAATCATCTTATTCCTACTTTGTTTTTGTGTCATTTTAAAATGAAATCTTTTATTGTGATGTTTGCTAGCTGGTTATTGTTGCATGTAGGAAAGCTACTGATTTTGTTTATTGATATTTTTAAGCAAGTTTGCTAAATTCTCTTATTTCTAATAATTTTCCATTGATCATCTTGGGTTTTGTTCCAGGTATACATCCATATCATCTGCAAATGAAGTTAATGTCACCTTTTCTTTTCTGAATTTTTTTTTTTTAAGATTTTATTTATTTGTTTGACAGAGAGAGACACAGTGAGAGAGGGAACACAAGCAGGGGGAGTGGGAGAGGGAGAAGCAGGCCTCCCATGGAGCAGGGAGCCCGATGTGGGACTCGACCCCAGGACCCTGGGATCGTGACCTGAGCTGAAGGCAGACGCTTAATGACTGAGCCACCCAGGCGCCCCTCTTTTCTGAATTTTTAACCTTTCTTTCTTTCTTTCTTTCTTTCTTTCTTTTCTTTCTTTCTATTCTTTATTTTTTTATTTTTATTTATTTATTTATTTATTTATTTATTTATTTATTTAAAAGATTTTATTTATTTATTTATTTTTAAAAAAGATTTTATTTATTTATTTGACAGAGAGAGACAGTGAGAGAGGGAACACAAGCAGGGGGAATGGGAGAGGGAGAAGCTGCCTTCCCACCGAGCAGGGAGCCCAATGTGGGGCTCAATCCCAGGACCCTGGGATCATGACCTGAGCCGAAGGCAGACGCTTAACGACTGAGCCACCCAGGCGCCCCCTCTTTCTTTCTATTCTTTAAAAATGAGTAGTGGGGTATTAATTTTTTGAGTGTGTTGCCACATTCTCTTTCCTAGTTTTTCATTTTCTTTTACTATTGGTGGGTGATATTGGGTTCTGTTGGTGATGGTGCAGAAAAAAGTGCGTCTCTGGCTTCTGTGTTCCCTGCAAGTTGGCAGCTGAAGCCCCAAACTGGACCAGACTCAAGTTTAATCCCTTTGGCAAGACTACAGGAGGCACATAATGTCTGGTTGTTTCTCTTTTTGTAATCATAGCAGTCACTGATGCTTACTATCATATTAATTCACTGGGGGATTGCAAAATGGTGATATTCTGACATTTCTTTTTAAAATATTAAGTGAACTTTTTATTTTAGTAAAGTTGTAGATTTACAAAATATTTGCAAAGATAGTACAGAGAATTCAGTGAACCCTGTTTTCCCTACAGTTAACATCTTATACTGCTGTGATACATTTGTCACAACTAATGAACCAATATCAATACTTTATTATTAATTAAACTACATACTTTATTCAGATACCTTTAGTTTGTGCCTAATTTTTTTTTTTCTGTTCTAAGGTTCCACCCAGAATACTACAATACATGTAATTATCATGTCTCTTTCATTGCTAATAGGAATGCAGAATGGTGCAGCTACCTTGGAAGATAGCTTGGAAGTTTCTTAATAGAGTTAAACATAGGCTTCCCATATGATCCAGAAAGTGTGCTCCTTGGTATTTACTCAAATGAGCTAAAAATTTATATCCACACAAAAATCTGCACATAAATGTTTATAGCAACTTTATTCATAATTGCCAAAAATTGGAAGCGACCAAAATATCCTTGAATAAGTGAATGGATAAACTAGTACATCCATACAATGGAGTATTACTTGGCAATAAAAAGAAATGAGATATTAAGCCATGAAAAGACATCGAGCAAACTTAAACACATATTGCCAAGTGAAAGAAGGCAGTCTGAAAAGGCTACGTACTGTATGATTGCAGCTTTATGATGTCGTGGAAAAGGCAAAACTAGGTACTCAATGAAAAGACTAGTGGTTGCCAGGGCCAGAGGGAGGGAAGAAGGCATGGGTGGGTGTTTTTATGGTAGTAAAACTATTCTGTACAGTAGTACAATGGTGGATACATGTTATTGTACACTAGTCAAAACCCATAGAACGTACAACACAAAAAGTGAACCCTCCTATAATCTATAGACTTTAGTTAATAATAATGTGTCAATGTTACCTCATAAGTTGTAAGAAATGTACTACACTGAGACAAGATGTTAATAATGGGGAAAACTGTGTGCATGCATGCGTGTGTGTGGTGGGGGTGGGGGAAATATACGGACACTGTGTATCATTTTTCTATAACCCTAAAACTGCTCTAAAACATAAAGTCTATTAATTTCTAAAAATCTCGCTTCTCATCATTATCCCAATTTCGTTAATTAATTAATTACTTCTGTAAGGATTCATAGATTCTGATTTTGTCCCATGGGCGCTAATCCATTATTATGAGAAAGACAAAGGCAGGCCCTGAGACATGGGAGCCGGCCTGATGCTCACAGCCAGGTGGCAGTGTTGAAGCTAGCCTGGTGTGGGCAGCCAGGCTGTGTATATTCTTCTGTCGGACACAAATCAGCTCACGGAGCACCAGCGTCAGACAAGGTCACTCTGAGACCATGGTAAATTGAGACAAAACAAGGCCACTTCATAAGTTTGTCTAGGCACAACAAAAACAAGATGCAACCCACAAAATGCCAGAGATCCCTCTCTTTACTTCTTCTTTTTTTTTTTTTTTTAAAGATTTTATTTATTTATTTGAGAGAGAGGATGAGAGGAGAGAGAGAGCACATGAGAGGGGGGAGGGTCAGAGGGAGAAGCAGACTCCCTGCTGAGCAGGGAGCCTGATGTGGGACTCGATCCCGGGACTCCAGGATCATGACCTGAGCTGAAGGCAGTTGCTCAACCAACTGAGCCACCCAGGCGCCCTCTTTACTTCTTCTTTACCATTACAGCTTTATCCCTAATCTAGTCTGCCTTCCTTATACATACAATTTATTGAGGTGCCCAGTCACAGAAATGTCTCCACTTTCGGACAGTGTGCAATCCAGAGTGAGCCCCACATTCTTGGACTCTCCTCAAACCCTTCCAAACTACAACCCAATCCTGTAATAGGTTTTTCTGACACCCTCTTATGAGACACTCCGTGGTTCCCTATGGTGTGTGTTTGCTGTCACTGTAATGAGTAATGAACCCAACTGGTTCAACTATAGGCATTGACTCTATCATCGATTTTGATAATAAAATTGTCTCAGATTTGGCCTTTTGACATATTCCCATTGTTCTTTGAGCGCTTTCTGGAACAACAAGATGTCCCAGGCTCATTTTGTAGGTTCCCTGCCCCAACCCTGGAATCAGCCATTTTTCTAAGGAGTCCTGGTTTCTTTTAGTTGAGAGTGATAATTAAAAGTTCTGGGAGGGGTGCCTGGGTGGCTCAGTTGGTTAAGCGTCCGACTCTTGGTTTCTGTTCAGGTCATGGTCTCAGGGTTGTGAGATCGAGCCCCGCATCAGGCTCTGTGCTGGGTGTGGAGCCTTCTTAAGAGTCTCTCTCTCCCTCTCCCTCTGCCCCTTAAAAAAATGTTCTGGGAGCTAAGCTCATTGCTTTGGGGTGCCATTGCTTCCAGGTGTGGCCAGAACTAGGGAATATATATACATACTTTTATATGCACACTTAGAAACACTTGCAGCTGCATCTCTCTCTGTCTTTATTCATATGAATAAAGATATATATATACATGTATTTACATCTATATGAATATGAGCTCACCCTGATACTGCCATTCCAAACCAGCACCACAGGTTCATTCTGGTTTTCTCTTTCCTTATTTGTAACTGTCTTTTCTGTCACCTCTCCCCACCCAGCCCTTTCCATGCTGGGGCCTTCCTCACCTCCCCTGCGCTCAGAAATCCTGTGCTGGGCCGTCCCCTAAGCACCATAGCTGGGCTCTGAAACACTGCCTGGAGCCACCCCGGCTTCCCCCCACCTTGCTCTGTGCCACCTGATGGATGTAAGACTGAATTGGAGAGTAAGGGAATGAAGAAGAGGGAGAAGAGCATTTCTGTAGTTCCTTTAAACTTAAAAAAAAAAAAAAAGAATGGTGTCAGCCAGGTTGGTCTAGGCAAAAACTCTGCCTAAGGGAATACTCATGGCAGCTTGTATATTAAACGTTTAATTTTACTTAACACATGTCTGTTAAAGCATATGCTCGTGTTTTATTTTAATGTACTCTTGTGACCAATTTAGTATAAATAGAATGTATTTCAGAGACGGAGCAGTCTGCAGCCTTGCACCTGTGGAGATGGGCTCGCTAGCCGTACCGGGACCGCTCTCGGGAGCCAGGGACAGAGGTGGAGAAGGGCCTGCTGCTGCGCTGGGCCCGTCGGTGTGGCCCCACTGTCGGCGGCATGGGCGGGAAAGGAGGGAAGTGAGTCTGGGGCTGGTGGCAGGTGGGGCAGGAGTGGGGAGGCTGGTGGTCCTGGGAGAGAAAACATTATTTATGATACTTGTTAAAGATGGTCAGGCAGCCTTTAGTCAGGACCCTCACAGTAGGTGTAGGGACCACTGAGAGGAGATTTTGCAGCAGGGCAGAGACACTGCCCTGAACTCCCAGTACAGCATGGACAAGTGGGAATATAGCGCCAGGGGGCAGAGTAGGGGTCAGTGCGTGGACTGTCACTAAGAGAGAGCATCAGAGGGAAGAGGGGTTCCGGCTAACCCAACCCGACAGGATTCTTGCTGAACGCAGTGAATGGGATCAGACATCACCTGGGGGAAGGGGAAGGGGGATCAGGAGCCTGATCAGATCTGAGGGGAGGGTTCTTACTAAAACTGGATTTTATAAGCATGTGCAGAGATGGGCCTAGGAGAAGGCTTGGGAGGCTGACTAAAGTTTGATCGAGCAAAGAGTCTTTGTTAGTCCTCACAGAATCAGACTGGCCCATGAGGCCTGTCACCCACTCTGAGCCTGTCATAAGGGACTGTCCTCCAGGGACCCCATGCTGAGTTCCCATGGTTCCACCTCACCGCGAATGCCTAGAGTCACTCACCATTTAACTGTTGATTCAGTCAGATGAGGCTTGGGTTCTTCCCCCCGGGCCCCCCAGATACACTAAAATGACTCCTGATAAAGCATGGGTTGCCTCTGTTACATGTTAACATTAAACTAATAGATACCCGCTGAGAGAAAATACCTCCCCGACACATGACTGCAGACACATAGAAGACTTACCGTCACCAGAGCATGCTTTATGGTGAAGCTCCGTCCCTCCCTGGAATGTCTCCACCCAGCCTTCCATCTCCACCCACCATGTCCACCCTGAGACTTCACTCAAACCCCTCCCTGACCCAGACGCTCGCCAGAATGACCCTCTTCATCCTTACCTGAATTACCCAGGCACAAAGGCACACCCTCCTTTCTACCTCCACGAGAGCACACATCCCATCTTGCTCTCCCCCAGTTCCTGTCTCTGCAGCTCCACACAGTGTGGGGCAGAACTCAGCAGCCTTGCCCAGAGCCCCCCACCTGGTGGTGCCCAAGGAAAGTTTGTAAATAGATACTGCCCTTTGCATCAGGGACGTCAGAGATCGTGACCCTCCTAAGAGTTTCCAGAGCCTTCTCTCCTCTGTCTTCTCTTTCTCCATCCCCCCAAGAACTGTAGTGTTGTTTTTTTTTTTTAGATGATCCATTATCTTGACATTAGAATTGCAGAGGTACTGTGATTTCACCCTGACAATGGTGGGGGTGGGGTGGGGGGGTGGGGGGGGTAGGAGTGGTGATCATCAGCTCTAAGGAAATAAAACTATCCTCAAGACAAAGCTGACCAAGTTCCTCAAGGAGTGATTCATGTTTTCAGGAAGCTTCCAGGAAGTTGTGTATTTTACTCGCTGCCTGGGCATCCACTCTGGTGAGTTAAGTGTTGACCCACATCTGTTACTCCCGTGGTTATTTGCTTGACTCATCCGCTGGCTCTCACTGTGGAGCTCTGTTTCCCCTCGCCAGGCTCCATCCGGCCCCCTGCCTCCTTCATCTGTGTGCTGGTTCCCCCGTGCCCTTGACAATGAGTAGTTAACCCACTCCTTCAGCTGCTTCAGCTCCCCCTGTGGTCCCAGCCCTCCTGACTCCTTTACTGCCTACAGAGGGTAGGTGGGGGGTCCGTGATGTTCGGGGATGTCTGTCCATTTTCACAGGCCCACTGACTGCTCCTTCCCCCAACCCAGTGGTTACCCATCCTCCAGAGTGCCCAACCCCTGAACCACAGCCAGCTTTCTAGACAGTAGGTGGGTGCATCATCAGGTTTTTCTGTCTCTACAAGGGTCTTTCACTTTCTCTTTTTCAATATGTTTGGACTTCCACGGGCATCCGATGGCTATATATTTTGCCAGCAAATGTATATTCTTCTGATCTGGTTTACTTCTGGGACTGTCTCAACAGGCTGAGATTTGTTGTTGGGTGTGTGTGTGTGTGTGTGTGTGTGTGTGTGTGTGTGTGTGTAACTAAGGAGCCACAGGCCGGGAAAGCAATTTGCTGCCTCCAATTCTTTATCCTGTAAAGATACGTGGCAAGGAAGCTATTCTTTTTTAATTGAAGTATAATTGACATAGAATATCCTATTAGTTTCGGGTGATTTGATATTTTTATACATTGCAAAATGACCCCCACAATAAGTCTAGTTAGCACCTGTCACCGTACGAAGTTATTATAATATTATTGACTGTATTCCCTATGCGGTACATCTCCATGCCTCAATATTTTATAACTAAAGGTTGTACCTCTTCATCCCCTTCACCTGTTTTGTTCCCAGCCCCCAACTCTCCCCACTCTGATAACCAACAGTTTGTTTCTTGTTTCTATGACTCTGTTTGTTTTGTTTGTTCATTTGTTTTGTTTTTTAGATTCCACATAGAAGTGAAATCACATGATATTTGTGTTTCTATGTCTGACTTATTTCACTTAGCATAATACTCTCTGGGGCCATCCATGTTGTCACAAATGGCCAGATTTCATTCTTTTTTATGGAAGTAATATTCCTTTATGTATATATGTATATATACCACAACTTTTTTTAAATTAACGTATGCTGTATTATTAGTTTCAGAGGTAGAATTTAGTGATTCATCAGTTGTATACAACACCCAATGCTCATTATTCAAATGCCCTCCTTAATGTCCAGCACCCAGTTTACCCCATCTCCCACCCACTTACCCTCCATATGCCATAGCTTCTTTATCCATGTGTCTATGGATGGACACTTGGGCTGCTTCCCATATCTGGACTATTGCAAATAATGCAGTGAACATGGGGTTGCATATATCTCTTCAAATTGGTGTTTTCATTTTCTGTGGAGCAATTCCCCAGAAGTGAAATTACTGGATCACACAGTAGTGCTATTTTAATTTTTTGAGGCAAGAAAGCCATTCTTGGCTGTGTGTTCTCACTGGCGTGGCCTGGGATTGGAGCATCCAGGGGTCTTGGCCGGTGGGTGGTCCCAAGCAAGGCTGTGAAAGCATTCTCTCACCTGCAGACCAGTCCTGCCATTATCTGAGGCTTTTCTGGAAGCCAGGCTCTCTGTGCTCCATGCTTCATTGCTAGTTTATCATCCCATGTGATCCTCACCACAGCTCTGTGAGGTAGGTGTTGGCAATCCCATCTTCCAGAAAAGGAAACTGAAAGGGTAGATACAGTGTCTCCGGCCATGACAGGGGGTTGCAGCCCAGGTCTGCTGGCCCCAGCCCGCCCAGACTCGATACCAGTCAGCTGTCTCACCTCCCAGCAGCACACCGACAGCCTTACCGTGTGAGGCCGGTTTTACTATAGTGCAGAGCACTAGTGTTTCAAATAACAAATAGGTTGTCCAATGCAAGCACATGATATGGTTACAAAATCATCTTTATGTAGCTGCAAGCCCCGATCTAATTTCTCTCCCTCAGGTAACACGAACCCGCTCTACCCTCTGTCCCCTAATAGAACTTGAGGGTTTAGATTTCTGCTTTTGTCCAACATACCCCAACCCTCAGACCCCAGAGCCCACCCATCCTTAGGAACTCAGACTGAGCCAGCTCTCATGATGGTCCTCTTGGCCTCCCCCTCAGGTCTCCCAAAGTCTTTCTGGGATCGTCTCTTATCCACCCCCATCGGAGCACATTCTTGCTCCTTCTTCCAAGGGTGTGATGGTGCCAGAGAGTTAAGCTGGCTGCAAATCCTCCCTGGTGAGGTCATGGCTCAAAGCTTCTGTTCACCAAGCAGGAGCTGAACCTGGAAACACATGGACGCATTCAATCAGGCCCTGACAACAGTTGTTGTGAGTGTGAGAGGGATCCTGCGTGAAAACTTCAAATGCCATTTGCTGGGATGGGAATTTTGTCTGACAGGGTCTCCAGGGAGCCCAGGAGGGGCTGGGGTGGTGGGGAAAAGAGCAGGAGTCTGATGCACATCAGCCTTGTAACCCTGGAGACCCATGGGGTTGGTATATTCAGCAAACACAGAAGCCTTCTTTCCTCTGTTACATTTATTTCTTCTAATGTGTTACTATTTGACACCATAGTTATTATACTTTGAAAAAAAAAGGAGTATTACATTTGAAAGGGGAATTCAGCAGTTCTGTAGTGGAAGGGGAATGGAAAATGATGTTGGCAGAAGAAAATCTCCACTTAAAATTTGGCAGGTGCCGTTGAAGATGGCTGTCCTGATATTGCCACGATGCTTCTTTCCTGATGCTCTGATAGAGGGAATTGAGATGGTCCAGTTCTTTTATTCTTTGTGTCAGAGGAGTGGGAGCTAATTATAAAATATCATTCAATATACTCTGTTGAAGGATGACAGCCACTATGTTTTCCCCTTCTCAAAATGCAGAAGCGACTGATCCATTTCATCGTCTGGCCTGGCTGTGTAAAGTCTATCACGTTCGGAATGCTAACTGTTATGTTTCTTAGAGCAACTTCCCTTTGATAAAGTTTTTCCAAATAGTGGATGATGCATCCTATGCTTTTAACGATGTGACATGCAGCAGAAAGAGATAAACTGGGCCAGAAAGAGTCTACTTCCTGCCCTCCCGACCCTGAGACTAAATGCTCCGGGGTAATTCTGTTTCGGAGTCCTTGAGGGGAGGGGGCACCACTTTCCCCAAAACTCCAGGCTGGCCCCAGAGTTTGTAAACTAATGCTCGCAGCTATTTGATAAGGGGTGAGAAAGAACCCCTTCCTTTGTACCCTGGGCATGGTGTGGGAAGAGGAAGATGGACCTAAGGGTCAGCTAGTACCTGACATGGTAATGAAAAGGCCCACAGAAAACATTTATTCCCTTCTCATGTTACACTGTTTTGTTTCTGGAAATTATCATTAATCATTGGGAAGTGTGTGTGTGTGTGTGTGTGTGTGTGTGTGTGTGTGTGTGTTGAGTGTATGGGCATTACTGCCCAAAGACTGTCGCAGGGAACTGAGGGAAAATGGAGCAGGGGGCTTCCCTGGCAAAGCCATGCGTGGTGGCCCGGGTGTAGGTGGAGAGCAGGAGGGGAGGAGCTGAAGGCCATGGGGAGCCGAGAAGCGCACAACAAGGCATCCGCCATGTGGCTGGATGGAGCAGGGCCTGTGTGAGACCAACACCGCCTCTCTCAAAACAGGATGAACAGTGAGCTCTGGTTGGTGGGGCCAATATACAGTTGTCACAGATTCTAACAAGGTTTAATGAAGGATTGATTGTTCTAGATGTACCCGTTGGTTGTGATTTTGTGATTGGTCAGCAGGCATTTTCCCCCAAAACCCATGCTATTAAAAAAGTGAGTTAATCTAATAAGTAACTACTTAAGGGAGAAGTCCCACCCCACCTGTGGCAGATCATCATTTGGAAATGTTGGAGTGTGGTGAGGTAAAGCCTTAAAAGACTTCAAGTTATGATGGAATATTGTGAGGGAGTTTTTATGCTTTGAACTAGGAAACACTGACAACAAATTTAAATCTCATTCATAGGATTTATTAAGAACTTTATTCTAGGGCTAGTAGTCCAGTAATGGAATGGTCACCCATTCACACGAGATAGACATTCCAAATATTTCACAGTTGAGTGGGACACGAGCAGCAACCACTTAGCCAGCCAGTCAGCACGGAGTGCTTTGCCATATGACCACTCTCAGTTGCCAACTGTGGGAGGACTGATGGCTTTGTGGGAGGAGAATGCAAAGCCTCCGGGACAACAGGACGCACTTGAGGAGCTCAGGGAAAGAGCTTTTTTCCCCAATATGTATGGAAGTATTTTAATATTTTGGTGATCTGAATGCCCATACTATTGCATACCATCTTGGCCCAGCTTCCTTTCCTTCTTTCCTTCCTACCTTCCTTCCTTCCTTCCTTCCTTCCTTCCATCCATCCATCCATCCATCCGTCTACCTACCCACCCATTCATTCACCCATACACTCAGTATTCCATCCAGCTATTCAACAAGCATATCGTGGGACGTTTCCTTGGGGGATATGTGTCAGAGTGGATCTACCGATGAGTTGGAATGACTCCTATCCCTGGGGAGCTCACAAGTTATTCTTGTTACTTGTGGGAAGGACGTGTTTTAGCTGCTGCATTGTGGTGATAGTGAGATGTCATAGAATAACAGATTAAATAAATTTACAAAATTTCACAGAGACTATGTTTATCATTTTGTATTTTTGAAAGAAAGTTTGTATCTTCTTGCTCGTTCTACAAACAAAGACACTGAGATACAAAACACTTATGTGACAGCCACGGGGGGCAGAGCCAGGAATCTGGCCAGTGGATTTTTCTTCAAGGGTGGAAACACTTTGTTAAGTGATTGTGGTTTCAAAGTATGGATTCTATTCCTATCTTAGCATTGACATTGTCTGACAAACTGGACAGCCAGGAATGGATGATCTGGTTTATTGTGGTTGAGGTGATACTCTGACTCTGCGATTAGCCAGTGTTTGGCTTTCTGCTGGTTTGATAGAGTAAGAAGGAAGGAGGAGTCTATTGAAATTCAGGAGTCCCCGTAGTTGGAATAATAAATTTTCATATAAAATACAATTAATTCGTCACCCTCAAATGAATCAAGTGCTTCCTCATTTTCTTTCAAGAACCTATTGAATCAAGACAAATGTCCCATTGTTCCCACTGGAGTTTACTATCTTCCTTTTCATGAAACCAGTATGAGTGCTTACTTTTCAGTCATGTAGATCTTTCTGTACCTGACTCTGACAAACTCTGATAAAGGGACTGCCTTTGGCTTTGAGGGTGAATGGAGAAACATATTGTTGTTGTTGAATGAAAGAATACCTCCCAGAGGTTGGTTAAGTTTGAGTCAATTTTTAAGCTGTCGTAAGGAACAGCCTATAGGGTATTTGTAAGAGGAAAGTAAGATTTACTGTCCTTCTCTCTTCCCTGAACATCACTGAAGGTTTTGGCTAGAGGAGAAGTAACTGCAAGATGCATGACCTATCCTCAGGAGATTTATGACCAGGGTCTGCCCGGCAGTGATTTAAGCTAAAAGCACCTGGTTGAAAAGCATGAGAGTTCACCACTCTTGGGTTATTGGTCATTCAAAGGGTGAAACAATAACCAAGAATTATTACCCCCCAATCACATCTGCTTGAAATGGGTCAGCACCTCCTGCACCCAGAGCAAGGGCAGGTATATCCTTCTACCAAAAATCAAATAGGCTCGTCTATTGTTTATGATGGCTAAAACCGCAGGAGGCTCTGTGAACAGAATAGATTGTTCATGCACAAATGATCAGAGGTTTTCATATGCCTGTCAGAGATGTTAACTGAGAAGGGGTCCTGGGGAGCCTGCCCTTGACCCTGCAGGCCAAGAGTGGACCCTGGGTAGGGAGGGGCTGGGAAAGGGAGCTAGAGCATCATGGTCTGGTCCTGGAAAGCAGCATCTGAAAGAGGCAGAGCCAGACTTAAGAAGGGGATGATTAGACAGGCCCTGTCTGCTGCATGTATGTGGCCTCCTGGCCACCTCAGGCCTCTCTGGTCCCTACCTGTCCCTTGTTCTCAGGAGGTCCTGGTCAACTCCCCACATTCTGCTGACCTCCTCCACGCAGAGTCCCATAAAGTTGGGGCTTCCTACATTTATAACCCTAGAAGGAATCAGAAAGCCTGCACAGCACTTTAGCTATTACAAAGAGCTCGTATCAGCTGTCTATTGCTGAATTAAAAACCACCCCAAAATTTAGAGGCTTAAAACAACCATGTTACTTGCCAATGATTCTGTGTTTAAGAAAGTGAAAAGTGGCACCAAGAGCCAACAGCTGGTAGTTGTTTGAGTTGAGAAACCCTCCAGGGAGGCAGAACCACATCATTTCTACTGGAAGCAATTTTCATGGCATAGAAACATAAGCAGATTTCAAAAGCCATTCTTTGACCGTGATGGAGTAAGACAGAGATAAGACTATTTTGTGACCATGCCTGAAACGATACAGAGACGAGGACATCCTGCAACTCAAAAATAATGAAACATCTCCCTCTTCCAGCTAATACAAATTACCACTGATAACTTTCATCCCACTTTAATCCTCCTGCTTTGTAGATAAAAATTACCAAGAGATCCAGTCACCAACTTGCCCCTACTTTCTGACAGCACCTGATCAAAAACTCTGCCTCTGCTTCTCTAACCCCTTCATGAAATCACCCAGCCCAGAAGACATCCAAATCCTATAATAAGGTCCACCCAACTTTCCCTTCCTGGTTCCTCTGGTGTACACTCTCCCTTTCTGCCGCACGTTTAAATAAAGCTAACTTTGTTTGACTACAAGTGTGTTTCTAGTGGTCTTTGATATGTGGGTCAGTAATTTGGGCTGGGCTCAGCTGGCTGGTTCTTCTGCACCTGGAGCCTCTTATTATATGGCTACAATAACCTGGCAGCTCAATGAGGATGGGATGGTCTAGGATGGCCTCACTCACATGGCTGGTGGTTGGGCTGGCTGACCACTAAGCCACACATCTCCAGCAGGCTAATTCTGGTAAACTTAAGTGGTACTAGAAGGCAGCCCCAATGCAAAATATGTTTTAAGCCTCTGCTCAAAGTATGTTTGCTAATGCGCCATCAAAGCAAGTCACACGGCTAATCCCAGAATTAGTGTGGGAGGGGACCACCAAGGGTATAGATACAAGAAGGGATTGGAGGCCCACTTCTCTAGTGCTGAACACATGGTTTCATTCAATTCTCACAAACGAAGACACTGTTATCCTAGTTTTACTGATGAGAAAATTCATATTTAGAGATGTTTGAGCCTTGACTAAGGCCATGAAGCTAATAAATATCAGGGCCAAAGCCAACACCAGATCACTGAGTCATACTTCAGAGTTTCTCTCCCCAGACCCTCACTGTGGATTTGCCATTTGGATACAGATGTATTGTCACTTTGGTTACACAGGGCCCTTCAGGTACGTTTTGTGACTGATTTCTTTCATTTAGCATAATGTTTTCAGGTTCATCCGTTCCTTCTTATGGCCAAGTAATATTTCATTGTATGAATATACCACTTTTTTGCTTATTCATTCATTAGGTGATGGGCATTTGGGTTGAAGTTTCTTCCCCCAGAAGGAAAAAGGTCAGGGAGTTAAATTATGAACTTGATATAAGAAATTCATGCCAACCCATTTATGCATTTTACTGGGGCAATTGGATAGTGAGGCTTAAACATCTCAATCACAAACTGCCTTCTCTCCTCTGTGTTGAGGAAGAAAAGACGCATGTCCCAGGTTGCAAGGATAGAGTGGGAGAGTCATGAAGGGCCCCAGTGCACTGAGCCTCTCCCAGAACCGTCTGAGCGGTCTTGCTACCATGTTGAGAGGTTCCCCCACAGGACCCTGTCTGAGGCCAGGGCTCTTATGTAGGGCACAAATTTATTGCTGAAGCATCTGGACACAGCTTATTTTATCAATCAGGAATTTCTTATGTCACCAGATCATCAACTACTGCCCTAACACAGCTGGGAAAAGGATCCCTAAAAATACAGATTTGACCAATTTCTGATTTTTTTAGTTAAACAGAAAAGGCCTAGGGTGAGGGTTGAAAAGGAGGAGAGGAAATTATCTTTCTCCACAGCTACTCTACGGCAGACAGCAGGATGTGTGGGGTGCCTGGGACAACTAGAAGGGCTACAGAAAGTAGATTTGGTTCTTAGAAGAAGGCCACGCAAAACAAAACAATGGTGCATTTAGAAACATGTTGCCGGAACTGATTGTAAAAGGCAGCAATGAAAATGGTTGTCAGGATGTGTTCTGTGACCTGCCCCAGCTGCACAGGGGGTTGGGGGGGGTGGGTGGGATGGGCACGGGAGTCTGCCTGCCCCCCACAGAGTTCCCCAGGGGCATCTGAGGGCGCCCAGAAATCCACCCTCTTCACAGAGCCCTGGGTGGTCTGAGCACCCCAGAACAGAAACACTATCCTAGAAGCCACCTTTATTCTCTCCTGATGACAATGTTCATTTCTTAAGGTGGACGTCACAGGAGAAAGGAGACTGCTCTGGAGTCTTTGGGAGACGAATGGATTAGTTCTCCCCTAACTGGAAAATTTAATTGACCAGCACATTCTACATCACACCCATGCCCATTTAGGTCAATGAAAGGAATACTGTAGTATCAGTTCAACTTGTTTGAGTTGAGAGACCCTCCAGGGAGGCAGAACCGCATCATTTCTACTGGAAACCAGTGGATATTCACAGGTTGCCGACGTTACGTTGTATTAGTCAGGGTTCCTCTATAGAGCCGATAGGATATATATATAAAGAGATTTTATTATAAGGAATTGGCTAATGTGATTATGGAGGCTGCATCTAAGTCTGAAGTAGGAGACAGGATGGTGGACCATGCAGCTTCCAGGCCAAGTCTGAATCCAAAGGCAGAAGTCCCCCAGCTCAGACAGGTAGAGAGAGAGAGTGAGTGTGAATTCTCCATTACTCAGCCTTTTAGCTCTATTCAGGCCTTAATGGGATTAGATGAGGCCCACCCAAATTGGGGAGGCAGTTGGGGTTACTCAAGCCTCCTGATTCAAATGCTAATCTCATCCAGAAACACCCTTAGCCACACACACAGAAGAATTTTTAACTGAACCTCTAGGCATCCCATAACCCAGTTAAATTGACACATAAAATGAACCAGTCCATATGCTTTTTCACATTTTAAAATAAAAAGGGACCTAAATGTATTCTATTACTCTTAATTAAACTTGGTGAAGGACCCCTAAGTCAAAAGGTCTTTAAAAAGATACCTCATTACCCAGTATTTTCTTGGGTTTGCTAGCTTCGTGCCCTTCCTCTGTCCCACCATCACTACCCTGTATTGTAACACTGAGGCTTCTTGACATGCTTTGGTTATCAGACTGTGACTACCCAAAGCCGGAAATCTGGTCTATGTTGTTTATCCAGTACTGTCAGCCTGAGATGGTGCCTGCCACATGGAAGGTGCACAATAAATTTTTTTTTTTAATTGAACTTGGTATGTGGCCCATGATCCTGGTATGTTGAGTTGGCTTCCCCAGCCCCCACCAAATCTCTGACAGAACAGCCTTATGGCATTGTGTAAACTTGGTTTGACAAATTAATACGAAATACTAAGAGAAATTATTGACATTTTTATGACAGGGAAAGCATTAGAATGAAGGGAGACTATAAAAATTGTAGCAAATGACTAATAGAAGGGGCTCCAGTTAATAAACAATCTTTCATTTGTTTTATTCTGGTGAATTGTGGTAGCAGCTGCTGATTTACAACAGGCTGGTTCTGACCAAATCTAGCTCAGCTTGTGATAAAGAAAAAGAACTCAACATTAGACACAAAATACGGATCTTTTTTTCTTTTTTTTCCCCCCACCAAATGTCATTGAGGCATTTAGAACAATGTTAAAATACCTTTCATGGATGATTTTTCTCCAGTAAATTTTTAATCACACCAAATATGCCATAAACAAAATGCAGTTATTTCCTCTATAATTAAATTGACTAAACTCACAAGTTCATCACATTAATTAAAAGAGCAATCACCCAGTTGTAAAATTGCAAATAGCTGGCTTCCTCTTGGGCTTCAGATGGTAGCTTTTATTAGTTCACATATTTAAACATACAGGCTATTGTCTGCCTTGAACTGTTTCGGATTTGTTAATTTTGCAACAAATCCTTTGTTAGAAAAAAGTGGAAATTTAAGTAAAATCTGGCCTTTGTCTGAAGCCCACGGTCAGACCTGGTATAGCAGTTTTTTTTTTGTCAAATGCCAGCTATGTCCCTATAAATAAAGCTAGTTACCAACTTCAAAGTAATAGATAACCTTGAGCTTTCAGAGAAAAAAGTATGTTGATTCTAATCCGTTTTAAGCCTGGATATAAATGATTTCAAGACATCATGGTGCAAAAACCCAATATTCCCAAATACTGATTATATTTGACTCTATAGACCCAGTGATAATACAACATAATTAAACACGTGGGGCACAAGTGTCTTTGAAATACATTATCTGCAGGGTGGATAAAGAGAAAAGAAATGGGATTCCTTTTTTTTTTTTTAATGGGATTTTTAAAAATGTAAATCTGGCTTGAAAATGTTTGGCTAAATCATTCTCTTATCACTCTCTCAAATCCCACATGAAGTCCGTTTTCATAGACTCAGATTTGGAAGCCGTTGAGTCTAATTCCCGACTCAGTTCTGGAATCTGCTCTGTGTTGCTCTAAGCTCAGGCAACCTCTCCAGACAGCCCTTCCCTCTGCGTGAAGGGCGGAGTGCTGGAAGCGGCGTCCTTGGCGTTATTAGAGATGTAAACCATGTCCCTGTAGTTTTCCAGAATCATCAGTCCTTGTTCGACCCGGTTTCTGGAATACAGAAAAAGCCCTCTCCTCCTGGAAATAACCCGCATTCTGCAACTGTGGCTCATATTACTCATTTCTTAGACTTCTCTCCATTCTGGATACCATAACCCTGGCTGACTCAAACTTGTCAATACTAGTTTGTTTGTTTTATTTATTTATTTATTTATTTATTTATTTATTTATTTAGGTCAATACTAGTTTTAAAATGCAAATCACAAATTCAGCTCTACAAAATTTATTGAGTACCATGTACCAGGTATCTGCTAGGACTTGGACATTATAAATAATTTATTCATCGGGGCGCCTGGGTGGCTCAGTTGGTTAAGCAGCTGCCTTCGGCTCAGGTCATGATCTCAGGGTCCTGAGATTGAGCCCCGCATAGGGCTCCTTGCTCAGCTGGGAGCCTGCTTCTCCCTCTCCCTCTACCTGCTACTCCACCTGCTTGTGCTCTCTCTCTCTCTCTCTCTCTCTGTCAAATAAATAAATAAATAATCTTTAAAAATAAATAAATAAATAATTTATTCACGTATCCAACAATAACCCTGTTCTCCAGTGGTTTCTAGTTGGGAATAGAATAATCCTGTACCTCTCTGCACACGTCTCTTTCTGCCCCACCCCATCTCCCTCTCTAGGGGAAGTTGCACCTGTGGTTGGGTAGGTCCCAGAGTAGTCAATGGGCCATATTTTAGTGGAGAACTAGCTGGCTGAGCCTTAAAATATCACCACCCTTTGCGGTACCCTCTCCACCTTCCTGTTTTATAACCACGGTGAGACTTGGGGCCTAGTGACTGGCTAGCTACCTGTTGTTTCCACGTGCAGTGTCTACTCTGGTGAGTGGACTCTGCCCACTTGGGTTCTCTCCATCTCCCTCTGTCTCTCTGCCTCTCTCTGTCTCTACCCTGGAGGTGGAGGTGGCAGAAGTAAGAGTCTCACTTTGACTTCAAGCCAAAACTGCCCCTTCCAACTTAATTATCCTAGTGGGTTCTACTTTGTGGATCAAGGCATTGGTTCAGATTTAATCATGACACTTTATCCTCATTCTGCTAGTGTTCTTTACACACAGATTCCTCAGTTCAGGCCCCATGAAGAGAAGGCAGGAGGAGAAGCATGATACAGGCATTTCTGGGGCCCTCCCTCTGCCTAATTCCACCAGATGAACATCGGAACTTCACCCAGAAATCCCAACACTCACAAATCAGACCAGACGTGATTTTATATGTGTGTGTGTGTGTGTGTGTGTGTGTGTGTGTATAACATCTCCATAAGAGCAGAACAAAAACATGGAGTTTTGTGGGTGGGAAATTGGAGGTAGAGGTGGGGGTGGTAAGGCAAGGGGCAGGAAGGACTGGAACTTTCCGCAGGTGCGGCCGGAAGACTATGGAGAGAGATGCAGCCTAAGAGGGGATGGGAGAAGTACAGAGAATGCAGAGATCTCCTGTTTGGTTGACACTGCAGGAGAGAGTAGGGAGGTGAATGCTGGAAGGAGGGCCTAGCCAAGATACGGAGAGCTCTGTCAGGCAAGGTTTTGCACGTGATTTGGTAGGCAGTCCGGAGCTACCGGAGGTTGGGGTGTACAGATATGGAAGTGGCCCCTGCACATACAGGGACAGAGCTGCCTAAAGGGGCCGGGGAGGGCTGGGCACCGCGAGGCCAAGGAGGCGGCGCTCAAGCATTGCACCGTCATGGCCGCCCATGGGGCGGGCGGTGCAGCCTCAGCGGCCTGCTCTCTGGAGAGCTTGCTACAAACCCGGCTTGGACTCATCTTGTTCAGCTGCCACATCAAACTCTTCGTTGACATGGGGCCTGGCACTGACTGAGATCACCAGGTCCTTTTTTCACAGCAATTCTTTCAAGTCTCCCCACACTCACAATTTATGAGTGATTTGGAGAATGTCTGTGTAAAACCTGACCTTCCTCCTTTTGAAAATTAATCTTTTTTAGTGTTCACTTGACTCCCAAGATAATTCTAAATCTTCCCTCTGTTGTCTAGCACTCTCTCTCTTCTTCCCAGCTCTGTTTTGTTGGAAAATTGAAGAACCATCAAAGTTTTGTTGAAAATGTTGACAAGGTAAGAGCAAAGACAGGCCCCTGCGGCTCTCACTGAAAGCCCCACGAATAGCACTGAAGGCACGGACCACCTGAGCGCAGGAACAGTGCTTCCCGGGAGGCACAGCCAGCCGTCAGCCCTCACGCGCCCCTCACATGCCCCTCGGCATTAATCATTTCATTCCATAAAGACCTCACCGTCATCGAAGACTGTGTATTCCCCTGGCCGGAGGACTTCCTAGTGCCGGTGTGATGTGACACAGTCATTCTGCTGCTGCTTATTTTTATTTTAAAGATATTTTCTTTTTTTTAATTTTTAAAAGATTTTTTTAAAAGTAATCTCTACAACCAATGCAGGGCTCGAACTGAGAACTCTGAGATCAAGAGTCGCACGCTCCACCGACTGAGCCAGCCAGGTACCCCTATTTTAAAGATATTTTCATTTTTCCTATACAAATGCTAGAGGTAGGATTGCTGGGCCATAGTTTCCCACAGTGGCTGGAACAAATGAGTGTTCCCACCAACGGTGCCCAAGAGTTCCCTTCTCTCCACATCCTCATCAACACTGGTTGTCTCTGGTCTTTTTGATAACAGCCACTCTAGCAGGTGTGAGGTGATATTTCATTTGGTTTTGATTAGCACTTCCCTGCTGATGAGTGATGGTGAGCACTTTTTCATGAACCTGATGGCCATTGTTTGTCTTTTTTGGAAAACTGTCTATTCAGTTCCTTTGCCCATTTTTTAATCAGATTGTTTTGTTTTGTTTTATTGCTATTGAGTCATGTGAGTTCTTTATTTATTTATTTATTTGTTTTTTTTTTTAAGATTTTATGTATTTATTTGACAGAGAGAGAGACAGGAGAGAGGGAACACAAGTAGGGGGAGTGGGAGAGGAAGAAGCAGGCTCCCCGCCAAGCAAGGAGCCTGACGCGGGACTCGATCCCAGGACCCTGGGATCATGACCCAAGCCGAAGGCAGCCACTTAACCGACTGAGCCACTCAGGCGTCCCAGTTCTTTATATATTTTAGATGTTAACGTTTTATCAGATACATGATTTGCAAGTGTTTTCTGCCATTCTGTAGGCTGCCTTTTTTTTTTGTTGACGGTTTCCTTTGCTGTGCAGAAGCTTTTTAGTGTGATGTGGTCCCACTTGTTAATTTTTACTTTTGTTCCTTTGGTTTGGTGTCAAGTCCAAAAAATCATCACCAAGACCAGTGTCAAGGAGCTTACCCCCTATATTTTCTTCTAAGAGTTTTATGGTTCCAGGTATTATGTTCAAGTCTTTAGACCATTTTTGAGTTGATTTTTGTGTATGGTATAAGATAATGGTCCAGTTACATTTTTTTGCATGTAGCTGCCCAATTTCACAACACCATTTATTTAAGAGACTGTCCCTTCTCCACTCTATATTCTTGGCTCCTATGTTGTAAATTAATTGGCCATACATACCTGGGTTTATCTCTGGACTCTATTCTGTTCCATTGAACTATGTGTTGATTTTTCCCAATGTCATACTGTTTTGATTACTATAGCTTTGTAATAGAGTTTGAAATTAGGAAGTGTGATGCTTTAACCTTATTCTTAAGATTGTCTTGGCTATTTGGGGTCTTTTGTGATTCCATACAAATTTTAGGATGTTCTATTTCTGTGAAAAATGCCATTGGAATTTTGATAGGGCTTATAGTGAGTTTGTAGATTGCTTTAGTATGGACATTTTAACATTAATTCTTCTAATCAGTGAGCATATAATATCTTTTCGTTTATTTGTGTCTTCTTCAATTTCTTTCATCAATGTCTTACAGTTTTCATCAATGTCTTATAGTATACAGGTCTTTCACCTCCTTGGTTAAATTTATTTCTAGGTATTTTATTCTTTTTGATGCAATTATAAATGGGATTGTTTTCTCAATTTCTCTTTCTGATGATTTGTTATTAGTGTATAGAAATTTAAATGATTTTTATAAATTGATTTTGTATCCCTCAACTTTACTGACTTCATTGATCAGTTTTAATAGATTTTTGGTTTTCTATATATAATTTATTATATATTCTCTCTATATTATATATCCTTTATATAATTTATTTTATATTATTATTATTTTTTAAAAGATTTTATTTATTTGTTTTGTCAGAGAGAGAGAGCACAAGCAGGGGGAGCAGCAGAGGGAGAGGGAAAAGCAGGCTCCCTGCTGAGCAAGGAGCCCAATGTGGGACTCGATCCCAGGACTCTGAGATCATGACCTGAGCCAAAGGCAGACACTTAACCGACTGAGCCACCCAGGCATCCCTATTTTATTATTATTAAAGAAATTTTAAAGCATACCCTGTAGGCAGAATTCTAAGGTAGTTCCATGCTCACCACTTCCTAATGTTATGGCCATGGTTAGGTTTCATTATATGGCAAAGGTGAAGGGATTTTGCAAATGTAGTTCAAGTCCCTAATGAATTGACCTTGAGTTAATGAAAAGAAAGATTTATCAGAATGGCATGACCTAATCAGGCAAGCTCAAAGCAAAAGAAACTCGAAGCAATAGACCTTTCTCCTCCTGGCCCCCAAAAAGTCAACAGTCATGCTGGAACTGCCTAAGGAGAGTGGCAGCCCCTAGGAGCACAGACCTCAGTCCTAAAACTGCAAGGAACTGAATTTGCCCGCAACCTGAGTGAGCTGGGAAGCACATCCTTCCCAAGCTGAGCCACTAGATGGGAGCCCCGCCCAGCTGATACTTCACTGTTGCCTTGTTAGCTACTGAGCAGCGGACCCAGCTAAGCATTCCTGGACTCACAGCCCATGGAAACTGTGAGATAATAAATGTGTGTTGTTTTAAGCCACTGAGCTTGTGGTGATTTGTTATGCAGTGATAGAAAATGGATAAACACACAAAAATAGAGAGACTAGTACAATGAAGTGCTATTCAAACTGTAGTCCATGGACCTTGGTGTCCACAATCTGTTTCTGATTCATGAGAAATTAAGTACAGAAGTTGAGAGTAAACACTGAGAAACTTTCATAGCAGTATGACATTGCCATGACCTCAAAGTGTATCTCACTGGACTCATCCCAAGGAGCAGGATGTAGACCAGTTTGGGTTTGTTAAGCTAACATGATAAATTGTGTATGGTGTGACCTGTGTACCAGAAACACATTACAACATGCATAATTTTAAGTTTAGTTTGGCAACTAAAATCTGAAAGTGTACAAAAATATGAGAAATGTAAGCATTTATTTGTATAACTTTTAAAAAATCAAGTTTGTTTTTAATTTACCAAATTATTAGCTCAACTAGGAAAATAACAATGCAGTGGTTTATTTTTTATTTTTATTTATTTTTTTTAAGTAAGCTCTAGGCCCAACATGGGGCTTAAACTCACGACCCTGAGATCAAGAGTCACATTCTCTATCAACTGAGCCAGCCAGGTGGCACTCTAGTGATTTATTTTTAACCCTGTTATTTTGATCCCATGTTTCAACAACCATAGCTTGACATAGTCAAGAACTGCCGAGTAATACAGAAATCCAACCATAGAGCAAATACACCAGTGAACAATTTTTCAGTGTAGCTTAAAGAATATTAATGTGGCAATTCTAGTACGTCTGCAGCTTGAACACAATGGTGATATGAACAGTTCTTTTTAACTTCATTGCCAATTAGTACAACTCTCTCTGAACTAAATATAAAACTGTGAAAGACTACATTGTCAACAAATGTAGTTTGGAGCTAAAGTTTTGTGTAGGAGAGTGTGTTCTGCTAGCACAACTGAATGCACAGGAGAATGTTCCAGAGCAGTCATCTGGATTAAGGAGCTCATGAACCAATGCCCTGCTTCCTTCATTGAGAAAGTCTTTTTTATTTTTATTTTTTATTTATTTTTAATTATTATTAACATATAATGTATTATTTGTTTCAGGGTACAGGTCTGTGATTCATCAGTCTTACACAATACACAGTGCTCACCACAACACATACCCTCCCCAATGTCCATCACCCAGCCACCCCAACCCCTTGCCTTCCAGCAACCCTCAGTTTGTTTCCTGAGATTAAGAGTCTCTCACGGTTTGTCTCCCTCTCTGGTTTCGTTTAGTTTCATTTTTTCCTCTATTACCCTATGATCCTTTGCCTTGTACCCTATGATCCTTTGCCTTGTTTCTTAAATTCCACGTATCAGTGAGATCATATGATAATTGTCTTTCTCTGATTGACTTATTTCGCTTAGCATAATACCCTCTAGTTTCAGCCACGTCGTTGCAAATGGCAAGATTTCATTTTTTGATGGTTGTGTAATATTCCATTGTATATATAGACCACATCTTCTTTATCCATTCATCAGTCGATGGACATCTGGGCTCTTTCCATTGTTTAGCTATTGTGGACATCGCTGCTATAAACACTGGGGTGCAGGTGCCCCTTTGGATCACTATATTTCTATCTTTGGGATAAATACCCAGTAGTGCAATTGCTGGGTCATAGGGTAGCTCTATTTTCAACTTTTTTTTTTTCAAGAAATTTTTTTTTTAAAGATTTTATTTATTTATTTGACAGAGAGAGACACAGCAAGAGAGGGAACACAAGCAGGGGGAGTGGGAAAGGGAGAAGCAGGCTTCCTGCGGAGCAAGGAGCCCAATGCAGGGCTTGATCCCAGGACCCTGGGATCATGACCTGAGCCGAAGGCAGACGCTTAATGACTGAGCCACCCAGGCGCCCCTATTTTCAACTTTTTGAGGAACCTCCATACTGTTTTCCAGAGTGGCTGCACCAGCTTGCATTCCCACCAACAGTGTAAGAGGGTTCCCTTTTCTCTGCATCCTCGCCAGCATCTGTCGTTTCCTGACTTGTTAATTTTAGCCATTCTGACTAGTGTAGAGTGGTATCTCATCGTGGTTTTGATCTGTATTTCCCTGATGCCGAATGATGTTGAGCACTTTTTCATGTGTCTGTTGGCCATTTGGATGTCTTCTTTGCAGAAATGTCTGTTCCTGTCTTCTGCCCATTTCTTGATTGGATTATTTGTTCTTTGGGTGTTGAGTTTGATAAGTTCTTTATAGATTTTAGATACTAGCCCTTTATCTGATATGTCGTTTGCATATATCTTCTTCCATTCTGTCGGTTGTCTGTTGGTTTTGTTGACGGTTTCCTTTGCTGTGCAAAAGCTTTTTATCTTAATGAAGTCCCAATAGTTCATTTTTGCCTTTGTTTCCCTTGCCTTTGGTAATGTGTCTAGGAAGAAGTTGCTGCAGCTGAGGTTGAAGAGGTTGCTGCCTGTGTTGGATTTTGATGGATTCCTGTCTCACATTTAGGTCTTTCATCCATTTTGAGTCTATTTTTGTGTGTGGTGTAAGGAAATGGTCCAGTTTCATTCTTCTGCATGTGGCTGTCCAATTTTCCCAACACCATTTGTTGAAGAGACTGTCTTTTTCCCATTGGGTATTCTTTCCTGCTTTGTTGAAGATTAGTTGACCATAGAATTGAGGGTCCATTTCTGAGTTCTCTACTCTGTTCCATTGACCTATGTGTCTATTTTTGTGCCAGTACCATACTGTCTTGGTGATTACAGCTTTGTAATAGAGCTTGAAGTCCAGAATTGTGATGCTACCAGCTTTGGTGTTTTTTGTTGTTTTTTTTTTTCCCAACATTCCTCTGGCTATTCGGGGTCTTTTCTGGTTCCATACAAATTTTAGGATTATTTGTTCCATTTCTGTGAAAAAAGTTGATGGTATTTTGATAGGGATTGCACTGAATATGTAGATTGCTCTAGGTAGCTTAGACATTTTCACAATATTTGTTCTTCCAATCCATGAGCTTGGAACGTTTTTCCATTTCTTTGTGTCTTCCTCAATTTCTTTCATGAGTATTCTATACTTTTCTGAGTACAGATCCTTTGCCTCTTTGGTTAGGTTTATTCCTAGGTATCTTATGGTTTGGGGTGCAATTGTAAATGGGACCAACTCCTTAATTTCTCTTTCTTCTGTCTTGTTGTTGGTGTATAGAAATGCAACTGATTTCTATGCATTGATTACTGAATTCCTGTATGAGTTCTAGCAGTTTTGGGGTGGAGTCTTTTGGGTTTTCCACATAAAGTACCATATCATCTGCAAAGAGTGAGAGTTTGACTTCTCTTTGCTGATTCAGTTGCCTTTTATTTCTTTTTGTTGTCTGATTGCTGAGGCTAGGACTTCTAGTGATATGTTGAACAGAAATGGTGATAGTGGACATCCCTGCCATGTTCCTGACCTTAGGGGAAAAGCTCTCAGTTTTTCACTGAGAAAGTCTTGCTACCAAAAAAAACCAAAACCAAAACCAAAAAATCAGGTGAACTAAATAGTGTACTTAGTGATTAATTAAGAATCTGTGAATTACACAAAGGCAAATGTATTAAATTAAAGATCATCCTGCTTTGATGTGATAGATGGAAGTGGAGCCCAATTTCTTACTGCATGCTGAGGTACAATGTTTATTGTGGAGAGAATTCTGTCAGAATAAAATGCAGAACAAATTTATTATGTTTCTGTGAGATAAGAAATCAGTTTGATTCAGTGTTTAAAGATGTGACTTGGACATCCAGACTTGCTGATTTGTCTGATAGCTTAGATATTTTTTAAAATTTTATTTTATTATGTTATATTAATCACCATACACTACATCATTAGTTTTTGATGTAGTGTTCCATGATTCATTGTTTGCGTATAACACCCAGTGCTCCATGCAGTATGTGCCCTCTTTAATACCCATCACCAGGCTAACCATCCCCCCACCCCCTTCCCTCTAAAACCCTCAGTTTGTTTCTTGGAGTCCATAGTCTCTCACAGTTCGTCTGCCGCTCTGATTTCCCCCCTTTCATTTTTCCCTTCCTACTATCTTTTTTTTTTTTTTTTAACATATAATGTACTATTTGTTTCAGAGGTGCAGGTCTGTGATTCATCAGTCTTACACAATTCACAGCGCTCACCATAGCACATACCCTCCCCAATGTCTATCACTCAGCCACCCCATCCCTCCCACCCCCCACCACTCCAGCAACCCTCAGTTTGTTTCCTGAGATTAAGAATTCCTCATATCGGTGAGATCATATGATACATGTCTTTCTCTGATTGACTTATTTTGCTTAGCATAATACCCTCTAGTCCTATCGATGTTGTTGCAAATGGCAAGATTTCGTTCCTTTTGATGGCTGCATAATATTCCATTGTATATATATACCACATCTTCTTTATCCATTCATCTGTCGATGGACATCTTGGGTCTTTCCACAGTTTGGCTGTTGTGGACATTGCTGCTGTAAACATTGGGGTGCACATACTCCTTTGGATCACTACATTTGTATCCTTGGGGTAAATACCCAGTAATGCAATTGCTGGATCATACGGTTGATAGCTTATATATTTTTAATGACCTCACAACTTCCTTAAAAATAGCAAGGAAGGGGTGTCTGGGTGGCTCAGTCAGTTAAGTGTCTGCCTTCGGCCCAGGTCATGATATCAGGGTCCTGGGATCGAGCCCCGCATCGGGCTCTCCGCTCAGCAGAGAGTCTGCTTCTCCCTCTCACTCTCCCTCTATGCTCTCTCTCTCTCTCTCAAATAAATAAATAAAATCTTAAAAAAGAAAACCAAAGGAATGCAACAAAAGATCAAAAGTAAAAACAAAAGTTAGAACTTCTATAGATTTTTATGACATATTTCAACAATCAGAAATGTAGATGGTAGCATATTACTGTACACTTGTACATCTATGAATTTGAATTTTATTTTCCATCAAAAGATAATGCACATGTAAGGAAATTATGGCTCTGGAATCTATTTTTTTAAATCAAAAGATCTGGGTAATTTAAATTGAACTACAACTTTACAGGATAAATTGATGGCATTGGCTACTGATCATAGACTGGAGATGAATTCTTAAAAAATAGCATTGTTTGTTTCATTTTTGATAGAAATTAAAAGGATACCCTGAGCTTGCTGAAATTAATGTAAACTCTCTTCTGCCATTCCAATCAACATACCTCTTGAGGCTGATTTCTCTGCTAGAAGTGTCATGACAACAAAACATAGAAAAGTTGAGATGTACATTATCCCGTGAGTAGTATTGTCAGCTATCCAAGCTAGGTTAGATAAATTAACAAGCTAGAAGTAAGCTCACTTGTCACATTAAAAACTTTAAATATTGACATACGCGATTTTTGTTCAAATTGTGTGCAGAGACATTTAATATGGGGAATCTCTATCTTACTCATAACTCTGAGCTATGCTTGGGGAATTGCAAAAAGTTATGAATGTAAGATAGCAGTTCTCCAAATTCATCACTTACATACACACATCCAATGGAAAACATATAAAGAATTCTTTTCTCTTTCCATATGGTATGTTTGTTCTGATTACATTTATTGAAATATAATTTTATGTGCGTTGAACCCAATGAAAAATTTAGATTTATATGTTGAATGTCTTTTTTTAAATCATTTAGCTCTTTTGGCAGTTTGCTTTTATTGTACTTTATAAAAGTGTTGGTCTACAATAAATTAGAAATTTTTTAAAAAAGGAGACCAGTCCTCTCTCCCAGATGGATGAGACACTACATGGGTATAAAACTGCAGGGGCCAACAGCTACACCTACAAAGACCCACCCTCCTTTCAGCATTCTTGTCTCAGCTATTCTCCCACTTATATATTTTGCCAGAGTATTTTAAAGCAAATCTCAAATAATATATAATTTTACATGCAAATACTTCAGTATGTATCTCCAAAAGTAAACTTAAAAACTCTAACCACAACATTATCATATTCAACCAAATAAGTAATTTCTAATAGTACCTAATATCTGGCTTATGTTCACTTTCCCCTGATTATCTCAAAAATGTATTCTTGTAGTTGTTTTGTTCAAATCAGAATATTTGGTTGTGACAGCTCAAGTCTCCTTTGATCTAACAACACTGTCCTCCCTTTTTTTAAACTAGATGTTTATTGAAAAACCTGAGTTATTTGTCTAGTAGGATTTCTAACATTTCTGGATTTGGCTTATTGCTTCCTGGGGCTGTCTGTTATTCTATCCTTGATAGCTCCTCCTCCTGGGAGTTAGAGTCAAAGCCTTGATTAGGTTCAGACCTTAGTTTCCTTTTCCCAAAATGACTTCCTCGGTGGTGCTTTGCGCTTCCTACTGCATCACCCCTACAGACACATGAAGTCTGGTTACCCACTCCTGGAGATGCTAACTAACATTGATCGGTGGGTTTAATTTTTCACCCTGATCCATTCATTGTAATATCCTCCATTGACTTTTAGTGAATGGTTTGCAGTCATCAATTATTACTACCTGGATCTGTTTTTCATTAGGAATTCACAAAATGGTGATTTTCAAATTATCTCATTGCTTCTTCATTTATTAGCTTGAATGGCTTTCTAGAGAAAGAAACATTCCTTCTTAATTTGATTATCTTGAACTATAGTCTGTAGAGGAAAGCAGGATAAATGTTCAGTTCTTTCTTCTCTGTTATTGATTTTCAGAATAAGAAATTTGTGCCTTAGCAACTTCCCAAGATGATCAATTAATTTGGGTTTTTTTTTTAATATCAATATGAACTCTTCGATTTTCATTTAGTTGATGTGTTTCAAAATGTTGTTATTATTATTCAAATGGTCTCATGTTTGGGCAGTGGGAGACCCTGCAAGCTGGCTCTTGGGTTGTGTTCGTCATCACCCTGGTGGTAATTGAGAGCTCCTTGTTTTCAGGCGTGACAAGATGCACCAGGCTTATGTTATATACTTTTGGCCCCACATCTGGAATCAGCCATTTCTCTAAGGGATCCTGGTTCCTTTTAGTGGGAGTTTTAGCCTTTAGGGGGCACAGGCTGTGTTCTGCATGTCTAATTTCTTTAAATTCTTTTTCTTAGGGACTGGAAGAACTCACCAGGGACTGAATACATTGGAGTTTGGGGCTAAGGCCATGACTTCATTTTAAGAGCCTAGTGTATGTGTCATCCTCAGGGGGCCAGTGGGGAGGGGACCTGGGTCTCCTGACCCGGTGCCAGAAAATGGCACTTGTCCCACCCCCTGAAACATCTAACTGATTTCATGCATGCATTCGTTAATTTATTCCTTCCTTCATTCATTCAACAAATACTTAATGAGTACCTATTAATATGTATTGTTTCAGGCCCCAGGGGTGTAGCAATGAACAAATGGTATCATCCCTGCTACCATGGAGATGACTTTCCAGGGAGGGGAAGAAGACAACAGACACACCTGTGATAGGGTGTGGAGGTGCTTTTCTATTTGGGGGTGGTCTGATCGATATTGGAGCAGAGACCTGGAGGAAGTGAGGAAGGATGCCAGGCGGAAGTCTGGGGGAAAGTGCTGGGGCAGATGAAATGGCCAGTGTAAGAGCCCGGAGTCAGGAGTGTGCTCACTGATTCGTAATACTGCAGACACTGACAAATTCTTTGCTATCCAAGGTTTCGACATTTCTTATCAGTTGCAAACTACTTTTTTCACGGTAAAAATTTTAAAGTTTACAGCTTGTCTTTCAAGAGTGATCTTTTATACGGTGACTTTTATGTCATCACTCATGAGGTCTTACAAAATACACCATCTTCTCCCTACCCCATGCTCATATTCTTAAAAATGACTTTTCTAATTCCAGAAGTCATAGGTGTTTATTGCAGAACACATGGAAAGCACAAAAAAATAACACAGAACAATATAAAAGGAAAACAAATCAGAAGCCATCTGTTGTCCCCTCCACTTAGAATAACCTCTGTAATATGGCTGTTGGTGTCCTTCCATTCTTTTACAAAAATGCTGTCCAGCTGTGAGTTCTGCATTCTGCCTCCCCACTTTCAGACATGGTCTTCGGCAGCTGTAGAGAGTTCTAGCTTTTATTTGCTCAGTACTTCCTTGTCAGAGCCAGAGTTCCTTGTTGGCACGAATTGTCCCTTCAGACCCAGAGTGTGACATGGACCCCATCCTTCCTTGTCTCCAGGGGACATGCCACTGGGTCCTGCCATTTCCACATCACCAACCAGTTCTTGCTTCTTGGTCAGACAGAGGTGAGAAGGAGAATGTTTCCTCCCCCATCATTTCTCCTTCCTACCGAGGGAGGTCATGGTGGAGGGGGATGAGGGACAGAGGAGAAGGGCAAGCAATATTTCAAAGGTAACATTGGAGCCAGAATGTAATCAATTCTTCTTAAAAGGAAAGAATTTATTTTAGGGTAAAATAGAATTTTCATTTGCTGGGTTTGCTTTCATCACCCGAGGCCATGTGTGATATTATCACAGAGGACCTGTTCATTTGGTGAATCCCATCAACAGTTACCTGAGCACTTGTCTATGGGAAATATTTGGACACATGTGTAGGGGGGAAGTCCACCCAAATGAGAACAAACAGATACCAGGTGTTAGGATTTCAATAGATCTTTCTTGGGAAAACAGTTCAATTCAACCTACAACAGGTACCTTGATACTAACAATAAAGTATTTTTGAGACACAGAATAGCACAGTGGTTAGAAGAAGGATTCTGGTACCAGAATATCCAGATCGAACCCCTGGCTTTGCTGCTGCTTCACTGTGTGATCTCGGGAAAGAGAGTAGGTAACCTAAACTTTCATTTCTGCATCTGTAAGATGGGGATGATGCTAATACAAGTACCGGCCCTCCTGGGCGTTCTCAGGGACCGTGTGACTTAGCCCACGCATGGCACTCACCACAGCACTGACATTCAGCAGGTGCCCAGCCCACGCTGGCCATGTTGACTGACTGGAGCGCCTTGCAAGTGTCAATCTTCTTAATCTTCAGAGCAACCCAGTTAAATGCATATAAGCATCATCCCCATTTCACAGAGGGTTTAACTGGGGCAGCCAGGTTAACAGCTAGTCCAAGATCTGACACACTGGAAAGTGGCCCAGCAGCATTCAGATGCGGACAGTCTCGGCTCAGAGCCCCGAACTTCACTGTAGCATCTGATATAATGACCCACTGTGTGGTCTCCCTGGCATTCCCCTCCAGACCCACGGAGTCTGTTTCTGTTGAATGCTTTTTCGTCCTCAAATAGGGATATGAATATGGATCTGAGTTTAAAATGAGGCTTTCTGTGCCTCCTCAGTCCTCGAGCTGTGGCCCCTTGTCCTGGGCTGTCCCCACTTCTCCAACTGCACAGACTTTTGACCTTCACAGTGGACTCCCCAGACCCTTCCTGCCTTGGCTTCCTTGGAGGGAGCTGCCAGCAAGACTTCAGTTACATTGTGTCTCTCTGCAGACGGTTGTCCTCACGGTCTGCTGGCCATCTCTCGACATTTGCCCCTTCTCCCTTGTTGTGTTCCTTTTTTAGAAAAGACTCATTCCCAAGGCTCATTACTTCATGCTTTATTTCTATCTGTAAGAGATGGCCCCTTTCGCAGAGTTCACACCCCAGGTGCCCGTGAGCGTGACTCAAGAGGACCACACAGGGACAGAGAGGTGGCAAAGCCTGGCCACAAAGGAAGGAGGGGCATGACTTGACATAGGGTTCATTTTGGAGGAATTTATTCAGAGGCTGCTTTGGGCCAGGGCTGGGAATAAGTGAGGAAGAAGTTCCCAGGCTGGTCTTATAGTCTAGCATGGGGGGGCAGACACATAGGAGGTCCCAGGGTATGATGCAGGTGCTACATAGAGGGTATGTGGAGGTCAGGGAAGGCTTCCTGGAAGAGGAGACCCTGAGCTGAGTCAGACCCAGGTTTGACCAGCGCATCATCACTTCCTAACTATGTAACCTCACCAGCCTCTTTGGCTTTCGTTCCTCACTGGCTAAACGGAGCTGTGGGAACAATGAGATGTGCGTCGTATGTGGCACCCGAGGATTGCCCTATAAATGACAGCAGGCAGTGCTGTTGTTAATATTGTGCCCACCATTAATGACCGTGGATGCTTTCTAATGACATGCCTGCCTCATGTCATGTTCAGAGATTACATTCACTTCCAGTAGCAAATCCCAGCCTACATACAAATACAGCTCTTTAAAAATAAAAATATAGAGAGGAACAAGCTTTTTATTTTTATTTTTTTAAGATTTTACTTATTTATTTGACAGAGAGAGAGAGACAGCGAGAGAGGGAACACAAGCAGGGGGAGTGGGAGAGGGAGAAGCAGGCTTCCCGCCGAGCAGGGAGCCCGATGCGGGGCTCGATCCCAGGACCCTGGGATCGTGACCTGAGCCGAAGGCAGATGCTTAACGACTAAGCCACCCAGGCGCCCCACGGAACAAGCTTTTTAGAAAGGGGTTATAGATTGATTTCGTCTCAGACCATTTTGTGCAGCTCTGGCCCTGGCTATCTCCTGCTTTCTTCTCAATGCGCGTGCCATGAGCCCCATTAAACATTTGGGGATTTGCAGAACTCGAATCAGACTTTCCATCCCCAGTGCTGACTTGCTTCTTGAGTGACGTTTCCTGCGCCTTTAACACATTACCAGGGATGTGTAATTATGACAGTGGTGGGACATTCTTGGCTCCCTGGGATCACATCCTAGTGATAATTCTTTTATAATATTGCCATTATTTCTCCACAGAGTACAACTGAGCAAAGCCAAGTTACTGAGACATAAATGGTGTAAGCACGTCATTGCATTAAATGGATGTTTTCCTTCCCGTGGCCTTTAATAATTTATACCTTAAAGAAGACAAGTAGCTGTCCAGCTAGCTAATTAAAAATACTGGATCTCACAGATGAGAAGTATGGTTCTTACTAAAGTGTCCATTTGCTACCTTGACAGTTTCTAACAAGCAAATATTTCTACCGCTCCAGATAGAAAGAAACAAAGTTACTCAGCCATGGGAATCCACTTTGGAAAACAAATGAATCCAGAGACTCCCCTGTGAGGACACAGCCCTCGGTGCAAAATCAGATGATGAAGTGGAGTTCTGGCAAAAAAAAAAAATGCAGTTCTCATTAAATAAGGGAACTGGAAACTTCTGAATTCCGATATCAACCTCTGGTCCACCCATTTCCGTCGTTTCACAAGGAGGGGATTTATTGGGTTTAAATAAATAAGGATTTATTGGATTTATTGGACTTAAATATTTAAATAAATATTGGATTTATTGGATTTATTGGACTTAAATAAATAAGGGCAGGCCTCACAGAGGCACGGTTCTCCGGCCGGGCGGGCCCAGACAAAAACTCTAGGGGCTGGGCTGCCATCACGCATGCTGGGGGATCACCTGCTTCCGCTCCCTCCCCAGAGCCCTCTAACTGATGGTCAGGGGACAAAACAATTGTTTTAAAAAAGCATAAGCTCCCAAAGGTGAAGGGACTAGGCCAAGAGAGCACCGCAGAGGGAGAAGGCCACGAACTTGGGCAAGCAGATCTGGGCGCCGCCCCTGGCCTAGCGCCCTCGCGGGGCCTGAGCAGGGACAGACACCGGAACACTTCCCCCACCTGCAGGAGGGCCCAGAGACCGCCCCCCTTCCTGACAAAGGCAAATGACGGAGGCTTCTTCACCAATGACAGCGTTAGTCCACTTAATGCCCTGCGACTCCTGGATGAAATGCGATTATTCCTCGTCGCCAGACTGCCCCCACTCCAGAGGGAACGGCTCGCTCCCTGAGCTCTCTCCCACATCACCCCCCCTCAAGCCCACATCAGACCCTAAGTCCTTCCTAACCCTCGCTGAGACACCCACATTTCTCCGGGTTCGGCCTCTCTCAGTGCCACAAGACCGTAAACCTGACTTTGACCAGGTGTGCTCCCAGTGGTCTCTGATGGACACAGACAGGCCCCCGGACCCCACCGGCTGCCCCACCCCAGTGCAGGCAGGAAGGGTGCCAGGGTGCCCCAGAGAGACTGGACCCCAGGGGCCTGAGGCCGCCGGAATGCCGGGCCCTGCTGAGGAAGGGGTGTATTCTCTGAAACGGGCGTGAAATGACTGATGGCATCACAGCTAGACCCCCAGCCCCCTCCCCCGCCTGGTTCTCAGGAAAGATAAAGAAGAACCGAGACTTTTCACAGGAAGCAGAGGCAAGGGCAAGAGACGAAGAGAATGTCTCCAGCTGAAGCATATTCTTTAACAGATACATTACAACAGCAAAATAAGTTGGAAGGGAAGTTATACATTAAAAGAGATTTATGAGTTTTATCAACCAATAACCAAGTGTGGACCTTACTTGGATTCTGATTTAAACGCACCACAAAAATAAAACCATTTATGACACAACCAGGGAAAGATGAATATTGATTGCATCTTTGATGCTATGAGGAAATTGTCAAAAATTTTTAGATGTGATTCTTGGGATTGTATTTACATAAAAGATTCCTTATCTTTCAGAGGTACTATATATGTGCAGGTGAAATGTTTTGAATTCTGGAATTTGCTTCAAAATAATCCTCTGGAGGGTGAGGTAAAGATGAACCAGGAGTGGCGCAAAGGGAGATGTATAGAGATTTATCATTCAATTAGCTCTACCTTTGTATATGTTTGAAATTTTCCACAATAGGAAGTGAACAAAAACAAGAAAAACAAAACAAAAACAGAAGAAACTCCTAAAGCTTAACTTTCTTCCTTTTTCTTTTCTTTTCTTTTTTTTTTAAGATTTTATTTTTAAGTAATGTCTACATCCCACGTGGGGCTTGAACTCACAATTCCAAGATCAAGAGTCACATGCTCTACCGACTGAGCCATCCAAGTGCTCCAGGCTATCTGTCTTTAACCTCACAAAAATGCCTCTGTTTATCCAGACCCACACTAGACCTCAAGCCAGGAAGATGTCCAACACAGAAAACAAGGCTTTAGGAAGCTCTTTGAAAATGGCATAAACCTTATCAAGGAGATTAAGCAGGGAGGTAAGAGGACAGCCCCAAGCCCAGTTGTACATGGCTGTCTCTCCTCTTCCCCACTTCTCTGCCCCCACTATTCGGTGAGCCTGTGGTGTCTGCAGACAAGGCCCCTTCCATAACCCAGAAGCCACCTCGCTGGGCAACTTGGCTGGGGGGCTTCTGGAGGCTACTAGGTCAGATTTGGCCCTGGGTGGGGAGAGGGAGGTGGCTTGCTAGGAAGGGGATGGGAAACGCCCTCCACTGATGGGATAAGTGGAAGGTGGGCCTTGGGAAGGAGAGGATAACCCATCAGGGGCACCTGAATTGTTGGCAGAATGAAGGGTGGGGTGGGATTGGACTCCTGGAGACAAGGAGCTAGAGCTCAGGGTTTTCCTAGCTCGGTGTCCAGCACCTAGGACAGCTCTCCGTACCGCCACTGGATCCTTGTAGGGATGCATGAGAAGTAAGCAAAATACAACACGCTGTAAAGAAAACCAAATGCTGGGATGGTGCCTAAAGGGTGGGGGCAGAGGGAAGAAATCTCTGTGAAGGCAGTGGGGAGACCAAGGAAGGTGTCCCCAGGGAGGAGAGATTTAAGCTGAGTCCTGAAGAATGAGAACTGGGGAAGAGCATTTCAGATGGGAAGACCAGCATGTGCATAAACCCCAAGTCAGGAGAGGTGTGCCGTGGGGAGGGCAGAGGAGGACAGGGTCCCTGGGGCCTTGGGAGGGCATGTGATGAACCTGGAGCATGGAAAGGACCCAGACACAGGGCCCTCTAGGCCAGAGGAGAGCTGCAGCTTTAATTCTGGGTGCTATGGGAAGCAACTGGAAGATTTAAGCCATGGAGTAATATGGTTTGACTTACATTTTCAGAAAAATCACTCTGGCTACTGTGTAAAGCATAAACCATGGGGAGTAGAGGTTCAGGGGGCAGCTGGAGGCCAGGTGTCTGGGTAAGAGGTGATGGTGGCTGTTGGGATAGAGAGGATGCATTGGAGTTGGCGAGAAATGGCTGGACTCAGGTGACCATTGGAGAGGCGGGTGACCAGGTGATACATTTTATGTGGACAGAGGAAACCCCTGACTTCTGGCTGGAAGGATGATGTTGTAAGCCAGAGATGAGGAA